>NC_052947.1:35396489-35708989 GCF_013358895.1 Oreochromis aureus
TCACTGCAAAATTACATTGAAACACTTCATGAAGTAAGAACATAAAAACATGATTAAGTGAAAAATACGTAGGCAGAATAAGTCACGGCATTGTCATTGCCCAAGCTACACTAGTTTCTCAGTGTTAATGAACAGCTCTTCCAGCTTTATTGTTGTGGCACATTGGGTTTCCAACCATAAAGCCTAGAGGAGCAGTTTCTGGTGTTTTGCCTATCAGTGTTTCTCACCAGTTTACTAGCTGATGTAGAGAGTTCACATAAAAGAAGCGCTTGTTTCATCATAGATAAATTCTTGTTGCAACTAACATGTAAACCAAATTGGTACCTTTAGAGTTTAAACTGAGTCTTCTTGACTGCAAAAGGCTTGACTGTGAGTGCAATGAAGAAACACTAGGAAGCCAGATTTTATTGGCATTATATATGTTTAGCTGTTATTCTGATGAAATTGACAAGACATTTATCCAACAGTAAGAACGCCATCTCAGAGATAGAGATGTTGTGGAGTTCTGGATCAATACAACAGATATCTGCTTGGGTGCAGACTCAGACATAATTACCATTTTCTAGTTTTACATTTAGTCCAGTTTGAGTGAAGTTCACTAAAATAAAGAGCAGCACAAGCATTAGAGCAGTGAAGCTGGCTTAACAGGTGTTAAGGTGGACACAGCTGTGTGTAACGAGTTCCTCGGTAGTAGATGGTTAAGAGTTATAGCAAAACGGTGTAATTCAAAATATCATTAGCAGAATATGTGATTATTTGTGTAGTAAAGATCATATGCTTAAAGGACTATGAAGTTGTCCTTTTAATAGCTTTTAATAGCTCAAAACAGTATTCAGGGTATGTGAAGAATGTAGAAGCATCTTAAATACTTCTACAGCCAGTCGTCTTCATCCCATGTGAAAACGTTAAAACTGAAACATATGTCCACCCATCTCAGTCTCTCGCCTGCTTTGAGGTGCATGAGCACTATGTCAGCCATTGCTTTGGCTCATGACAGCTCTAACCAGACTGGAAAGGTAACAGGCAAGAAGCCAGACAAAGGTTGAACCCGGTCCTCCAAGCTAGAGGGATGGGCATGGAGCTAACAACTCACTCCTGTAAAACAACATCATGTAACACAGAAACATCAATGTCCACAGTAACTGGCAGGGAAAACAGGTACATAAGAGGAGCTGACAGACTATAATATATGGGGAGTGTATATTAAATTTGCATGAAAACTAATCCGTTGAATATGAGAAGAACTGCTGTGTTATGGGAGCTAAATTATTATCCTGTACGGGACAACTTGAGCCTTTTTTTTTTTTAAACCCAGTTTGAGTTTTATTTTTCTTCAAGATAAGTGTAGTTGTTATAATTGTTGTGATAACTCACTGTTGCCTCCCAACACACCTCTTAGCTGTGAAATGAGTGGATCTTTTGAGGCTTGTGCTCCCTTTTGGCCAGTTCTCGGGACACTAAGTGCTCTGTAATAGCTGGCAATCAGCACAGAAGGACAGAAACCAACGTCTGGCCCTCAGGAAAGAAATATAAATAAATAAGATGAATAACTAAAAGCTCTGTGTCCTCCTGACCACGTATTGCAATGGGCATGTGTTTTATAATGAATATAGATTGAGAGTATGAAAAATTCATGGTCCAGGGATGGTGTGAGACAGCTGGGTTAGTGGTAGTGAGGAGGGGGTATTGGGGGAGTGGTGGGCTAATGGTGTGAAATCTCATCCCAAGTGAACGGAAATGAAAAAAGGAAAATTCCTCTTGGTCCGGAAACCTCCAAACATGTTCCATTTGTGATGCCTCAACTGGGATACTGCAGAGATGCTTTCAGCAAATACCTTTAGGATCAATTTTACTTGATTTTTCTAGTATATCAAAAACCTCCTAGACTTCAACATGAGTGCAGAATATATATATATATATATTTATTATGCATACAATGTTGTTTCCAAAAGTTAAGATTTTCATCACAACCAAGATGGGTTTTTACATTTGTTGTCTCTGTAATTTTCAATTAAACGTAAGTTTAAAATGCTTGTGAATCACTTAGCATTCCAACATTTTTGGAAACAGGGTTGTAGAAAAGCATCTGCATTTATAATGACTTCATAATTCCTATGTGATTGTGCAAAACACTCTTGCTCCAGTAAGTGGTTACAAAATGCTAACACTTGGCTTCCCTTGAAGTCCCCTATACAGCCCCATTACCTAATTCATTTGCATGAAGCCTACACCTAACAGCCATAAATAGTTAAAGCACTCCATTGGTCAGCGGAGAGGTGTCTGGGGACACAGGCTGACTAAGAACAGCCCAGGGGCCAGATGAAGAATAACTGAGTAGACTGCTGCTGAGGGAGAACATATTGTGCCTGACAAGAACAAACAGACTGATAAACAAGTGGCTTGGGGTGGGGAAGCATTTTAGGCAAGCATGAGACAGAGAGAGCCGCCTGTAAGCAGAGAGTCAGAAGAGATGAGCTGAGATGAGCACAGACTCCAAAAATAGTTACATCGAAATCTCAGGAGAGCTCAGGCATGTATCGTTTATATAGTTACCTGGGATCAGCCTCAACTGTGTTTGTATACATACAGAGGTATGTTTGGGTCACCTGCCTGAAGGACTATTTGATGATATGTACATGCACAGGCATGTTCGTGTGAATTTTCTGTTTTAATTCAGCCTGGAATGAAACGTTAAACACCAGAAAGCACTGATGTAACCCTGGTTAACCCTGACACACCGAGGCAACTGAAATGCCATGTTCATCACTACATTGCACACCAATTAAGCGGACAGAAAAGAGATGAACAGGAGACTGAAGCTGACATAAACAACTTTTGCCCTGCAGCGCCAAGATTGTCTATCAATAATAATGTTCAAGTCTCACAGAACGATCTCCCAACAACAATAAAGGAAGATGTCATCTATCTTTTGAGAGTCGAACTACTGCCGGCACTTTGCCGCTTGTAGTCAGCCAGAAAAAATAACCCTGTCTGGAAGTAAATATTTTGTTCTGTGATTTAGGGGCAGATTCAAACTAAAGTGTTTTAAAGTGTCGTTTGGGGTTACAGAACTGAGACAAATTTTTGAAATAACCAACTTCTAGCAGCAGGCATAATAAAAACTTGATAGTCTTTTGGGAGGGTTTAATAATATAACAAGAACATGTGGACTTGCTAGAGTTAAGTACACTTAGGAGTGCACTCTAAAGTGTTGCAGAGGAGATACCAGATGACAAGTTGGGACAGGGAGGTGCCAGGAAGATGGTTAACAAACTGCAGCTTTGAATCTGGGTCAATTCTCTATCTGTCGAGGAAACAGATTTCACTCTAACGTAATTGGAATTAAACAACCATACAAGTCCCCAGATCTGATTAACCGACTGTGTCATAAAGCACTTAATATTTCTACTACAACATTCTAACCTAGAGGCAGTTAATGGGAATGTTTTCCATTCATAAGCAAGTACTACTGAGTGCTAGTGTCTAGATGTTATGATGCAGAAGACTGAACAGTAAGTTTAAGAGCATTCCACTTGTGTGTGCAAACACGAACGTGAGTCTGTATAGGTGTGTGTCTGTGTGTGTGTAGCCTGTCTCTGCTATCAGGAGGTTTTAATAGAGTAGTATATTCCTTTGCATTTTACATGACTCTAGGGCACGCTGCTCTCACTTGTCTGCTCTGCTCAGATCAGACGCTTAAATTGGAGCATAGAATGGACTACAAGTCTTCAGACTATCTGCCTCTGTAGTCTGTGTGTGCCTTTATGTATGTTTGTAGGCATCTGTATGTGTGCCTACTTGCCAGTGTTTGTCTGTCTGTCTGTCTGCTAAACAAAACCTGAGTTAATATAACTAATTACTCTCAGGATAATGCTACTGCCCTGAACTACAACAAAAGTGGCTGACCTGTGCTCAAGTAATTCTCATAAGTGTAAACACAAATCTTCTACCATTTCTACCGTACCACTTCCTGATGGCTTCAATTTTTAACTCCTATTTGGTGCTACTAATGCAACACAACACAAAAACCTTACACAGTTCCAGCGTTGAATGACAACGTCTCCCAACATCTGATACTTGAATTTTATCCATAATAGCAGCAATTTGTTGCTGTTATATAAATGCTAAACCCTATGTGTTTGAGTATAGCCTAACGGTCATATTATTTAATACAAAACCTTCACAAATTGTAAAACTAGTTGTGAATTTAATTAAAGCGGTGCAGTTTTATCAAAAATAAATAACAGTTTCAACACATGCCTGTAATGGTGTGTAGGCTAACGTGTGCTTGACAAATAAAACAAACAAACAAACAAATGAACAAACAAACAAACAAAGATCACTGGTTTGATTCTGGCCGGAGACATAGAAAGAGCAACTGGTGTAAAAACTCTGCCAAATCAAACATGTGGAACAGCTGAAAGTAGACTGAACTACACACTTCAATGTATTTTTACAACTTTAACCGTCTCTGTATTTGATTATACTAGCAATTCTGCCAGTTTAAGTATTTTTCTTCCCAAAAATGTAGCACCAACTATTGGCCAGGTGTTAAAAATGTTTTCTGCTTGTTTGTTTGTGTGTAAATTCTATACCAGTGACATCACTTACCATCTGGTGCATTTGTGTGTTTTCACAAATACTGAAAAAATCTCTGAGGGCCGTTCTCACAATTTCCCAATTCCACACTTCCACAACAACTCCTTCTTCCACGAATGTGTTACAGACAATTTAAAGTCTGACCCAATGACATTTTCTTTAGCATAGTCAGATTAACTACTTATCATGCCAATACTGACAGAACACAACTCTTTTAAAATCAATACTCAGGTGTTCTTGACACCAACAAGCTTAAACTATCAATACAAAATAGGTACTGTATAGTGCATAATAACTCACCTCACATTTCTTATTCCCATTAACTAAGGCCTATTTTCAAAGCTACCTTCACCTTAAAAAAGCCAACACTGAAACTGTCCTTAACTACTGTAGCATGCAGGCTTGCAGAGTACTGAGAGAAAAAGGCGAAAGAGTGACTGACTCTCACATTTCCACATGGGAGAGCAGTGACCTGGACAGTATAACCAGAGAGTGAGAGAGAGAGAAGAGGAAAAGTGAGGGGGGTGGACAGCAGATGTAAAAGAGACCAGATGGAGGAAAACTACAAGACAGGAACTGGAGAAATGGATGCAGTCTTATTAATAACAGAAACAATAAATGCATCAGTCTATAACTTGGAAATACTCTTCACTTTTATTAGGGACTTTACGGTGGTATATAGGCTTATTAAATTTTATAGAAACATCAAGAGATATTACAGATGTTGCATAACACAAAAGTGAAATGCAAATACAAGCACGTGACAGATATACTGACTACTATAAATGTGTGCACGCACTGCTGTGGGTCTTGTGTGGAGGAGCATGTGTGTATTTTTACTTAATGCAAATTTAATGAGACTGGCTCTCTTTGCCTGAAGAAAGTGCTGCCAAATCCTCTCATCCCCACTGACAGAGTGAGGAGAAAGTGAGGAACTATTAAACAGAGTAAGTGCCAACAAGATACAATTGTCAGAGAAGGGTGAGGTAGATTGACAAAGCACACTGATCAGCCAACACATCATGTCCACGTCTACCGAATATATATTTTCTGTCTTTTATGTATTGCCCGAAGAGCTCCTGAGACATGGCTGGGCAATGAGTTTACAAGACCCATAAAGATGTCGTCTAGCATCTGGAAACGATGGTGTAAATTAACATTATGTATTTACTGCAGTACTTAAGTACAGTTCTCAGGTAGTTGTACACGAGGAGTGTAAATCAGAATTTTATTGTGAGTTATTTTATATTACATTTCATTGCCCAAGATAACAACTGTATTGTGATAGTAATTCTGCAATATTTTATAAACTGCAAGACAATCAAATATTTTTGGGAATACATTTGGCTTTCAAGTTCTGAATACTTTGTTTTATTACTGTCCGGCACCGGGCTGATGTGCCAGTTGTAAGTAAGTACACCTCCAACACACCTACCTACGTCCCATGGCTGCTGCCAGGCCTCAGTCTTTCCTAGAGCGTTCACAAACCACACAAGAGGAGCAAGATTAACTTGCCTGCCTTTAAATTTATATACAGCCAAAAATGTAAATGCCATTCTATATTATTTTAATGATTAAAAGCCAGATGGTGTTTCTTTTTCCAACAGAAAAGCTTTACCAAACAACACATATTTGAATTCATTTATTTAAATACTTAGTAACTAGTATGACACTTAAGTAATATCTTCTTA
Organism: Oreochromis aureus; assembly: GCF_013358895.1. NCBI lineage: Eukaryota > Metazoa > Chordata > Actinopteri > Cichliformes > Cichlidae > Oreochromis > Oreochromis aureus. The sequence goes on from NC_052947.1 coordinate 35,402,780, forward strand.
AATTTGAGCTAAACTGGTGAAGGAGACCTTTCTTTGGCTGATTAATTAAAAAATAATAATTTTCCTTACTGTCAAGATATTACTAAGACAAGCACAAAAATACATTGAATGGCCACCAACTCTAATAAAAGAAGCTTTTATTACATATCCTATTTTTTTTTATATATTTTTGTATTTATTCCACCTTTATTTAAGCCCCTTCAGATTGAAAGTGATTTTAATCCCTAGGGGCTTTTCTAATCTGTTATAAAAAGAGAGACCTGTCTGAGAAGGCAGACATTTACAAAATGACAAAAATCATCAAATCAAATGTAACAGGAACACACATAAGACAAAAATAAATCAAGTCAGAGTCAGCAAGTAATTTAATACAAAATACAAAGTCCGGCTTACGAATAGGAATCGCATTCTTCACTCACAGAATCTTTTAAAGAGCTCTGAACAAAAACAAAAGCATTCGACTTTAGGGTGCTCTGAAGGTTACTGCATGACCGAGGTGCAAAATAAGTGAACAGTGTTTTAGAAAGTTTTACTAAACCTTAAAAATTTTCCAAAGGTTTCTGACAAACCAGATCTGTGATCATTTTAGTTTGCATTCTGTATTTTATCAATGTGCACTGTCTCTTATTTTATATTTATTTTAACTTCCTTTGGACTACAGATATAAATGGCTAATTTTGCTGAAATCTAGCCTGTTTACCTCATATAGCCTTTTTCATTTTTTTTTGACTGAAACATAAATGATTAACAGTACAAAGCTGCAGCTGGAAACACACTTTTTTATTTTGAAAACGAACAATCAAATCAACCACGTACCTTTTTTATAGGACTAAAAGCAGCATCTCAAAAATTCATTACTCCTCTCTAACTAACATCAAGTGTTCAACTATGTGATAAAATACTGGGGGTTAAAAAACTATACATGTATGTATGTACTGCAGTTTTGGAAAATGCTATCTTCAGTAGAAGCAGATGGTCTTGAAGTGCCGCAAAGCGAGAGGCACTGATAAATGGACAAGTGCATCTCAATAAGAAAGATCTGGGCCAGCTTTGTCATTTTTTGTTTGGTTTAAAACAATCTCTCATTTTCACACCAAACAAAACAAGTCAAATCTCAGCTCGCTTTTGCTTTTTCCAGTGAGCACACTGAACAAGTCAGAACACCTAAAAATATCATCAGTGTGCAGCACTCTCTCCATCTTCACACTAAATCGAGTGGCAGAACACAACTCAATTCACAGAGTCTAGAGTTTAGGTGATAAATATTAGATGGGATACTTTTATTGCACAGTGCATGTCATGTTTGTTGTTTCAGAAATGCGCTGCCTGTACTTACACAGCAAACCAGGAGGCAGAAAAAAAAAGGAGAAAGTGAAATTTAAGCTGAAAACACATGCGAAGAACAAACCCAACATAAATAGTACACACACCAGAAGAAGAAGAAAAAAATGAAAAGAGCTAAAGGTCCCTCCGTCATGAATATAGTTGGATTTCACCTTAAGCGATCAAAAAGACATTTCCTCCTTTTTGGATAACTAAAAAGCTCTTAAAAAAATTATGCGACTCTTGACTCAATCAATATTGCAAGGGTGTTGTGGGGATGAATAAATAAGTGAGAAAAACACATTTCCAGAATGAAATGCACTTATCGCTGCAGAGTTTTCATGTATGCCCTCTGGCCAAGCAGCAGAGGAACATGTGTCCCATTACAAAGAGCAAATGCAAAAGGAGACAAACCCATCGCTTTGTGTGCGGAATGAAAAATGAAAGCACAGTTGATCCTAGCCTGTTGTGGCAAATTGACTTTTAAATGGCAACATACTGAAATAACCATTCATCTTTTTTCATCACACATTTCCAATGATTCTTTGTCTCTAATTGTTTATCAGATTACTTCATCTGCATCTCCACGTCCATAAAACCCATCGACCAGATTTATTGTTACAATTTCATGAGGTACATGTATGTGCGAGCCAATGCGTGCGCGTGTGCACGCCAGTGAGAGGAGAAAAAAAAGCCCAGTGTCTATGTCTTGATTTATGATGCTCTATTGGTAATCAATATGGTTCTTTTAAGTCATTTAGATGCAGTGATTGATACTTGGAGTGGTCAGCATATGGGCTGGGAACTCGAGCTCTAAGTCTGACCGTTCCCATATGGGTAATACTATCTGCAGTGAAACCAATGCATTTCTTGTTTGTGCTGAAGTGAATTAGCTGGAGATAAAAAGTAAAACTTCAAAATCAGTGTCAAAAACCAAAGTAATGTTTTATTTGTAGTGTAATCAGCTGTCCTGGTTAAGCCAGGAGCCCTCTCCTGTTTATATAAAGCTAATAAAAGAACCCAACAAAATGGCAAATATATTCCAAACACATTTTAGTTTTCAGAAACATTTGAAAACTTAAAATTTGTTTTTAATATTATTATTGTTATTTTTATGATCATTTTTATTCTTATTAAGTTCCTACAGTCTACAAAGTACAGCACAATTTAGTTCAGGGGGTATTTTTCTATTCTCTCTTTCATGTGCAGGTTGATTTGACAGGAGGGTTAGATGAAGATAAGAACATACAGAGCTCTCTCTTTGGTCGTCTGTCAGCAGAAAGAGACAAGACGTCCTCCAATAGACATAATTTACCTCCGGCTTGGGACTGGAAAAAAGGTAGCTGTTTTGATTGAGCTTTGATTAAATGTTGTTAACAATGTAGAGAACGGGTTTGCCTTTTTCTAACCTGGCTGGCACACGAGCCGAATGATCACAGACAAAGACTACAAAGAACTCTACTTGTGCTTTTAGAAACACAAGACAGCTCATTTGCCAGGGACGCTATTGATGAATTAGACTGTCATGTCAAGATTATTTTTCTGACAAGGGATCGCTGACCAGTTAAAGAGCTTTAATTGCATGTTGAAGGAAAGTGCTATACTTTTTACCAAAAGTTCAGCTGAAGAAAACACTTCTCTAGCTTTATAAATAAAGAAAATACTACCGGTGAAAAACTAATACAGAAAGTGCAGATTGTTTGAGTCCACATTTTTTTCATCCAGTGCACACAGAGGTAACATTGGTCTGTGTGTCTTTACCTTACCTGTGTTAACAGCCTGTGAGGCTGATCCAAACTATTAGAAAGGAATGTTTCATCCCGGGTGATGATAGACAACAACTACACTCACCTTATCAGCTCCTGGTCATCAGGACGGATACTCAAAACCCTGCATGGGGCATAAGAGCCCCATAAGGGCACTCTCACAAATAAACCCATACATCTTCTAAACCCACAATGAAACAAACTAAAAACAATATAGATGTAGAAATTACTATAATCTAAATAATAACTTCTTACTGAGGTTGATGACAGCTGAAATAGCCCTGCTGAGAAATAATCCACCCAACAATGGCTCGTCTATTTCGACTTTAAAACCTCTCGAATGTTAGCGAGTTTTGTTTTTCCTTCTGGTTTTCTTGTTAAAATTTTAAGATTTTAAAGAAATGAATTGCAAAGTAAAGATGTTTCAGAATGCATACATGCTAGCATTTACTTGCTTAATTTGGTTGTGCAAGTGTCACCAAACAAAACAAAAATATTTTTAAAAACAGAAGCTCTTTTTTTTATTAATATCTAAGACATCAAATGACATTCCACAGAGAAAATGCAAATTTTAAAAAAAGTATCATCTTACATGTTTCACAATTGCTCTATGAGGTGTTCTATTGATTATTTTGGACTGAAATTGTAATATAAAGCCAGCTGAACACAGAACACACATGCACACAGACACACACATATCAGATCTCACAGGCATGTATTTTATGTCAAGTCCTGTGCTGATTGCAATAGATTTCAGATGAGGATCAACACTTTGAAACTGAGTCTTTGACCCAAGGGCTGAGAAGAAAGGGGAAAAAAGAAAGGAAGAAGAAATAGAGATGGAGAGAAGGGGACAAAATTTCCAAGGACAGGGAATAAAAGAAAGATAAATACTATACACAGTGTAATATGTAAAGCACCAAGAAAGGGCGTTAACTGGCGTTAACAATCTCGGTGTGGGTATGCATGTTTTGGCTACATCGTAATAGGAGTCATAATAAAGAGCACTGACACATTCACAACTGTGTGTTTTCCTGTGTGTGCAATCTAAGAAAGATGTATTCATAACTCGCCGTTCATAATCCAATCTGTGACTGATTTAGCTGTCTGCTGCCCAGGAGCCAGTCAGGCGCTACGGGATACCCCATCCAACACTCTGCTTTCCCACACCAGGACAACAGGACACTGGGATACCCCCGTGGGGCCAGGGCTATGTTAGAACGGGCCGATCACCTTAGTCTAAACTGACATCTGTGCTTAACACACAGACACAGACTTCGAGGTGATACAGCATCAGTAAGGATATGTGCTCCGGCCTGTGGTGTAGAATTACTTCCCTAAAGGGGATCAGAAGGTGTGTGTGCATGTTTGATCTGTATGAATTTTCGTTTCCGTAGCCATGCGAGATTGAGCATTGTATATTTTGGCATGTTCGCCAGCATGTAACAGAGACAAAAAAAGTTCTTACAGATATATTTTACTGCATAGTAATGGTACATTAAAATCAGGCTGGAAGACATTCACAATCACTTAAAGCACACCGAGGAAATACTCACTGGCATTAATCCTCAGGCAGTGAATTGAAAATTGCTTTTCCTTCCATGTCTGGACAATAATCATCACTATGATTTTCATCACCGTCTTTCAAATATTCTTGAAATAGCCATTGCCGCTAGCTCCTTTTTATTTATAAACTACAGGCACAACATTCTGTTATTAGAGAATACAAAAATTGAATCCTGAAATCACATAATATAACATAAACATTTAAAATAATGTCTTTCCCTAAACACCAATTTGGGATTTAACTAAGACAAATTACTGAACTTAATCCCAAACTCTGAATCACTCTTCCTCAAGAGGTAACAACCAAAAACTAACAGAAAAACATCCTGAGTCCAGAGGTTATGGTAACTAGGGGGTATTGCCGTTCCCTGGGACTCTCGCCTCTAACCCTCTGTAATGAATATGAGGGCGCTAATAGACCCTCAGTCTGACCTCCAATAAGTGCTCCACGCTTGGAAACATGAATTGCTGTCTTCAAAGCACTGCTACTTCCTGAATGTTGCCCTTTCACTGAACGTGTGAAATGTGTGTGCTCGAGTGAGAACATACGCACACTTGAAACCGATGTGGCAGAGGTGACTGCCCCCTCGAGCTATGAAGAGAACCAGGGCATTTCAACAGTCACAATTATTCATAATTGCAGAGAAATGTAAAGCCTGTGTGTGTGTGTGTGTGTGTGTGTGTGTGTGTGTGTGTGTGTGTGTGTGTGTGTGTGTGTGTGTGTGTGTGTGTGTGTGTGTGTGTGTGTGTGTGAGTGAGTGAGAGAGAGAACAAGAAAGACCAAGAGAGAGCCCAAATAAATGACAAAGTTGACAGGAGGCTTCAAAGACTTTGGCAAACCAGCAGGAAAAACTAAGAAATGAAGTAAAACCAATTTTTTTGCCAAAATCTAGTACAAAGCAATAAAGGTGGCCAGCCCTATTTTCCACAGAAACCAAAGTGAAGACGTCATAGAATAATTAATTATTTCAATTATTTTCATGAACCATATATCACACTGGTATCATTCTTTTCCGTCTTACAAAGATCATAATCAAGGGGCCCCAAAAGAAGAACAGGTATGGTGTTTTGTATCTAGGTACATCTTATTAATTAGTTGAGTTAAACATGTACTTTCACAGGCTTCCTCAAACAGGACACAATCAACTGCAATTAATCTGATCAATGGAATGTTAAACGGTGTACAGGATATGCTGTGGCAAGACTAAGTGCCCTCGAGCCCCATCGAAGATATTCAACGTGATGGAGAAAAACCATGTCCTCATCTCCTCAGGGGGCTAAATCTCTCCCATGTTAGATAAATTAGTCTGGGTTAGTACCTGGACTTCCTATAGTCAACTGGCAACCTTTTGATCTCTAACTACGGCAAAATGGATCCAAGCTGATGAATTTGTACGCCCTGGTTATGATTGATTATGTGGGCGCTCAGGACGGAAAGGCCTGCCAAAGTTTATTTTGAGGGTTTTTTGGTGTTGGAGAGTGAATTGGATCCTTGAAGTATTTTGATATTTTGAAACAGGACAGTATGTGGAAATATGGAAAAACAGAGAAACACAACAAAAAGATACAAACAGAGCATTAAAGGAGAAGTTTTCTAAGTGCAGGATGAGTGCTGTTTGTGTACGTATATGTGATTGTGTGTGTTGATGGGTGTTAATGTGGGACAGCAGAAGTCTTGTGAGTGGCATTGAGCTGAACAGAGGGCAAATCAGAAGTTAAATGATGACTAATGAATGAGGCTGTAATGATCTCGTCCACAGTGCCTGGTTCCCATACAGAGAGCCAAGCTGGAGGCCATCGTGCGCACAAACAGAATAAAACAGAAACACATGGTGAGCGTCTACATGCGCGCTTGTGTGTTGCTGTGCACTGGACACATAAGTAGCATAAAATTACTTCACACACTACTTTCACTCTTCTTTTGATTTTTCTTTTCAGCCTATACACACTAGGCAGGAGGAAGTTGCCCCCTTTGCTTATTTTAGAGACAGTTTGACAGAAGCTTTGCTTTGTAGATGGCGCACTATGAAACATTAAGTCCCATCAGGTTAAGACACACAAAGAGAGGCCAGAATATCTGGAAAACCTTTAATATATGGAATGTAATACAAACCACAATTAATGAAAGCTAGAAACATTATTTAAGAAGGAAACATGTCACTCAAAGAATTATGAATTGCAATTTATGGAAGATTTTGAAATGATTAAAGCCAATCAACACCCAAAATATGTTTATATGTGAGCCAGTCACGATGCTGTGGTGATACATTCAAGATTCTAAACAGTTTTAGCTATATTTTGGATGGAATATCGCCCTTTACTTGTTATGATAGTAAAAATGTAGGTAAGCGTACTTTTAAAAAACATTTGCTTGTGTATCTATAGCATTTGAGCCCACACTCGATTACGACATTAACAAAGTCGTAATGTTGTTAGTATGCTTAGCAGAAGTTTAACGGTGGAAAACAACTTGTATTTTTGTTCTACATGAAAATGACAGCAAAGTCATTTGTTACAAAGACATCCAGTTATTTTCTATTTCATTGAAAACGTGGAAATCACAAGATGGCCATTATATCAACCCATAAAAGATCTTTGCAAGATTGGATTAGTGGATAACCACATGAAGTATCTGCAGTGGATACATCAGCATTTGACTATTATAAAATTCCACCATTTTGGGAAATACCCTCACTGATTTTTTCCCCAAAAGTCTAGAAACAGACTTTGAATGGTTCCCAACATACAGTGGGGGAAAGAATTATTTGATCCCCGGTTGAATGTGCAAGTTTGCTCACTTACAAAAAAAAATGAACAATCACTATTAATTACATGATACTTAATTTCACTGTTGCTGGGTGACATAAATATTTGAACCCCTGCAACCCTGCCAGAAGTCTTCCTCCCATACCATTTATAATCAATCAATAAATTACAGATTCTCCTGATCTTATCTTGTTTTGTGTATAAGGCACACCTGTCCACAAAATCAATTTCTTCCATTTCACCTCTCCATCACCATGAGCAAGATCACAAAGCCATCAAAAGGAAGCTTTATTTGATTACTTGTAAATGGAAGAAATGAAAAATGGCCATCCATCATCCTCAGGCCGAGGTCCATGCAAAGAAAGGATGATCATAACGAAGGTGGTGGATCAGCCCTGAACTACACTGGAGGAACTTGTTAATGATCTAAAGGCAGTTGGGTCTCCCAGCTCATGAAGGCACGTGCACAGCACTATCTTAAGCTTGCCATCTTGCCAGATGGCTTGGGAGAAAGTGCAGTGGTTATGAAAAGCTGATGTGTGATAAAACCAAAATCAAGTTCTTTGGCATCAACTTGTATGCCAAAGTATGACCCAAAGAACGCCATCCCCACAGTCAAGCATGGAGATGGAAACATTATGATTTGGGGCTGTTTTACTGCTGAGGGTGGAGGACGACTTCACCACTGTCAATGGACAGAGCTATGTCCTGTAAAACCTTGGATGACAACCTTCTTCCCCTTACCCAGAAGACTGAATATGAATCATCCAGTACGACAATGACCTAAAACACAGTGCCGAAAAAACAAAGCAGAGGCTACAGGTGATGCACATTAAGGCCATGGCCATGTGGCCCAACCAGTCTCCAGACCTCAATCCTATAAAAAAATCTGTGTTGGGAGCTGCAGATGTTAACAAACATCAACCTTCGGGTCAAAATCCCTCATGAGATATGTGTAAACATTTAGCACAACATCTTACATCTCTCATCTGTGCTTGCCAATAAGCGTTTCTCTACCAAGTACTAAGTCATGGGTTTTTTTCACGATCAAATACTTATTTCATTCAGCAACATAGAAATCAACTTATAAATTTTTGGTAATTTTTTTTCTGAATTTGTGGTTGATATTCTGTCTCTCTCCATTTAAATGAAACCACCATAACAATTACAGACTGTTTATTTTTTTTGTAAGTGAGCAATTTCACAAATTCAGCAGATGATCAAATAATTATTTTCTCCCATTGAATATACATTTGTTTAATTTGGGGTTAGCCCTTAAACTGGCTAACCCAAGCAGACCATCTGTTCCCTCAGTCCTGTTAGCGCTGCATATCAAAATGAATTACATCAGCTTGTGAAGATGAGAGGATTTTACAACATTCTCAGACTTTAAACATGCATACATTGAAGACCCCTTACCTCCCACTGGCAACCACTGACAATTCTGATCACCTAACTATCCTGCTAAAGCCAGTGTACAGACCCAGTGTGAGATAAGAGCCACCAGTAATGAATGATATTAGCGTGTAGAGTTTTTTTGTCTTTACAGAGCTGCTTTGAGCTCACACAATGGAGCATTTTCAAGAAGGCAGTAATAACTGGGGCCTGTGTCGACCTTAAGGAACACACTGAGGCTGTGATTTATAAACAAGTCCACTTAATAATGTGACTATTATTAAATCTGTTAGGCTGTATTCAACCAGCAAGCCTTGGCTAACTGGGAAAGTCCGCTCCTTGTTGAAGCTTTGTGATGCTGCATTAACAGCTGGTGACACTAAAGTAAGCAATATTGCAAGGAAAAACCTAAAAAGAGGAATTAGAGAAGCAAAAAGGCCATATGACAAAAAGTTGTCCGATACAAAGGACATGAGGCACCTATTTAATGAGGGATTCCATGCAGCTACCTACTATAGATTTATTGTAAATACAAAAGACCATGATCATTCCCTGCTTGACAACCTCAACCTACTTTTTTCTCCAGGTTTGAGGGTGCAGACTATGGAGCAGTGCAACAACTGCCTCTTATTGGCCTGGTACTACAGCTGACTGCAGACAATATAAAGAGGGCCTATCAACTCTGATCCAGTATCCATGTCAACTTTCACCCTGTAGCTTGAAGCCCCATAGCCATGAAGTCTTTTGAGAGGCTTGTCACAAATCCTATCAAGTCATGAGTCTCAACTAATCTGGCCTCACTGCAGTTCGGTTACAGAGTGAACCATCTCCACCCTGCTTTAACCATCCTCTAACTCAGCTAGAAAACACTTACGCCAGAATCGTGCTAATTGATTTCAATTAGCACAGCCACAACAGCTCATTGTTGTTGCTGCTGGGTGTTGGGTCTGGCATGTGCAGCTGGATCGCAGCCTTTTGACAGAGCAACAGCAGACACTCAAAATACTAAGTGTAAAATCTAAAACAATCCCAGTGAGCACACGCAGACAACAAGGGTGTGTACTGAGCCCCTTACTGTTTACATCACTAGCATAGGACTTCTCTGATGGTTTCAGCAGTAGTTACATCATAAGGTTTGCTGATCATACCACAGTTGCTGGTCCTATAACTGATAATGATGAATGAGGTGCACAATACACAATGTGGCCCTCAAAACCAATCAGACAAAGGAGATCACAACTGACTTCAGGAGGACTAATTACCAACAATATCACTTACTGACCATCTGAAGCTGTGAAGAGTTCACAGCACTAAATTATTTGGGAGTGATAGACAAGCTGACCTCCACTGACAACACCACAGCCATCATGATCAACCACGCCTTCACTCCCTATGCAGGCTGAAGTACTACATGTATTATAGTCATTTACTCGCTTGCTGGCTCAGAAACAACACAGCAGAAGAAAATCAAAGTGAACATGTTTTTGAGGACTGCTGAGAAAATCATTAGTGCCTTTCTGCCATGTCTTCAAGACATTTATACTGAGTGTTGTAGCCACTGAGCAATCAGTATCATAAAGGACTCCATTCACCGCTCTCATGGGTTGTTCAGACTCACGGAGTCTGGACAGAGACACAGAAGTATCAAATCAAGGACCTTTTGACTGCTAATTGACAGCTTTTTCCCCAACAGCAATCAGACTGCCAAACCTGAGCATGTGAAATACACGTAAGAAAATGTGACAGTATTTTTAACTTGTAATAATATTTTTAACCGTTTATCATACCTATTTCAATTTTAGCACTTTTTAAGTAATTTATTGGCTATTGCTTACAATGGAATGGAATTATAATGGAATCTGAATATGAAATCTGAATAGGAAAAAAAGCAAACAAGTTTTGGTTTTTACATGAACTTTATGTGTACAAGTATTTAACCATAACTGCAATTTTTCCTAAATTATGTTGTTTTACTTTTTAACAGGTATGGCAGATCCGAAAATACTTCTATTAGAAAAATCCTATGGGTCTGTCTAATAACCCAAGTGGCATTTTCTTTTTTCAACGAGGTTTACCTTGTACAGACAAAATCTAAATTTTCAAAATTTGGTAAGGTGATTGAACAAAATTTATAGTATCTTGGTGCTGAAACTGTGCAATGCCTCAATGAGAAATTGATCCCTCATTGTAATGAGCATGTGATTATTCTCAGTGTCCTTAATTGTCCTATGCTGTGCCCGTTTGGCCTTTAGTAAAACCCACATATGATGGTGATGATTTCAGCATGACAAACGCATAAATACTGCATTCAAATCAATTTTCCACATGACTGTGGCTGTATGCACTCATAATTAACCTTCTACGCTAATATATCATCAAAACTAGAACGTTCTACTGGAACATTGAGATGTTTTTTTAGACCTTGTGAGTTTTATCAGAGTGTTGAAAAGTCAAAGGATATCCCTTTCCACTGCAACACTTTAAGAAGTAGCAGAAGTAAAACAAAAAACTAATCTGTATTACACTGGGTCAACAACAAGGCTCTTGTTTGTACTACAATAATGTAAAAAAAAAAAAAATTAAAAATCACACTTACACTTGTTGAGAAGGTTCTCACTATGCAGCAGACCTTGAGGCAGACAATCATCTTCTGATCAGTAATCAGTCTACTCCTGCAGTACAGCTAATTGCTGGTGCTGCTGCTAAATGATAATCTTGCTGCTAACTGCTATTGATTGGCTATTAACCACAGTTGCAACTGGAGCAGAAAAAGCTGAAAAATCCAATACCATTTGATTTACGCTGATTGAGACATGACCTTGCTGCTTTAAGGCGGGAAATTGAACCCATTTTAACTTATCTGTCATCAGTCAGCTCCATCTCATGAAAATTATGCTCCCATACAGCTAAAGCTCATTCTCAATACATTCATTTGTGAGTCATTAATACTTTAGTAATATATCTTTGCCATTTATAGCTTTGCTTTCCTACTGCTGTTCCATTTTAGGCAACCAATCATACAAACAATGGTGCAAGGTGGATGATCTGATATCGTCGTGTTGGTGTTGTTCCCAGATCATCATGAAAATGTTGTTCCAGGATCAACATTGCAAGTGACCAATCAGAATGTTGTGACGTTATTCTCTTGCGCGCCAAGCCATTCGTGCATTTATGAAATTCAAATGTTGCAAGGACAATATCAATTCTGCTTGCTGTTTATTAAAGGGTTAGGGTCAGGGTCCGTTGATCGGCGGACAGAGGCGGTTTCTCGCAGCTTAAGTACAGTTTTTTGTTTTACCGCGGTTTGTCCCGAAGTCGTAAAACTATGACGTCACAACATTCTGATTGGTCACTTGCAATGTTGATCCTGGAACAACATTTTCATGATGATCTGGGAACAACACCAACACGACGATATCAGATCGTGCGGTAGAAAATTGAGAAAATTGACAAACTTTAATTTGGTTAATGTTTCAAAAAGGTCTAATCCAAAGCAAGAAAGATCTTTTACTAAAAAAAAGTAGTTATGGTGCTTTAACCTAACCAAAGAGTGAGTAAACATGAAGGGAAAAAAAAGTAGTGTCTGTATTGTGCTTTTACAGGGTTTTCTCTATCCTTTAGATCTGTTATATAGCTTTCGTTGTTTGAATGTTACTAGGTTTTAAAAAATTTAAAAAATTATAATTTCTTAAACTCAAACTCAAACGTACATATTCTCATCTACAGAAAATGTTACTGTGTAACTGCCTGAAGTGCATCTTTTGTAGCCAAAGCTTTTCCTTTGTTAGTTATATTTGTCACACTATAAAACACTGGCATAGTGCTTGGCTAGCAGCTGGTTTAGTGTGTTCTCAAACAAAGATTTACTAGTTGCATCATTGCATCAACTAATTCCATATGCAACCATAGCTTCTTCTCCCACTGACTCTAAAATGACTCAGTTATGAGTAAAGCACACCTGCTGTTGATGGCAAACTTGAACCGAAGAGTAATCATGCACTCCTGGCATTTCAGGAAATGGCATCCAGTGGATGACACTTTCCAACATTCGCAACAGTATTTCAATAGTAATATGCAAACACTATATGGATAAGAAGTATTAGCCACACCTCTTAATCAGTGAATTCAGGTATTTTCAGTTCCTTTACCATAAGTGTGTAAAATCAAACATCTTGCCATGAAGTCAGCCTTTACAAACATTTGGAATTACATGGTATTGCTGCAAAATTGAAGCATTTAGGAACCACAGCAATTCAGCTGAAAAGTCCAAGACTATGTAAAGTTAAAAAACAGGGTTTACGTGGATGCGTGTAGTGTGTGGACGTTGCCAACACTCTGCTGACTCAATCATTTTAGAGCTCCAAATCTCTTTTAGCTTTGGCATCAGAGCAAAAAAGTGTGCTGTGGAAGCTTCATGTTATTGGTTTCCATCACTGAGCAGCTCCTGTCGGTATGGCATGTAGGTGGCCCAGTGTTTTTGTCCATATGCCTTTCATGCATGAATTATGGCAACCTCAATCAGGATTTTTTCTTAAGTATTTTTATTCATCTTTAGGCATGAAAAAAAGATTTTTGAACTTCATTTTTTTAAACATGTACTTTTCAAAGAGTTTGTTACATGTCCACTTAGGTGAACAACATCCGTTTTGACCTTGAATTTGGAGTGACACATCAGTGTCCAATGTAGTGGTTTATGAGCAAGTATACCATCAACACTGACACAAATACAAGAAAACAGCCTTTGAATAGCTGTCCACTGTAGTGACCACTATGCGTGAAAGGGATATAGTATATTTTTCTTTATTAGTTTTCAAAAAACAAAACAAACTAAATGGTGATACTAATTCAGCAAATTAAGACTACACAACATGCTAAACTTCTGATTTTTTTTAACAGAAATGATATCTAAAATCTCTATTCAAAATGTGTACAGAGTTATCACTAAGAGACCAAGCCAGAAATGACAGAATATCATTCTATTGTGGCTCAATCTTGACAGCGGTCAACAGCTTTGACACGGTTATGTTACTCATGTATATGCTGGCTAACTTTTGTGAGCTCAACTGATCAATCAAAGCAGACTGGACTTTTGGGAAAGATGAGATTAAAAAGTCAGGAGCTGAAAGTAAGCATTTCAGACAGAGGTTAGAATACGGTGTATTCAAAGTACACAATGGCAGAAAAAATAAGTGCTTCAAATCTGTTTAAAGCAACTTTCATCCTATCATACCTAACTCTTATGGTTGAATAAAACAGGAAATTATTGTAATAACATTTTTTTTAACATACATGTTCTAAAATGCAATTTTTTGACAATCAGATTATTGTAAAGCAAATTATACTGATCTTTCTCTTTTTCCAAACAATGCTAAGATTAATCTTCTCTTGTAACGTGAGTTAAGCTAATCTTTTGCATAGTCTGACACAGAAAATATAAGACAAATAAAAGATGGAACCTACAGACACTAAATGCCCTTGTACTACAAAGAAGGATAGTGTGTATCACTATTGTACTAGGTGTTGTAGACTTAGAGGTGGACTTGTGGTGTTGGGGTACCAAAGGCCAGTTCTCCACAGACGATGTTTGGCTTTTGACTCAGAATTGTGAGGGCAAAAGTTAATGGTTCATTTTTTTCTGTGTGACTTGTATTCTTACTACTCACAACTATGTGTCTATGTCAAAAGACAAAGATACTGCAAAGCAGGATGACTTTGTCTAAAAATATTCCCCTCCAGAGGAACTTATAATGCTTTCAACAGAAGATAACAATAAAACATTTACAGATAGCAGGCAGAAGAGTTAAGCTACCTCTGAGTCTGTATAGCCAGATTGGAAAAGTGTGAGTTCCCAAATGACATGTGTGTATATAGAGTACATAGCGTTTCACATTAACAGAGCGCTGTGACTTATTCCATGAATAAACTCACTAAATAAAAAATAAATACAACCTGATCTATTTTCAATGACTACACCATTTCATCCTTCTATCTCTGAGCCCCTCCCCTCCCCCACAAGTGTTACCATGGAGATGACCAAATGCATATCATATGCATGCATGAGTTTGTGTGGCTGATGCGCTCAGGGCTGGGCAGCAGGCAGAGGGGAGGAGTGGGGGGAGTGGGGCACGACACAGAAATGTGTTCTACTTAAAATGCTAATTTTACATATTTAATGCCACAGAGCAATTTCTATTGGGAGATGAGTGGAGAAGCAGTGAAGCATAAGAAGAAGAGGGAGAGCACTTATAACATACACTCAACTGTCCAACAGGAAGGGGTGGGTGGGTGAAAGCACAAATTCCCTTCTCTCCACTTAACTCATTTATTCATCTGTTTGTACCCTCTCCCGTCTTTATCTCACTCCTGCCCTCGTCTCTCTTTCTGCCTCTCAGCATCCCAAGCTTCCTTATATAATTGTTCTGAATGTGTTGAGACAGGGATTCACTGACAGAGGTCCAGACTGCTTCACTCCAGACATTCGACATCAACCAGACAGAATCTTTGACCTGTTACCAAATACACCATAGGGAAAAAACAATGGGCTCCATTGTGTGCAGCATTATTTGGCTTTACAATTTCAACAAATTAATGTTTGTAAAAGGTAAATTGTGAGGAAGTTTTAGCAAAACTCAGGAAAAGAAAGATTAAACTTGTCACAAACTCTAAGACTAAACATATAGCAGTTATAGAGAGTCTGTATGAGAGAACAGAGATTTTTCTGGATGTGATCCGACTATTAGTTCAATGTCCAAGAGTTCTCTCCAGGTCGCCTTCTGATTGTGCTCCCTGACCCCAGCTAGCATGCAGCCATCACTGGTTTCATGGTTGATTACAGCTATTCCTGGATTACTCCTGTGTTGTTTTTGGGGCTAAAGGTAAAACCAGATTAACTCGACTTTGGATCTGTGAACTCAGCTGGAAGGCCAGAGGGCTGGTTCTCATGGAGAGAGCATGGACACACACACATACACAGGGCAAGAATGCATGCACTTCAATAAACAGACAGATGCACACACATGCACGCATGCACAGGATTTATGTTTCCATTGCTTCAGAGGACAATCAGTCAACAGAAATCGATTAAAGAATCGTCCATCTTTAATCAAAGCCTAATCTTGATAAACAAATATCTGCATGTGAATTTTAAGGATTTGTAGGTAAGCGGCACAGTTTTGAGGACTAGAAGCTTCTATTTGCATTGGTTTAAGTTTGAGCAGGCTTTGGATGTGGGCAGATAGTCTGTGTGGTGCACAAGAGGAAACTAACTGGTTTTCACAAAATGCAGTTTAAAAATTTCCAGTCTGAAAATTCTTTTGTGTGTGTGTGTGTGTGTGTGTGTGTGTGTGTGTGTGTGTGTGTGTGTGTGTGTGTGTGTGTGTGTGTGTGTGTGTGTGTGTGTGTGTGTGTATTTGAAAATGTTGATAGTCACAGAACAGAATGGCTTTAACAAGTCAACTGCTGTCTGAATATCCCACTATGTGAATAAAATTGTACCCACAGGCCTAAAGACTGAAGACTATCAATTGGTTCCAATCAAGTCTTTGTCCACATAACTTTTGTGCATTTGTCCAAAAAAACAAAGACTGTAAAAATTTTGCTTGCACACTACATGTACAAGTAGACAACAGACATACACACACACACAGATGCACTTACACACACACACAAAGACACAAAGTAAGTTAAGGAAAAATAATGGACACATGAAACCACCAAAATGATGGGAGGAGGAACAGAAAAGGAACAGCTCATGAGCCGAAGCAAACCACATCATTGGTCAAAGATTCAGCCAAATGCTGCAAAACAGATCAACTAAGAGAGCTTCACATTGCATTTCGATAACAAGGCAAAGAATACAGAGAAAGCAACCCATGAGTTTCACAAGGCAATTTTCAATGGGATATTTTCAGTGACCAAGTCAGTCACCGGATCTCATCCCAACAGAGAATGGATTTCACTTATAAAATATAAAACTAAATGAAGAAAGACCCACAAACAAGCGGCAACAAGAATTGGGTACATTAAAGGCCTCGGAGAGTATTTTGCAAGAGGACATGAGGACGAGACATGAGACAACAGGCATTCCATTGATTGCAAAGGATTTCTAAGTATTAAAAACAATCTTTACATCTAAAATTATGTTAGTTTGTCCAGTTACAATGTGATAGGCTGGCTACCTGCCCAGGCTGTACCCCGCCTCTCGCCCTATGGTAGGATAGGATCTGCTCCAGCCCCTCGCTAGCCTGCTAAGGATAAGCAAGCCTATACTGAGCCTCTGAAAGTGGGTGGCTATGTGTAAAAATGTGTAATTAAAGCAGAAAGTCTTCATTTCAAACATGTTTTGATTAAAATGTATTATGTTAGAGCCAAAATGACAAGCAGTTGCTCTTTTAAAACTTGGGAAAACACTCCACTTGCTAACAATTAAACTAATTTTTGGAGGTTTTTGGTGCACAGTGTTTGGCAGATGGTCATACTTGTTAGAAGGTTTGACATCATTATAATTAAATCTAAATAAATCATTATCTTTCCCATATACTGGATTTTTTGAGGCTAACTTTACTCATGTTTTAGAACTAGCTTATCCTAAAACCTACTGCTATGCAGGGTTGATACTACTGTAGCATTAGCTGTATTATTAGCATCTGTTATGTACTAATCATACGTTGCCTCTGTTATTTCTTTTACTTTTCTGATTGAGACTACATCATCTCAATTTTGTTATTATATTTTGTCAGGTTTTTTTTAATTAAATATAATTATTTCTATGATACAGACAACCCTGGAAAAATTAACACATTTAACTTTTATGGATCTCTGCAGGTAATTTTGATATCAAGTTGTGACTTCCAGTTTTTCCCTTTTCTGCTTACCAATCATCAGCAAAGCTTAATGATAACACTATATTTCATAAGGAGTCTTTGGTCCTCAGATCTGAAGCCTTCTGCATCACACTGACAGGTTACCTCTGCTGCGATGCTCAGTGGAGCCAGTGAGTCCTGGGTCTTTTCTGGTTGACAATGTCCATGGCTGGCTGCAGCTATTGACATTTCCTAATACTGACAGCAAAGCAGTCTGCAACTAGAGTCCTAAATTCATCGTCTGTATGTGTGTGTTGCACATGCATGTGTGTGCATTTAACTCAGTCAACTGACTTTCAATTTTCAATCTCCATCTTTCTGTGTGAAGATGTGGAGTTATTTTAACCCCAAGCCCCCACCACTTATATTGAAGCTAGGTTTGTAAAAGGGGTGGTCTATCTAGGGTCTCAACTAGATCAAGTGAAACTTAAAAATACATTTATTGATTTTTTTTGGTGTCATCATCATGCAACATTACAAACAACAAGTTCAAGTTAAATTTTGAGATTAAACTTAAAATGGTGTTTGAAAAAAAAAGGTCAAAATTAGAGATTAGAGTTGTCGTTTCAAGCCAAACAACTGCTACAGATCCTATACCCTCTACAAATTGCCTTGTGTAGATGAGTTAGTAAAAACCAATCTGCTGTCCTATTGTTTATATGCATCCACTTTATTGCACAAGGGTGTAACCATCAATATTCTTTCATCTGCCCAATGCCAGCCATTTCATTTTGTACAAATCCGCTCCAGTCTTCCAAGTATGTGTTTTTTCCTTCTGATCCAATGCAGCTTTCTGTACCATCTTTTTAACATCCTTACAGTTACCACCACAGTGTGTTTATGTGCTAAAAGAGAAATAATTTCCTAATAACTAAAACTGACTCTGAAGTATGATTTCACCATGTCATAAAAATAAGGCATTTTGTAGAGAATGTAGCAGCCGTGGCAGTAATCTCCACATTTCGACTTTTTTCTTGAAATATTTTTTCCAACTTTAATTATTTATTCTCACAATGATCAATAATATATTGTTTTTCTTAATGTGGCCCTAACACTCCTTTATAGCAGGGCGAATGTAACCTACTCCCAAATAAAGTCTTAGTCTGGCATTATAGACATCCTCGTCATTTCTGAGGGTACAAGATGGCCTTTTGGTCACAGAGGACTCATGTGAGTGTGCCATCTTGGCAGTCACAGATGTCATTAACCACTATTTTAGTCTAAGGACAGACAAATAACATAAGATAAAACTGACAGGTTAACCTTTTCAATTATCTCGTAGCCATGAGGAAAAACAATGTAGACTGCTAATACAATGTGGCATGGAGGCAATTGAAATATCATTGCTCTCATATCCCGGGGCCTACGCACGCATACAGTGTAGCTCCATGAGATACAACACAAAAATGCTCAAACAAAACAGCTGGAATTCTATTCTGTGCATCTTTCCAAAGTTCAGCTCGCCAGTGTCAGTGGGCTCTCTGTGTCATATGCCTCAATAAAACAATCACCCACATAACACGAAGAACACACACAGACACGCACAAATCTCTGTGAGTGGCCTGCTAGACACACAATTTCCCCAATCCTCCCACAGGCACCAGTCCAGCCCATGAGGTCATCGCCTGCCGAGACCCTGGATTATAACTCCAAAGGGACCCTTGGAAGCATGTGGTTATACGTTCTGACAGCCCAGCAGCCTGATTAAGCCCCCTGTTTGCTAATGCTAAGCTAATATTAGCTTTGTTGTCCGCCTGAAGGTGCATTTTTCAATAGCCAATTGGCAAAGCAGTGGTAGGCTAAGCTAAATCTATGCTAATTTCACTGGGCACACCTACGTATTTTGTCATCCAAATGACTTAATGCAGTGTGAGGGATTCATCACTGTGTAATGAGCTCAATGCACCAAGCTAACAGTGGATCACTTTTGTCTAACACAAGATTAAGGAAGGTCATATGCAGAGGATTTGGCTACAACGAGTTTGAAGTCTCAAGGGAACAAATCAGGAAAAACTTAAGTGGAAGGTTACAAGCATAACACTGTTAGCTGCATTCAGTATAATAACTCCTTAACCAACTGAATGAGCTGAAGCACATATAGCACCTGTTCTATAGCATAAATATGTAACCTTAAATCCAGTAAGTACGATAATAACAGCAACTGTCAGAAAATTACTGTTTTTACTGTAGTTTGGTTCTAATTGAAGCCCATATGTTTGTTATGACAATTAACCTACATGAGAAGACAATCATAGTTTTCAGTTTTAGTCCGAGTTGTTTATTTGCACAATTGTTTTTCAGTGAAAATCTGGAGCTGCACTACATTAAGCCCTTTTGTTATCAGATTCCTACACATTCCATGGTAGAACTTTTTTGTGGTTTTTCTATAAAAAGAACTTTGCTGACTTCATCTAATATGTGAATTAATTGTGTGATGGCATGTCTTCCAAGTACAGCTGAATACAAACAGACTGAGAGTTTCTAGATATTTAATAGTATTATAATATCGAGACAGACATTCACATATTTGGGATGTTATAGCTACTTCTTAATAGCTCTAATCAGTTGAAAGTAAATAGTGACCAATAATATATACCATTAAAACTTCTATAAAAGAAAAAAAATGTTTTTATCTTAACAAAAAACATAAAAATCTATCAATTAAGATTTTCTCTGTCTGCTTTAAAAGAATCCTGCCCTCAAGTAACATAACCCATCAGCGCTTCAAGTACTGGTTTTAACATCAATTAAAATCCCAGCACCACTTGCTGAGCTGCACTGTGCACTGTCACATCGTGTTGTGTGATCCCGCCGGGTGATGATCTGTGACAAAAAGCTCCATCGTGTTTGGCTGCACCACACAGATACAGAAAAAAAATACTCTTTTCCTAATCTCGTATATGCAACTTTCAAACATGTGTCTTGTTACAATAAATGCACTTGTCTACAATTAGACTTAAACTGAATATTCACACATGCCTGCACAAGCAAACAGCTACCAGATAATAAGAGCTGGCTGCAAAAACAAATAGAAAGTGTCATTGAATACAATGAGAAAGAGACACGCTTGTGTGAGAGAAATCGCCCATTATCATCTCCATCCATACGAGTTCTCCGCTTCATTCTCCCTGTCCTAACACATTGCCCAGTAAACAGGCTGAGGCCAACGGCTCAACTCAATGCCACCACGTGTTATCCCACAGTGCCTACTTTTTCCTCCATGAGTGTAATCAGCTCAGACAAACCAAATATCTGTGGAGAGTTTACACCACTTGACTCATTGGTTGACTTCTAACTATGCAACAAATTACAGTTGCTTTCTGGCATGTGACACTGAATTAAATTATAACAATAATAAATGAAGCTGGAAAAAGGCAAAAAAAACAAAAAAAGATTTGTTTGTCTTTGTTGTAACAACATTTCTTGGAAATACAGTGTGGCAGTAAACTGCTGGAAAGCCTTAAAAGGTGACCTATTTGTAAAGGAAATGCATTTGTGGGTTAAGCAGCAGAGTTGAGTATTTGGGTTACCAAATCTTCTCTGCCTATCCCAAACACCTTATTATGTGACCAACACAGCACTGGTTGAAGAATGGAATGCCATCCCACAGCAGTGATTGACCAAGCTGGTGACCGGCAGTGTATGTTTCTTCAACATACTACTAAGGCCCATGTTTGTTGAATGAATAAAATGTTAAATTGCCACTATGTCTTGTATTTTTAGACTTCAATAATCCAATCCAATAAACAACAACAATCAAAAGTCAATTCCAGAATAAGCCATTTGGCATTGGCATTGAAGATTTGGCAAGTTGTTAATGAGCACAACTCATGTACTCAACCGTGCTGCTCAACCAACAAATGCAGGGGAATTCCACTTCCTCTCAAAGGGGAAATAAAAAGGCTATCCAAGGGTATAAGAATTATTCCCAATAAAGCAAAAAGAAATAATTGACCAAACACAAATTTCCTTTGTTCTTCTGCTAAGTTTATTTGTGTGTTCATATATCCTGAACTCTTAAATGAGGATAGCCTTGTAGATGTTATTTTTGGGACTCTACCTACACAAATGAACTCTGGATGGACAAAACATATTATACATTTGTGTAGGTAGAGGAAATGGTCACTGAAAATCAGTGTGAGTTTGTTCTAAGTGATGGGAGTGGTATCTTGATGGGAGTGGTATCTTCCAGGATGATACTGTCCTATCAATAGGGAATGAAGGTTTACTGAATGGTTTCATTAGTATCAAAATTGTGTCAATTGCATGCTGTAGCTGTACAGTTATCAAATCCCAACCCTAATGAGCACCTTCAGGAGATTTTGAACCAATACATGATGGTGCAGACACTAAATGAGTGACTATGCTTTGGAAAAACTATTTTTAAAAGTTTGGAGGACCTCCAGAGACTTGAAGGATCCCAAGTAACACTGTGGCCCAACACTTTGCTAAACCAATTTCTATTTGTTTTTTTTTTAATTTCATTTGTCATCTGTCTAGATCTTCAAACATACTTCTAGAGGATCTATAACAGGTAATGTTAAAAGTGTAAAGGTTTAAAGCCGATTTGATAAACTGTACACTGGATAAGCCCAGCTGCATATTTTATTTTTATTTGTGCAACTCGTTTTCTTATTGATACGTTTTAAATAGTGTCGTAGCGTAGTATAGTAATAGACAGTGTCTTACCATATCATCTCATTTCATCTAGTCATAGCCCTGCATGGGGTTATTCTAAGTGTAATAAAGCTAATTTAAACATAGGAAATAGCTTGGCATCACCACCACCAGGGCTATTTGTGTGCTCAGTGATGCTGACTATGTGCGTTCAGTGGTGCGTTCACATACTCTTGCATGACAGCTAAAGTAGCTCCGTCGAACGGCACTGATGTTTCCTGCCATTTGCCTTTAGGGCTTTTCCTCTTTCTCTGCCTCTTTCTAGCTGACTTTTAAAGTGTTTTTCTGTTTCGTTCTCCCTGAGGAAATATGATCAACAAAGTCTAGCTTTAGAGAGAGCAAGGCCAATGATCTTAGTGTCTGTTTAGTGCGTTATCATGGCCCTGCCAAAGGCTTTGGCCAGTTTACATGTCATTCAGTAAAAGTCAGGTTGGATTGAGAGTAAGTGAGGCAGAGGTTTAAACCATTGTACCACGAGTTCCTTTTATGAAATACGGCAAAAAAGCTGCATAGATGTGAGAAAGAAAGTACACCCTCTTTCAAATCGAAATTCTAATTTATCAGGACATTCACAAGTGGAAAACCAATCAAGACAGCTGCCAATTTTCCCAGGAGTGGACGTCCCAGCAAATACACCCCAAGGTCAGACTGTGCAATGTTCAGAGAAATCTCCCAAAAGCTACATCTCAGACTTTATAGGCTTCGGTTTGTGTGGTAAATATTCAAATCCATGACAACACTATTAGAAAATCTGCAAGAAAGTATGGTTTGTTGAAAGCTTTGCCAAGAGAAAGCCTATTCTCTCTAAAAAGAGCATTGTATATGTACACACCACAACACTTCTGGTACTTCTGTTCTTTGGATGGAGAAGATCAAAGTGGAGATGTTTAGCTATAATGCCGAGCAGAAACAAGGTGTTGTGGTGGTTCAGTCAAAGTTTAGACTTTAATCTGACTGAATAAATGCCTGCAAAACTCAAAAAACTAAAGTAACATTATAAACGAAAGTGGAACAGAATTCCTCTACAACGATATTAGAGACAAATAAAGCTAGAAAAGTTCTATTTCAAGTCATTGCAGCTAAAGGTGTTTCTTGAATGATGGGGGCACTTAGTTTTTAAAACAGTGCTTTCGCACTGGCATAGATTTTATTAAATAAATAACAATTCAGTGTAATTTGTGTTTAAACTGATGTATTTAAATAATATCAGAGATGTATTGTTTAAATACATCTGTGGTTGCATTTAAATAATTTTAGTAACTTGGCAAAGACCAGATTAGGGTCTTTACCAGGTTCTAACGATTTTGTTAAAGACTGTTGATTGTATTAAATCAAATGTTTTTTCAGTAAACACGCTTGGGTTTACTATTTTACAGCAATGTATAATAATGGCAAAAAATACTGCATGGTCTACATCTCAACATTGCATAAGGAATAAATGGGACAACCACTTGAGCAGAGGAAGAAAAGGAACACCAGAGGCCTCGGGTTAACAACCACTTAATTCAACTGCATTTTACTTCACTACTTCCCACAAAACCAAAAACTAAAGGTTACAGAAAAGATGAAAGAAGGAAAAAAAACTGTTTTACCTGAATGGTGCAAAGGCCAGTTCTCAGCACTCCGTGAAAGGAGAGATACACTGAACAGTCTCAAATATTTAGTTCAAGTACTGACATTAATTTTGAATGACATTTCAACTTTAGTATTTGACTTCATTGCCCCGATTCAACATCAGACAGTGAATCAGACATATTTTAAAATATCTTGAGCGAATCTTTTGACTGATCATCCATGAGGACATTTTAGACACTGTAAGAACTCCACAATAAATAATCCCATTAGCCGGATGAATGGTCAGATAATTTTACCTCCATAAACTCTCAAATGCACAAAAAAATCACCTTGATTTTGAATGCACTGAAGTGAAAAATAATTGCATTGACCTTTTTTTTCTCCTCATTAGCTTTGCTCACTTCTACCCTGAATCATGATGAGTAACACTAAAAATGCAGCTTTCCATAGGATTGCATCTTCCGCTTTTATATTTGTCTCTGTGTTCGCGTAGCTTTAGGGCATTTTCCTGGCAGAGAAAAACAGCTAGGGTAGGAATAGTTTGGGGAAATTCTGTGTTGGTAATGGTAAGTACAGGGTGGGCCATTTATATGGATACACCGTAATAACATGGGAATGGTTGGTGATATTAAAGTCCTGTTTGTGGCACATTAGTATATGTGAGGGGGCAAACTCCTCAAGATGTGTGGTGACCATGGTGGCCATTTGGAAGTCGGCCATCTTGGATACAACTTTTGTTTTTTCAATAGGAAGAGGGCCATGTGACACATCAAACTTATTGGTAATGTCACAAGAAAAACAATGGTGTGCTTGGTTTATTCTTTCATGAGTTCTTTACAAGTTTCTGACCACTTATAAAATGTGTTCAGTGTGCTGCCCATTGTGTTGGATTGTCAATGCAACCCTCTTCTCCCACTCTTCACACACTGATAGCAACACCGCAGGAGAAATGCCAGCACAGGCATCCAGTATCCGTAGTTTCAGATGCTGCACATCTCGTATCTTCACACCATAGACAATTGCCTTCAGATGACCCCAAAGATAAAAGTCTCAGGGGGTCAGATCGGGAGACCTTGGGGGCCATTCAACTGGCCCACGACGACCAATCCACTTTCCAGGAAACTGTTCATCTAGGAATGCTCGGACCTGGCACCCATAATGTGGTGGTGCACCATCTTGCTGGAAAAACTCAGGGAACGTGCCAGCTTCAGTGCATAAAGAGGGAAACACATCATCATGTAGCAATTTCAAATATCCAGTGGCCTTGAGGTTTCCATTGATGAAGAATGGACCCACTATCGTTGTACCCCATATACCACACCAAACCATCACTTTTGTTGTTCCAACAGTCTTGGAGGGATCCATCCAATGTGGCTTAGTGTCAGACCAATAGCGGTGGTTTTGTTTGTTAACTTCACCATCCACATAAAAGTTTGCCTCATCACTGAACAAAATCTTCTGCGTGAACTGAGGGTCCTGTTCCAATTTTTGTTTTGCCCATTCTGCAAATTCTGTGCGCCGATCTGGGTCATCCTCGTTGAGAACCTGCAGTAGCTGGAGTTTGTAAGGCTGCCATTTGTGAGTAGCTAATATCCGCCGAAGGGATGTTCGACTAATGCCACTCTCCAGTGACATGCGGCGAGTGCTATGCTGTGGGCTCTTGCTGAATGAAGCTAGGACAGCCACTGATGTTTCTTCATTAGTGACAGTTTTCTTGCGTCCACATTTTGGCAAATCCAACACTGAACCAGTTTCACGAAACTTAGCAAACAGTTTGCTAACTGTAGCATGGGAGATGGGTGGTCTCGTAGGGTGTCTTGCATTGAAATCTGCTGCAATGACCCGTTTACCGCCTTCACCAGATAACACAATTTCGATCCGCTCCTCACGTGTTAACCTCTTCGACATGTCAATGGCTGTGAACAAAGAAACTTGTAAATAACTCATGAAAGAATAAAGTTACGTTGAAACCAAGCACACCATTGTTTTTCTTGTGACATTACCAATAAGTTTGATGTGTCACATGGCCCCCTTCCTATTGAAAAAACAAAAGTTGTATCCAAGATGGCCGACTTCTAAATGGCCACCATGGTCACCACCCATCTTGAGGAGTTTGCCCCCTCACACATACTAATGTGCCACAAACAGGACTTTAATATCACCAACCATTCCCATTTTATTACGGTGTATCCATATAAATGGCCCACCCTGTATAATGGCATGTGTTGTTCCTCAACACTTCAGAGCAGGGCATTGTATTTAGTTCATGGCCCAGTTTAGTAAACCTTTGAATTTGTCAAAGTTCTGCAAATTAACATTCTTTTATATCAGCAATGGGTCAGATGACCTCTTGTAGTGTGAAAGTTATCACTCAGGAATTAAACGGCAGAGAATTCAGAGAATTACTACCCTGCTCTAAAGTTTCACTTTTTACTGTCAGCCACTTTCAGCTCTAATTAACAAACTTGCACTACCTATCCAGCATCAAAAAGCAGATTAATGTAATGTAACTCCCAACCCCCACCACATTTCATTTTGGGCTGGAAGATGAAGTCAAAGGAGACTTGGCCACAGCTAGAGACCCGGCTCTTATCACCAAGATAATAATGTCTACAAGTTGAATTTCTGGAATTACTTCTAACTAAAAGTTTGAGTATCTTTAATTTTACAGCATGAAAAACCTAGTCATCACAGCAAATATTTATCTATTTCACAGTATAAAGTCAGACATGAGCACACTGGCTTTTTCTCACATCATAAATTCCTAATTGTGCATGCTATCTGTCTGTGAGAAGTTGCCGACAGAAGTTGCCCTAGGAAATCAACATAATCACAAACAAATGGTGCATAGCTGTGTCAAGTTTCACACGTATTGTTGCTGCTTACGGCTACACGGCCCCAACCTCTGACCCCTCAGAAACAAGACACTGGTTGCTATGGTATAATTCTACAGCAAAAGTATTATAGGAAAATGAAAAGCAGATACTGTCTCTTAACAAATCTTGAGCAAAAAGCCAAGTTTATGAGGAACACGCGAGATATTTACAAGGAAAATCAGCTTCTCAATTTACTAAATGAATGCACAATACTGGAATTGTGACAATCATGCACTGAAATTTTTATCTTGTCAAATTAATGGTTTGAAATCACAAGAAGGTTTAAGATATAATCTCGACTCCCAAAAGCAAGACAGATTTAATGAGAGTAGTTTGAGAAAGCAGATCACGGGGGAAGCCCAGAAACTTTTTTGTTTTTTTAATTCCATCCTTTTAGCTTTTCCCTTTTATAGCTGTGTTCATAACAGTGAACAAAATCACAACATATAAAGAGAAGAATGAGGGGTAAACAAACTGACTAGTACTGAAACTGCCACTTGTTCAGAGAGCGTAAGCTGGCAAATTAGTTTTGGGGTCAGACCCTGACTCTGTTCTATTGTCTGCCACAACACCAGCTTGTCATGCTTCTGTGGAAAAAATCAAATAAAATAATAGCAGTCCGACAGGAAAGATCAGTTGATGTTTTAGTAAATCCGTGTGACGGGCATTGTTGAGGTCACAGATGGGTAGCCATGAGAGTGTTTTGTAAAGGAAGTGACTCAGAGAACTCTCTAAACGAGTGCTGCTCAAACAAGGTCTTGGTTGTCACACAAAACAGGTTTCGACTTGAGGGAGAAAACAGACACATTAATAGGATGTTTCAGTTAATACCACTACAGCATTTTCCTTTCACTGCAAGACACGGATAAGTCCTGCCATGTAATTTTTATGGCACCAGGTGATACAGTAATCTTGAATAGAATGGAAAATGACAGTCACAGCAACAGCAAATGCTGTGAGCATATTTATGCATTACACTTAGATTCAACAAAGAATTAATCACTTACTAACACTTCCTATTACATCATTGCTGTTTTTTGTAAACTGAGTTACCAGTTGAAGTCTGAACTGTTTTTTTCAAAGTTTGTAATAATTTATGCAGCTTTTAATTTAAGATTCTCTTTCCAGCGTCCTCTCTCACTCACACTGAAGCATGCATACACCTCTTTCAGTTACTCGTGCACCCTGTAACCTACCGCGCCCACACACACACACACACACACACACACACACACAGTCAACTGTTCCTCTTCCCTTGCAGTGTGCACGTCCAGTGGCAGGCCCGAGTCTGTAATTGCTGCCTCTGTGGCGTGGACAGACAGGCGAACTGGGGATTGGAGATGACACGCACCCATTATTAGTGGACCAAGTGCTGTTTTTGCAATTACTGAGGATTTGGCTGAACACACTGAATCAGACTCTGGGATTCTCTATTCAGAAGCCACTTCAACTCCAACTGGCTGCACAGCTTCTGTTGGCCCCGGCCTAAACAGCACTGGGCTGGCATCTGCGTGAGCCTGAAAATCTGTTCTGGGGAAACACATTTTGAAGAATATGAACCTGAATTTGTTTTAAATTTTGTTTATGTGGTTATCCTATTTGATCTACCCTTTGACTGGAAAGCACTTTTGGGTGAACTCCTGTAGTTGTTTTGTTTATTTGTTTATTTGCTTTAATGTGACTTGATCTGAGTTTTCTTACATTTTTATCTATAAGATAGCACCAAAGGGGCAGGCAGGACCACACAGAATTAGGGCTGCCACGATTAGTCGACTAGTCACGATTACGTCGACTATCAAAATCGTCGACGACTGATTTAATAGTCGACGCATCGTTTGAAGCTTTGTAAGATCACAAAAGACGCAGGAATAAGTAGTAGGATTTAAGAGTGTAATAACGGACTGAAACAGAAGATGGCAGCACTGCATGTACAAGGATGCCAGCTGCCGTTACACTCCGAAGAAGAAGAAGCAGCAGTGTCCCAGAATTCATAGCGCGGCCCTGCTCAGTTTTCAACAATGGCGGCAGCTAGTTACTTTTAATATTACTCTTATTAATCTTTCTGGGTCACAAAATAAACGTTTAACATATTTTCAGGCGAGAATGTAGCTGTGTAAACCTCAAATATTTGCTCAGTTTATCAAGACACTGCATATTTTCAAAAGCGCTCCGACGTTTTCGGAGACGTCTGTTACCCACTAGCTCGATAGCTAGCCGGGGGCAAGGCTCACTAGAGCCCGTGAGAACACCGGACTCCCGGCAAATCGTTTTCAAACCCACCACTGTCTTTCGCTACTCAGGTTAAACATATATAAGTCAGTTAGATAACTTAAAAATGTTATTGTTTGGCCTTTTTTTGAGTATTTTATTTGTTCCTGAGTAAATCGGTTTGGCTGAGATTAAAGTTATAGTTTATACACGACTGAATAAACGTCAAGCAGACAACTGATTATCAGAAGTGTGAGATGTTCGAGAATATACTCCGGTGTCCCGTTATATTTTAGATAGCAAGGAGTTTATTAAACTTTACCGAAACAATCTGTAAATCTCATTAAATTTAATAAACTATCATCTTGTCTTTATTTTTAGTTAGCACATACCCTAAACACTTAAAACTGTAAGCTAATGTTATATAAGAGCAGATGCTGCTGGTGCAATAAGCTGTACGTTTTACGTCCAATGGATGCATGATCCGATTAGTCGACTAATCGCAAAAATAATCGGTGACTAGTCGACTATCAAAATAATCGTTTGTGGCAGCCCTACACAGAATTATGAAAAATACTTCAGAATAGGAGCACTGAACCTCTATTCTACCCATCTACCAACCTCTTATTTGCACTAAAGTGTTGTTTTATATGTTGGGCAATAACTGATGTAACAGAAGAAAAACTACACAATAATAAATAAATCTTCTTCTTTCTTTCTTTATTTTTTTGCTTTGCCTTTTATTTGTCAATTAAAATTACTTTTGGCTTTTGGAAAAATACTTGGACAATGTAGTAAATAGATGCCCAGCACCTCTGAAGGTCACTTTAAACAGTCTGTTACTTCCCACTTCTGGTAGGGAGTGACAAAGTGCAAATACTTTGTTGCTGTACTTGAGTAGAATTTCCAGGTATCTGTACTTTTTTTGAGTAGTTTTTTGGACAACTTTTTTTTTTACTGCCTACATTTTTAAATAAATATATGTACTTTCTACTCCTTACATTTTCAAAAGTCCATGTATTAATCACAAGGGAATATCACATAAAAAGAGAAGAAAGATGCCAAAAACCGCGTGCCATATTCAGCGAATAAAGTGGGGTGGTGTTCTTTCTTTCTTTCTTTCTTTCTTTATTTATTTGGCCCAACACCGGAACAACTACAGGTGCCCATAAACTGCGGTTGCGGTACTTCAGCATCTAGCTGACCCCACAGAAGACATAAAGGGGTGACTTTTTTTGAGTGGCAGGTAATTTCAAATACAGCATTTTTATCAGCTAAACAAACATTAGCAAACACACAAACTGTTTGTGTGCAGTTTGTCTCAAAGTGTGTTGCTAGCTAAAGGTCCAGCTCCTGTATTTCACAGGGAGAGAAAAGAAAGAGCGCCAACTTCACTCAGAGATGGAGAAAGATAAGAAAGACAGGACAAGAGAGGAGAGGAAGAAGAGAGCTTAGATTTAAAGGACTGGTCAGTGGTGAAGCTTACATGCAAGTTATCATGTTTTTAAATCAGATACTGGGTCTATACATGTGACATCTATGTTTCATACATTTCATTATTTTTCATATTGTGAAATGTGCTGCAAAACAAACTGAGGTAGACTAACTGTGTTATTTAAAGGTTGCATGAAGAATACTCTGCAGGTGAGTGCAGGACAAACAGGTTAGTTTGCTGTACTGTGATGGATTTAGATCAGCTGATCACAGCCTGTACATTAAGAAAACCTGAAGCTTTCAATAGAAATTATTGTGCATTATGATTCTTTTACCCACACTGAGACATTACAACTAATTTTAGGGTTCCCCACCTGCTGACTCTCACTTTGACCTCTTCCCTACACAGTTTCCTGTTTAGAGGCAAAGTCACACTCTACAATGTAGGCAACAGAAAAGAGAGCTGTTATTTTATTTTCCTTATTTTTCTCTGCTCATGTTCTACTTAACTGATATAAGCCAAATACCTTTATTAAAATAAAAATGTAGGCTAAAATTAAGTTTGTATACCTATTTACAAATAATAATTTAGTATTACATTAATATAACACCAGGTTCAGTTGCCTTTGCATATAAATAAATGGTAGAAATGTTCTTCAAGGAGCTTCTTTTGCTTTCTTACTTTGATTACATTTCAGAGACGGTACTTTTTGACTTTTACTTAAGTAAAGAAGTCGAATCAGGACTTTAACACTAATATCTGTGCTTCTACTCAAGTACAGAATGTCTGTACTTTTCTGCTCCCTACGATACAGTATACTTCATCATTACTGATTTGGTAGAGACATTAAGCTACAACACACCTGTCCGCTTGATCCACTCATGAGCAGCAAAGCACAAAATACAAGTGTAAACAATCGCGATGATGGATGGTGAACCAGAACGATGTGTACTGATGCATCCGCGACAAGTTCGTAACAGGTAATGTGTCCCACATTGCAGCAAATAACCGTTTCCTGTCAATCTGAAAGGATGGTAAAACCGGGACCTGTATTTTTGTTCTGAAAACCTTTAAGCAGATAGACATCTGACTGCTGACAGACAGATGTTATAACTTTGCAGACTTAGTAGCACAAATGAAAGTGTTAAACTAGACACCCTGGAGATATTCGATATAAAACTAACTAAACATACTAGATTTTCTTCAAGGCACAAATCTGCACAAGCCACAATGCAGCACAAAAGTAAGCCTATCAGCACAGCTAGCCAAAACAATTTGGTAGAGGGGTCCTAGACATACATATTAGTTCTGCCCAGCAGATCAGTAAGTGAGGGGGAACGACTAGAAGCCAGCCAGCCATTCAGGCATAAGGACAGCTTGAACTTGGCTAAGTCTATATGGCCTGGTTCTAGGGCTGACGTTGTGGCGGTTGTGCCGGCAGCCAGTGGCTGCTGCGTACCTGCAATCTCCCTGATGATAATGCAACATGGCAGCCCCGAGGGCAAAGCCCATACAACTTTCTCAGCCCTCTCAGAGTAATTGGTGACCCCTGAACTTGCCCTTCATATAAAAGGAGGAAAAGGAGGGTAAAGGAGAGACAAGAAGAGGAGGGGGAGACAGGACAAGCGATAGTCAACGGAGACACTAGAAAAGGGGAGACAAGGTCATATGAAAGAAAGGAAGACAGAAGGCAAAAGAAAAGAAAACTCAAGAAGACATGAGCTGGGAGGAAAAGGTTAATCTCTTTTACTGTGGATAGTTTGAAAGTTCATCAGACGCACAAAAGTCTGCAGCCCAGTTGTTTGTGTCCTATA
The DNA here is from genome assembly GCF_013358895.1 of Oreochromis aureus. NCBI lineage: Eukaryota > Metazoa > Chordata > Actinopteri > Cichliformes > Cichlidae > Oreochromis > Oreochromis aureus. Next base: position 35,435,042 of record NC_052947.1, read on the forward strand.
CTGGGGGCAAAAGAGGAGACGAAACATTTCCATTGTATTCTATAACTACATACTCTCTAATAAATAGTTGCCGAAATCATGTTTTCTCATTTGTTTATTAGAGCTTTAACAGTGGTAAAACAAGACTGCCACCAATTTTATTGGCATTTATTCGTATTTTTGGCGTATTTCACCAAACCAGCAAAATAAAGCTCTTCTTTCTGTTGTTTATATATCGCTATGTTATCATTGTTCTGTATGAGCTAAACCTTTTTGGCTATTTAGTCTGGTTAAGCAATACAGAACAACAGGCATGTGTTTTGAGACTAACCAAACTGAAAACAATTGCTGGCTACCTGACTTTACAAAGCTACTTCAAGCACAGACTGCTTGAATCTTCACTGAATGTTCAAACTTTACTGTTTACTTAACTTTACTGTTGATATTTTACTTTGGGAGAATTGTAGAGATGCTACAACAAATCTTTGCTGACAAATTTTCTTATTTAACCATGGGTGACCATGGTTAAATAAGAAGATTTTCCCAGTGATGCCTACTGGGAAAATTATTAAGAAGAACTAAAACATCCCCCCCCCCCCATTTTCTCAACTGCTTATCTATGTGAATGCTGCTGTACCTCAAAACTTATTTTTTTAAAGTACTCGTTTTTTCACATTTACATCTGATGTTCTCAAAACTCAAAAATACAGAAAAACTATAGATAACAAAATTGATAAAAGATTAAAAGTATTTGAACAGTCTTTCTTTTAAACTTTGGTTTGAAAATATTATATTTATCTTTTTAAAACTTAAATCATGTAATCGCTTGTGATAGAAATGTTTTGTTTTTTGGGGGGTTTTTAAAAAACCATCAACATAGAGCAGAGACTGTGAGAAAAGACAGAAGATTCTCAGTGTCAAATGTGACAGCACTACCATCTGCCTATAGCCTAGATTGTTTGGGGTTTTTTTTGTAATTTGGTAATGTTCCCTTGTTTCTACAACTGTTTGTTTAACACATTATTAAAAATAGCCTGAACAATTTTGTCTGTTACCAACTATATCCCACCAAACTTACCGCTAACCAGTTCTTTCAACCACAAAAGATTTATTTGTTGAATTACTAAGTAAAGAAATGTGCTACAGGGCCTTTTTGTGTCCGGTGACTTGCAGGCTGAGTCTTGTGTGTGTAGCATGGTTACTTGTGTTTCAGCTTGGGTCACTACAGACGTTAATCTTCATGAAGTTCAAACTTCATCTGTATCAAAAACAATAATTAGAATCAAATTCATTTGAAATATCACTTAATTCTATGGGGTTTTTTTCAACATGTGTAAAAAGATCATCCAGGAGTCATTACTTTTCATTAAAAATGATTTTTAATTGCATATGAGCAGTGCAATAATATATTTTTAATAAGGTTACGTGTAGGTACAAAAGCCTACAATTAAATAAAGAGAGCTTCAATCCAAATTAGTACTGCTGGTAAACTTACATACACACTGCATTTTGGGGTTACAAATTATGATTTAAAATAGCACAGCAACACACAGTAGCCTTGACACATCCTGTCACTTTAAAACATTATAGTGCATTTACTTGCTGCGGCTCATAGTTATGCATTTCAACACACAGCACAGTCTTATGGAACTGCGATATTCTTGGTCCCTCAATATGTCTATAAAGTTTACCCAAGGATCCCTGTACTCCTCATCTCACTTCTTTATCTTTGCGCTATACATATTAGTATGTTTCATGGTACTCGTCACTCCAGCCCCGTCTGCGTGCATTTTTCTATGCAGTATGAATCCATTTGTCTCCACTGACGGAAAATAATTGCAAAGCAAACAAATCATCTCTGCCACATTGAGCAGGCCTCTACTCCTGGGGCATAGCAGCTAGATAGCTACAGGAATGAAAGACTGACTGACGCAGAGAGGAGCACAGAGAGGGAAAGGAAGGCGAGGATGAGAGCAGGATAGAGGAAGCTCAGAGCAAAGTGGTTTGGCATTTGCATTATATATGCAGAGTGTTAAAAAGTGTTATGTTGGAGAAACTGATGCAGTCAGATTGAAAGTGACTACATGGTGCACTGGGAAAGCCAGAGAAAGAGAGAGGGCCAGAGACCTTAGTGGAAGACTGCCAGATGGAAACTCACTCCAGGAACATAAGGAGGAGGCATCTGGGAACACACCGCCTTGGAAAAAAAAAGAAAGAAAAAAAAAAGATAATTATAGCATGATGCAAAAATGGCCTTTTCAAAAAGAAAACCTACATCTAGTATAACTGTGTTCTTGCTTTAATATCAACAGCAGGGTTCAGTGAGAAGAAAAGGACTCAGAAGAAGAGTGTTTCTAAAATCTACACAGCCCAACCCAGGCTGCTTCACTGCATTAGTATCACTAGTACTTAGTATTTCTACTTTATATGCTATAGGTCCGAACAGAAGAGCAGTGGAGGGGAAGTGCACGCTTAAACAACTTTTCCCACAAAACCCACAATACTTGAACCAAACTACCCAGATGTGAAAAGCCATTAACATGGAAAGGGAAGAATTAAATCTGTTCTAAATTAAATATGCCTACAAATTTTTAGGAATTGTGCAACTTACCTCTGTGTGAACACAATCTAGATCACCTTAAAGTTTGCACCTGAAGGAAAGTCATGTGTCAAACTGAAAAATAGCATTGTTGCGCTGGGCTTTTCTCGCAGATACTAAAGTCAATAACCTGCCAACTGTCAGTTCACATTCTACTTTTAGAAACGTAAAGGGTAAAAATGTACGGAGCAGCTGGAAGCATTAACTGTGGTACTACATATATGACTACAGAGTTTGTTAGCAAAACAACTGTCGTTCAATGCTAAAAATCACAACAGAGCACCTGGCTAAGGCGCAAGGATACGGCACGCACTTGCACACCAGCACTACATGTTCTTCCGCTGGATAGCTTAAAAACATAAGGATAAAAACAACTTCACTCTGACAGCTTATCCTCTCTTCTGGGTATTCCTGGGATTCACATGGACTTTTAACTCAACACAGAAAAATCAAAGTGTGGAAATTAAATAAACTGTGAAAGGTTTTTTTTAAACATTTAACAAATTACTAAACACTAGGATAAAGAAATGTATAAACTCTTTAATGAAGAATACAAATGCACTTTACGCTAATTAGAGAATTCATTGTTGAAGTCGACGAAAATACCATGATATGTTCTCTTGCGCCCTCTACTGACATAATACGAAAACCACTCCCCGAAGTTGAAATATAATTGAAACAAAAGAGTGCCAGAAATATTCACTATTTATTTGTTATGCTTGTGGGGAAAAAGCAAGGCTTACTACAGTTTTGAGATGGCACAGTGTTGCTGCTAATCCAAGCTCTATGTCACATGCTGTTACTGGTCCAGAGGGCTTAAATTTTTTGTGTATTGTATAAAATATAGATAAATGTTACAAGAAATTTACTTGTACATGCCCATAAAAAAATAAACATAACAAATCCCAACTCATTTTTTAATGTACACAAATGTGTGTAGATGCAGTGTTGTAAAACTGTTAGCAAAATATCAAGTCCCATCTCTTTAATTGTGATGAGGTTTTAGGGGATGATTGTGGCATCCATATTTCATTCATTATCCAGTAAATGCTGCTTCAAAGCAATGCTGCCCCCAAATCTCACTCACAACCCAAAATTAAATGTGTTGCCGGTTGGAAAAAATGCTAATTCACATCCTTACAGGAAGTACTGCAATGTGTTCGGTTACTGCTGGTTAGTGTCACAGCTCCTGCTACATAAACGCCTCTGAGAGCACCAGTGGGACTGGATGTAAAATGGTCCTTCACCAGTCTCCTTGGAGGTGGTAATCAGGATCTTTATTGTCCCAAATGTGTCTACACATTTCTCAGCAGCCAGGTTGGAGGTGAGATACCAGACTGGGAGAAGTAGTTCCACCACCATGGTTTTTCCTCCCTCTCTCTCCCACTATCACCCACATCTGGATCCCTGTATTGCTCAAACTGGTTGTAGGGGTCAAATCGATCCCATGTGTCTGCTGTGGGGAAGAGGTGGTCATCAATATCGGGCTCCACGGGAACCTGGATGCAGGACATGAGTGAAAATGGTAGAGCAGAGGTGAGGAAGGAGGTAATATTTAAAAGAATGTGGTACAGAGGGTACAGCGGGACTTTGAAGACAAACCTTCTGCAGGAGAAAGTCAACACGTCCAGCCTTTCTCATGGTGTGAGGCAAATAAACTCTCTTGGTGACCTTGGAGTAACCTTTGGCTGTGGCTGTCACGATGTGAGTACCAGGGTTAAGCAGCCTCCAATAGTCTCCTTCTTCAGCTGGAAGAAAGGCAATAAGTAGACGCAGAACGGTGGGAGGGAAAATGAAGGAAGTTAAAAGGAGAAAGTCAGTAAAATGTGTATTGTCTAAGGTTAATTTACACATTTACAAGTGGATAAAAAGTAAGACTACAACACATCAAATGGAAATATAATGACATTGTTATGTATACCTGTGGTGACATCTTTTCTAACACCCCTGATGGAGATTGTTGCATCTTTTATTCCATTACCATTAACATCCTTAACTATTCCCTTTATTCCTCTGTGGACCTGTTTAGAGAAAAGGAATAAAATGGCAAGATTTGTCAAGCGTCAGTTAGTTTAGCTTTTTATCCATGCGTTCAACATTATGATATTTCTCATTATTCACAGTTAAGAAAAAAAAAGTGACACTTACAGACTCAAGAAAACTGAGGAGAGCTTCTTTATTCCTCTTCCATTCTGGGTAAAGCTCAGCCTCTGAGGGGAATTTGTCACATCCAAGCTCCACGGTTATCTCAAGACAGTTAGTGTGTAAATAATTAAAGTCTGACATACCTGCAAAAAGTATGAGAGGTGCACACATTGTGAGAAACTTGGGAAAAAAATATTTACGTAAAGAAGGTTGATTTATGTCTTTTGCTGTGAGAATTAAGGAGTGGAGTTAAAAGGATCTCACCACCAGCAAAACTGTACCACAGTGCCCCATTGATAATCCCCCGAGTTCGATAAAAGGAGGCACCACACCTCTCTGTGTCATTGTTTGACATAGTGGCATGAGCATCGGCATATGTGCGAGCCAGCTGCTTGAAGACCTGAGCATTGGAAGATTATTGGCCAAGGTGGACATTGATTGTAATTAGAAATCTGCTATCTATAAAATTCCGCTCCCCTACCTGTTCATCCGGAGTGGGGGAGAACATCCGCTCCTCATGAGGATGTCTAGAGTAGTCAAATGGATAGGAGATCACCAGATCCCCTCCGTGGAGGCTGGCAGACTGAACGAAAGGCAGAGACCTGACCCACTTCATCACTGCATAAGTCTCTGGTGCCACCTACAGTAAAAAGAAAAGATTGAATCATTTTGGAAGCCAATATGAAATAACTGCTGGAGATTATTCCTGGTAATTGTTAGTAAATTAGTACTACCTTCTTAAGTCTTGATGCATGCTCCATGTACAGAAATCCCAAAAAGTTGCTTCTGGTCATCTGGATGTAGCATTTTCAGTGGGAGAAACTAAAACTGCTCATTTCAGTCATTATGCAAATGTTCTGTTTATACGTTTGGGGAAACCTGCAGTCAGCTGGGACTGAAGAAGTCACTTGGATGAGTGACGAAACATTTCTGCCACTGAAAAAGCTCTACGTCCAGAGGAACAGAGTCAACTTTCTGGTACTGCCTTCTTACCTTCCCAAACCAGTATGCGTCGGGAATCGGGATGTGGTCAGTACGGTAGTGCCTGCTGCGTCGGTTCCGGTACAAGATGGACGTAAGGTCCGGAAAGTTCCGGTTCAGGTCAATATTCTGGGCGTTGGTTCGACCATTGGTCCAACCATTCAACAAGTGACCCTGAAACATTTAGATTCACACTAAAAGCATTAAGATGTGTAAGGCTGCTGAGACTGATGACAACATTAACTGTAACGATGTCATGTCCAGACATTAGTAGGTGCCGTGACTATATTAAGAGCAAAATATTATGATTATTAGTCAGGAATCCAAGAAGAAACATGTTAGACTATGACTGTTAATTCTATTGTTAACATGAAGACAAGATCATATATCCGTCAAGAGAAAGAGTAGCGAATAGAAGCTGAAACCATTAAGTCTTAAACATAAGATGAGATGAGATAAGCATTATTGTCACTGTAAGCACAAGCATGCAATAAAATTGGAATGAGCACAACAATTTCTTTATCTCATCCAAATAATCAACAAAGATATTTTTTTGGATTATTTAAATTGTTACATGCTGTAAACATTTATGTATATGTGTCCATATACAGAATAAATATTTCAGCAGTCTGTTTTAACTATCTCTCTTTTTTTTTAAATGAATACAAATGGAAAGTTACCACACTACATGCAGTACATAACATTTAAAATATGGTCATATTCATATAAAATGTGTGATACACTCTAAACTTTCATTTGTATTTAAATCATGCTCTCTGGATAAATCACTCAGCGCAGTAAATGTGTTTGCGAGTGTTGCTGTATTTAAATTACTGCACAGTACATGCAATGACAATGGCAGTTCTAACAGTGGACTTCATAATCTTTTTATCAATCCTGTATCAAACAGCTGATACACACATTTAAGCATGGAGACAGTCAGTGTATAATATTTATGCAGTGTGTGTCAGAGGTACAACATCAAGGCTGCATGCATATACAACATTTCAAATAAATGTTCCACCACCAGTGTTGTTATTCCGAGTATTCATTAAGAGATGCCAGCATAGAAGTCTCACCATGTTTGAGAATCCAGCATAATGCATGCCAGAATAAACAGAGCTCAAAGACTTCTACAACTGCTCAACAGGCTAGATAAGTGAAGCAAGGTACATGCAGATTTCACACTGCCAGCTATGTTATCTATGCAAACTTAATTTCAGATGTTTTGAAACCCTGGCAAATTCAAATCAAAGTTTATGCATTTGTCTGGGAGTAGGTGGACTTGCCCTGGGCAACAAAACTATGTAGACAGACAAGCAGACAGGCTGACAGAGAGGGAGGTAGGAGGTGGAAGCCTGGAGTCATTTCGTAGAGCTTCTGTGCTTACACAGTTATGTATTAAATGGTTAAAAGTTTCCTCTTAGGTTTCAAATTTCACAGTCCATAATCCACATTGAAAAGCTCTGTGCATTAGCTGTTCTTAGCTGACTGACCCACTCTTCCACCTTCACACCTGAAGCTGAGCAGATTAAATAGACCAAGATCATTCAATAAATTGAGATCGGATAATGACAGTTTGTCTTTTTTCTGTTAACAATATTTACTTCATGGTTGATGAGCTCCGGGTCATTGTTATCCTCTACCTCTGAGGCGGCTAGCTCATAGCCATCGGGGTTCATGGAGGCTAGAATATGGATGCGAGTGGTGTTGATGATGGTCTGAATTCTTTGGTTTCCCAGGATATATTCCGAACACAGGTACTGGGCCAAGTAGATGAGCAGCTGGCGGCCCAGCACTTCGTTGCCATGCATGTTGCCCACCAACTTGATCTCTGGCTCTACTACAGTTCATGGACAGAAGTGCAAATCATTAAATCTGCATTCTCTTATTTTTTTTTAAACTTTTGCCATTTTGAGCAGAACAAGCAATAAACACAAATCAAATTAATTATTTAGACAGTTGTTCTGATGAACGTAATAACTGTGTGTCTGTTTAAACAACCTGAGGAGGGGTCAAAATAACCTTTCAGGAATGTTTGTGTCAATTATCTACTTTTAAAGAAAGCACCTGGCTTGTTAGCTGAGGCTATATTGAGAATATATATTTAGTGTAAAAAATCTAAAGCTGGAAACAATTTTAAGAGGGCTAAGATAAAGCCAAAAGAATAAAGTTGAGTGAGGGATCTTGCATTTAAGACATTGAGCTAAATAATGGTAAAACCCTGCAGAGCTGAGAGGAGCTGCTATTCGCTGATAAGATCACAAATAGCAATGCTGTATGTAAAATATCTGATCATTTGTTTTCCCCAAATCTTAGAGAGGTAAAACATTTTTTTAAATAACATCATACATTTGCATTAACCTTCCTTACTCACAAAGCTCATGGTGTCCGGGGTTGTTGGTGAACTCAATCACCAGTAGATCCCTGCCCTCAGTGCTCCGTCCGATGCTGTAGACATGGGAGATATGAGAGCACTTGGCTGCTGTTCTCTTCAGGATGCTGTACATCTGTGCATTGGAGGTGTAGGTGAACTGAATGATAGTACTGGGCTCCTGAGGAGAGAGACTGGACAGTGCTTGCTCCTGTCTGGCTGGAGGAGGGACACCAAGATTTAGGGGAAGGCAAGAAGAGTGCTTCAAAAGAGCATCAGACTTACTCAGGCAGTATACAGAGCATTAACATGACCTTTACCTTTCAGCCCTGCCAGCGGATCAAAGCAGCCTTCTTGATCACTGGCAAAGAAGCGGTCACAATCCAGGAAATAAGGCCAGGCCATCTCAATGGCCTCAAAGGCATGTATACAGTCCTTCCTCAGTGCCTCACATGTGCTCCGGCAGGGTTTGACCATCTTGTCATCTCGGCAGGGTGAGGCCAGTACTGAGCAACCTACAAGACGAATCTCAGGGGAGCACTCCCCATTCAAAAGGCCATGGATGACACTTAGGAGGAGGTACTCTGCCCCTGACTCTGCCTCCAAACGAGTCCGATGACCAAGGATGTTAGGGAATATGGTTCTGGATATAATGTATACATGATTTTTTAACAGCATGATTTACATCAACATGTAAAAAACAGCACCTTATGAGACCGTTGTGTAGTTACGGTTTTTGTTGGCAAGATTTTTTGGCCAAGCCCTGTAACTTACCTAGAGTATTCCAAATCATTACAATAGCCCAGGTTCAGCTCTGTGCATTTAGCTGTTGGAACAGAGCAGATGTAAAGAAAGACAAGGAGTCAAAAAGAGGACACACATGGTTCAATTAAATCATTATTTTTAAGTATTCTTTACATGTTTTTTTCGCCAGTGCTCAAATATAAAGACTATACTGTAAATCACATATTTACGAGTAGTTTGAAGATAATGCCTTATCTCTTTGGATACAGTTCATATGGATTACATGGTTTGAGTTTTTCACATTCCTTCGGAGCTCTGATGTTGTATGATTATGTGCCATTAGCCCTGACTTGTTATGACTTGTTCACTGTCTCTTGGATGAGACTCAATTAAATCAGTTTTTTGGGGGGAAAAGCACCATTTGCTATCAGCTTGTATAAGATTTTGTGGGAAAACTGCTAATTTGTCTGATATAGCACCTCATCACAGAATAGACAAGCACAAATCCTCAAATACAGACTGAGCCTTGGTACTGCATTTTTTGTTCTTTATGTTAGAGATTACAGCTCTATCTCATCTATCTGGAGCAGCTGCATGCTGCATCTTGTAGGTACAGCTCTTCTGTTTTACCTGACTTAAAGGTCAGGTCATGGGCTCAAAATTCAACTAAGGGCATGCTCCACAGCTAGGTTTACCCAGTCGTATCAAACGTTATTCAATCCATACAATTAAAAATTTGTCCAGTAAAAAAAAAATGCACATACGTTTTTCCTCATATGCACTGTTGCTGCATCTTCCTGTGAAAAAAATAAATAATACAAACTCAAAAATATATAAACATCGCTGATTGAACGCTAGATGGCGACATCGTAACAACAAACCAAAGAAGAAACTCCATTTAAAATCACAGTTTATTCAGAAACAAACAGCAGCTGGCCATGAGTCTGTCACACACATTTATTCTTAAATCTCCCTTACACGTCTCTGCAGAGTCTAATTTGGCTATTATGTAATAAAACTGAGAAATATGCAGACAAAAAAAGCGCCTATTAGCTGTCTCGAAGCAGAGAATTCAAATTAATAGGTAGGCCTTAAAATTATTTGAATTAGTATCCGGGTAACTTAGCATCGGAAGTCGAAAGCAGTCTATCAGCTAAAGCGTGTGGACGTTAAGGTCTGTTTTAACTCCCACAGACTCTAAGTCATGCATCACAGGTTTGGGTTTGCACGGTACGCGTATTTGTTTGGACCAGATGACCTTACCTAAATACTCGTCTCCTGGATGGCAACTCTGCTGCGGGACGCACAACGAAGTTTTCGCCCAGAAAAGAAACATTACCAAAAGTCCTAGCTGCATGTTGGAGTGCTTTGCGCTGCCAGAAAACTCGGTGTGTGATGTGGCAGTGTGTGTTTGAAGCTGCCACTTTTCGTTTTCTATGCTGGATGATAATTACCACCCACAGGACGGAAACCTCCTTCCTTTGTTTTATCGGTGCATCCCTGACCTGAAAAAACTGAGGCGAACCAGTAGAGTGGTGCTGATCATATTTCACTGCACAGAGCGCTGTGCGCGTGTGTGTGTGTGGGGTGTGGGCACGAGGAAGAAACGTGGCTTGTGGGGGTGGGAGTAAGAAAAGTTTGTGTCTCTGCCTATTATTTGACATAATAGCGCTGCAGAGGCTGTTCACACACCAGTGTATGGATAGGTTTGCACCATTAGGGTGTCTGAGAATCTTCATCGACCTTCGTATTCCCGGCTTTTGTAAGAATAATAAGCCATTACCAAGCTGTAACGGGGATTTAAAATGTGCTTAGCAGCAGTTCCCACGGGCTTAAGAGGAAGCAGCAAAAGATTCAAAAATAAGTATGATAGCTTCTCAAGATTCTAGATCACAGGTTTCTTAATTTTTTCTTTTAACCGTTCAATATTGGATACTTCTTCATTTTTATGCTTGAACAGAGACACGTGGAAATATAAGTTTAAAATCTGTTCAGGTCATATTAGTTAATAAAAGATCACGATCATAATATTTGACTCACTAGTCTAGACTGATGCAGTATTGCAGTATACACTCACTTTAAGTACTCAAATAGAAGACTCGATTTTCATCTGTGGCAGTGGAGTTTATTTTTGAAAGCGCTCTGATATAACAATTTCACACATCCTCTTTGTATCTATTTCTGCACTCTATTTCAGTCATTAACACAAACAAAATGTAAGCATAAAACAATAATAAATGAGCAAATGGACAAATCCAGTGTTATCACACTTTATAGATACATTTCCACCAGTGACAGTACTAAACATGTTGCAGTTTTCATGTGGTGCATCCTTGGTTGTGCATCTCCAGGCAAACTAATGAGCCCTGTGGAAACAGCAAGCTGTAGAGGCTGAAAAGGCTTCGCCACACATCGGAGGTGAGAGGTGCCGTTGAGTATGAATTGTTATGTGTCCTTCACAGTTCTCCCAGTGGAAAATAATTTTCCTTTAACAGTCACATGACACATTTCTTTGTTAAAAAGTCCTTGAGCAAGGCATTGACTACTTTCAATCTGCTGACCTTTTTGACTTTAAAGACCGTGACCTTTTGCACAAAAGATCAAAGCATTAAATCATTTAAAAATGACACATCAAGCTCAAGTAATCCTGGCAAGACAGCTGTCATCTGTGGTGTCAAATGTGCTGCTTGCGCTGGTCACAGACAGGAAGTAGTGATCTTTTCCTACAACTCGGCTGATGATACTAACCAGGACCTTCCTGTACTGCTGCCGCAGAAGACAATAGACGAATGGGTCACTGGAAGCCTTGGCGTAGAACAAGCATTTGGTGGCAATGCCCCAGTAACGAGGGATGCGCACAGAGGGCAACAATTCCACCAACCTGTGGGAGGAAGACAGAAAAAGTAAATTCCACTTCCCCGGATGTGTATTTATAGCATGGAAAGTTATGGAAACAACAAAAGGCATCTGTTGCCTTCATGGGGGTTCTTCCCCTGTCATATTGGTTTAGAGGCAAGTTGGGGTTTTTTTTACTGTACAAATAAATGGTCTAATGCAATCCACTGCAACATTCATACAATGAATGGAACCTTATTAGGGCTAATTATGATGATGCTGTGTTACAGAAGTAATGACTCCACTTTATGGAAGATGTATGCCTTCTAGATATATTCGCGACTGAATATTATAAAATATAGAAGACATTCACATTTTAAAACAAAGTTCAGTCAAATGCCATAACAGACTTGGTTCCATGCTGCCATTCCACTTAACTACACAGGAAGGGTTACCTGGTGATAACATATGGTGAAAAGCAGAGGATGAAGGAGCCAATGAAGATGCAGATCTTTTTAGTGGCGCGCTGCTTTCTCTTCTTCCGTTGCGCTAGGCACCTCTCCTTCACACTGATTAAAAAAATAACCACATTAATTTCTAACATTAATAATTAATAAACTGATTAACATGTTACCTAATATTACGCAACCGTTTTTCCAGTATTGCGTAACGAGTCGAGATTTTTTTTTCTCCAATTAAGCTGCTTTGAAAACAGAGGCATGTCATACTTCTTTTTTTTTTTAAGAAAACACTCTACCTGGGGTGGATATCAACCAACAGAAGCAGAGTCTGCACTGTAATTACATCTATCCTCTTGCAGTGTGACTTAGCCACTCTCAAAACTTTCAGGTAAGCGAAGCACAAGACGAGGAGGCAGAGCGCAAAGCTGCTACCGTGGAACAGCGCTGTGAAGGTGGCGTAGATTCCCAGCTGAGACGCCTGCTCCGAGTCCAGGTGAACTGTGCATGAGGCATAAGTGTAGCTGTAGCCTCCCCAGTCCATCATCAGCTGAGTGACAGAAAAGATGAGAGAGTGAAGCCAGGAGTAGGCCACGATCAGAAAAGCGTCCCTGTAGCGCATCTTGCTAGAGTATCTCAGAGGAAATACCACCGCTATCCACCTGTCCATGCTCAGCGCCGCCATGCTCAGCATGGCATTACTGGTGATAAAAGTCTCAGCAAAGCTGACGACGTGGCAGAACAAGTCCCCCAAGGGGTTTGCGCCACTGACCACCCCCAGAAAAGTGGCAGGCATGTTGATAATACTGAGGAGGATGTTAGATAAAGAGAGATTTATCATAAAGATTCCTGGCACATGGGCTCTTAAATCGCTGCTCTGAACGAAACATAGCAGTACCGACAAGTTGGTCAGCAGAGAGACAACAGCTATTATCACAATGGACACTTCCAGAAGGAACTCCGGTATGCTCATATCTCGTGGTTCGTGTTAGCAGCAGCCGTGGGGAGGATTCTATGGAGAGTCCGCCATGCTCTCTCCTTTTGCCCCCCACCAGCTATGACGGATAGTCATTGCCACATGCCAGACGCGCACTTGTGAGCCAAGCAGAGAGAAAGCGCTGTCCGGTGCTGAAATGCCTCAACAAACCTTCCCGTCAGCGTTGAGTTAATAACTTAAAAGTTGCTTAAGATTTCGAGGAACTGAAATACTACTGATCGCGCCGATTTCTCCTCTAATGACAGTAGTTTAGTCCAAATTGAAGAGCTGAGCAAATGATAACATGAGATTGCCGGGTGGTCTCAGCGCTTACTCTCGATCATGCGCACTACCCGGCGCCTCCTCTCTCACTGGCAATGCCGTGCGCCCTGCACGTGCGGTCGGTGACTGGCTCATGTGATGCTTGAACAATATCCATGCGAACAAGAGTTAATGTGAGAGATGGGGATGTTGTGTTTGCATCCAGCTTTAAGTTTTTATCCCAAAAGACAAGCTCAGTTTTGCTCAGCTGAGCTGTGCTGTCTGTGACTATGGAAGGAGAGCAGAGCTTCGAAAAAAAAGGGCTAGTGTGTGTGTGTGTGTGTGTGTGCGTGTGTGTGTGTGTGTGTGTGTGTGTAACCACCAACCACACTCTAAACACACACCACCACTATCACACCATGACCTCAAAGGACATTACATGGACTAAAACTTGACTCATCCTAACCACAGCTGCTTCATGCCTTACTCTAACCTTTTATTCTAGATATGAAACACACACTCACCTTATAATCGAATGACCTGCCTCAGCGAACAGCCCTTTGTCACCATGATGTAACTGTGAAAGCAGATTTGGGTCCCCATAACATGAGTAATATTGGGACCACAAACACACACACACACACACACACACATCTCCATAGCAACAGAAGATCTCTGGTGTCTTCATCACTCTTTGAACTTCATCTTACTTAGCATTGATTTGTTTTGATTTGCCCTCAAATGCCTTCAAGAAGTCATTTGCCACCGCACGTTCATTTAAATACACTTCTTGAAAGCATCAGGCGCTGTGTTAAGAATAATATGGATTACAAAGGCAGGTTGAAAGGACAGAAGAGCTGGCAAATTAAGAGAAGACGAATGGAACCTGAAAAGCTGAAGGGAAACTGGATTGAGGGGGAGGAGGAACACATGTGGGAGAAATGAAGAAAAAAAGATGCCGGTTGTTGTTTTACATACATAGTGCAGTTTCAGATTGCCTTCGCAGTGTATTTCCATTTGAACTCTTTAATAGATTTTAATCATCAATAAAAACAGAAAAATATTACCACTTTAACAAGTTGGTGGAAACAAGCTTGACGTTACAGAAGAAAAGTGAAAAGAGTACACATTATTTTATTTTAGATTTACATTTTATATATGCATTTTTTGTTTATCACTGTGATATTAACTTTTCAGTGTTGCATATTCCTACTCAGAGGCTGTAACAGGGGCTTAGTTTGTTCTCATTTTGGCAATAATGACATGTCTCCATCTTGACATAGAAAAAGGCCCTTTTTTCACTTCAGTGAAAACCAATAACAGTGCTTTAAGTGCAGTATTGACAGGTCTGTTGCACTGAACTGCAGTACATATTCTGTTTTCTGGGCTGACATTGATTTAAGGTTGCATGGATAATTCCTGTCACATGTAAAATCTAAAGCCTGCATAGTTAGTTCAAACACAGTTCAAACACGATGTGTTTGATGCCTAAAAACATGTGCGGGCTTGTGAGTGTGACTGATGGACATCTTTTGCCTCATTATACACACATTATTCAGTTTATGTTGTCTTAGGGCATGCGAGTGGGCTGTGTTTTCTTTCCTATTTCCTCATGTGTTTCATCCTCTGTGTCCCCAAAGGCTACATTTATATTCAATCATTAACAGGTTCCTAGATCGTATTTACAGTATCTGCTGCAATAGCCCCAGTGATGTACTTTTTCTTCTTTTGGTGTTTTGTCATGCTGCTTTCCTCAGTGGAATTATTGTTATTGAGTGTGTAATCGAATGGCTAAACTGCTGTGAAGAAAAAACAGCACCTCTCAGTTGCTAAGAAGAAGGAAGAAATATCGGGAGAAATAGCAGAAGAGAAAGAAGGAGAAATTACCTTCGGAAACAACCCTCTAAGTGATCTCATATTCTCACTGGGCTTCTGTGGATGGCGAAGCTGTTATGCCAGTATCAGAATAGTGATGGGGAAAGCACTTAAGAAGTCCCACTGACAGGCATCCCACTCAACCTTGAGCCACTGCCTCTGGCTGTTAGACTATATATATACATACATGTATACATATATATATATATATAAATAGACAGAGAGAGAGAGAAAGAGAGAGATGCTGTGAGTATCTGCGCCATTACGTAACATCACAGTTCCCACAGTCAACTCTTCACCTTAACTTCGTCTTTATTAATTCCCCATAAAATATGAAAATATTTTTAGTTTCTGTCCATGCATCCATCTGTTAATGTAGCCTCCATTATTACTACTGCACACAAGTCTTTTGTATATATGAGGTATGTATTCCCTTTAATATTTTTTATTCAAGTGTTTAAGAGTTTGTATTTATATTATTTAAGAGTTTTCGCTTTTTTTGTTTGAGTATGAGTAAATTTCACTGTGATGCTGTGACAGTAGTTTAAGGACAGTCTCTTATCTCTTATGGTAGGTTCCATCATTCTGATATATGGATCCTTGTAGGTGTACTTGGCCTATTTTAAAATGAAACTCATTGTGTTTTATACATGCTTATTCCACTATGTTTGGTGTAGTACATAAAGGCTGCTAGTGACAGAAAGAAGAAGATTGCTCCTTTTTGGCAGCTATGACCCTGATCTGTCTGCTCTATTAAAATCAGTTCTACATTAGAAAGACCTAAGAGGAAGGCGCTCTGTAGTGGTGTTGGTAGCATGCCCCTCCTTTGTAATAACTTTTCAGCAACGATGCTGATGGTCATGAGAGGAGAAAAAGAGATGGGCTCCAAAGAAGACAAAGACTGTAACCAAATGTCAGGGTGAGTGTTACTGGAGTGTGAGATTCTGGGTGAATGAACAGGTCGTGACCCTTTGAGCTACAGAACAATCACAAACACTAACTCACTCAGACAATCACATGTCCAGATACACACAGGCCATCAGTTTCGCCAAGGTTCTCTGTCAGTCTTCCTGTTCCTTCCTTCTTCTACCTTCCTATTTATTTCACTCTGAGTCACATGTTAACAGTGACTCTATGATACTGTTGAAGGTGTCACTCTTTTTACACTTGTTAATGAAAGTCTCTGACAGGAGTGAAACTACTTCTAATAATCCGTATCAGGTCAGAACATACAGACTCAGGCGAAATCTATGATCTATGTATTCATACATAAGTGTAAAAATGATGCAGATATTTATTTATTTGTTGTTTTTGGATTTCACCCATTAAATAGATGATAGGCCTCAGGGGGCCAAAGGCATTTTTAAAGGCTTCTGGTGCAGCAAGCAGATATTTAAGCCAAGCATCCCTGTTCAATTGTTTACAAATAGGGATAAATGAAATAAAACTAATAACAGGCTAAATTATCATCTGACTCTGTATATCATTACAGTAAATAATATAAAATAAAATAAAATAAATAAAGTTATGAGGTGATTGCAATGCAAGCTTTCAGCTTTAATTCAGAAGGTTTTACAAAACTATTGAATTGCAGTCCTTCTATATATGGTTCCCCATGTTCAGGGGCTCAAAAGTAATGACAAATGACCAATATGATCATTCATCATTGTATTGTATTGTAAAAAAAATTAAAGAGATTAAAGATCAATCTGGAGTCGATTTTGAGTGTTGATTTAGCATTTTAGACCGGTTCACTAAAAATATCAATATGAGGTGCAAAGAGATGTCAAAGTGAAAGGGGCCATCATGTCACAGTACTGGGTCTGGGACTCAGTGTTTTTTGATTAACTTATAGTCTTGGATTTGTTGTTTCTCATGGTTTTGATTCTCACTATTGTTTTCTGCTTATGTTATTTATAATTCAATTCAATTCAATTCAATTTTATTTATATAGCGCCAAATCACAACAACAGTCGCCTCAAGGCGCTTTATATTTTAAGGTGGGAAGGAAAAACTCCCTTTTAACAGGAAGAAACTTCCGGGAGAACCAGGCTCAGGAATGGGCGGGGCCATCTGCTGTGACCGGTTTTGACTGGTCTTTAGGTTTCTGTCTCTGTGCCTCCCGGTGTTCCTTGTGTCACGTCTAGTCAAGTTATGTTTTCATGTCTGTGCTTCTCCTTGTTTCAGCGTCAAGTCCATGTCTCTGTGCCTGTCTCATGTTTCCTGTTTTACTTTGACGGTCTCATGTCCTATGTTAGTGTTTTCAGTTTTGCTTCCTACCGGTGTCATTGTGTGTGATTGCTCCCAGCTGTGCTCTCCTCCTGTGTCTCATTCCCTCATTATCCCTCTGTGTATTTAAGCCCTTTGTCTTCCTCTGTTTGTTGCTGGATTGTCTCTGCATCATTCGCTGCATTTCCCATGTCTCAGGTTTCTACTTTCTTTTTACTTGTTTATAGTTTTTCTCCCACTTCAGTCATTGTCTTCCTGGATTTTTGTTTATATTTTGCTCTACCATAATTAGATGCACATTTTCAGTCTAAGTCCATTGTTAGTGTCTGCATTTGCGTCCACACTACATTCCACACGTCTGCCATAGCTGACGTTACGCATCATTAGACTGAAAACCCAAATAAAAGGCCCAGTCAGTAGGATAACTGTCACAGGAAGGGAATGGACTCAGGCGCAGACCAGCTCATTCAGAATAAAAAAGTCAATAGTTTATTTATACAGAAACACCAGGTGAAGATATATACAGTGCGAGGGGTCAGGAGGTCCAGGGAAGGAAAGGAAACGAGTCCACAAAACACACTCCACTCCCACACTCTCGACATTTCGCTCCAAACTCTTCTTCGGGCACTTACGCTCCAATAAACTCCACACTGCCAGACTCAGGGACAGGACAGGAAACAGGGACAGGTCTGGGAATCTATTCACAAATGGAGCACAATCAGAAAACACTCTAGGGTTGCAGAAACAAAGGCTACGTTCACACTGCAGGCGAAAGCGCATCAAATCCGATTTTTTTGACCCCATGCGACCCATATCCGATCATGGTATGACAGTGTGAACGGCACAAATCCGATATTTTCAAATCCGATCTGGGCCACTTTCGTATGTGGTACTGAATCCGATACATATCCAATGTTTTAGAAAGCGACTGCTGTTTGAATGGTCATGTCGCATTAAATCCGTCTTTTACATCACTGACACAGGACGGACGCCAATTATCAGCGCCCGAGAAGACATCGCGAACGCTTCCTGTCCATCCAGTGTAGATGTTAGTGAAACTGTTGGGAAGACAATGTGAACATTTTATTTGTACTGTATAATCTGCAGATTCTGACAGAAATCTGCAACTATCCTTTGAAGCACCGCTCCTCTCTAAAACAGCAATAAGGATAATTTTTAGGTTATTTACATTATTATGTAAATAACACAACAACTTAAAGCAAAAATTGGGAAACGTAAAGTCCGAAGTCTTTATATTAAGGGCCATCAGCCAAACAATACTGTTTGGTCTGGGTCTAAACAGAGCGCGTTGTGTGTGACGTCTTCTTTTGCGCATGCGGGCCGCTTTGAGCGTTCACACTAGAGCGCGTTTGCTGTCGCATTTTATTTGTAGTGTGAACAAGCAGACAAAAAAATCGGATTTGATCAAAAAATCGGAATTGAGCATTAAGACCTGCAGTGTGAACGTAGCCTAAGATTACTGAGGTTACTCAACGATCCAGCTAAGAACCGCACTGAGCCACTATCTTAAATAGTGGCTCTGCAATCATGCAGGTCAGCGGCAGGAGGTTGATTATGCCAGGTGCGTGGGCCAAGGGCCGGAGCCCAAGATCAGCTCCGCTCAGACAGACAGAGGAAGGAGAGAGAGAGAGAGAAAACAATAACAAAGCAAACATATGGCCCGAAACTAGGTCAGCGGGGAAGTCATGGGGACCAAGACAATAACAAAAACTTTAGGAGTGGTCAAATCAACAATATGTTACTTTCTTAAAAAGAAGGAATGCACTGATAAATCCAGTAATGCCAAAAGGTCTGAAAGACCACAGAAGACAACTAAAGTAGCTGATTAGTGAATTCTTTCCAGGATTAAGAAAAACAGCTTCACAACATCTTGTCAAGTCAAAAACACCCTCAAGGAGAAAAGCATATCGCTGTCACAGTCAAGAACGTGCACTGCAGATTCACAACACGGTGGATATGTCTGGTTACACTCAAGAAAAGACCAGATTAGTCATTGCTAGAAAACATTTAAAAGAACCTGGCCAGTTCTGGAAAAATCTCTTTCTATTCTGTTACAGAAGACTAGCCTGAATGCAGAAAGACATACAAATAAGAAGCAATGGAAGGCGGCTGCAGTAAATGCCTAGGAGAGCACCTCAAGAGAGGAAATGCAGCATTTGGTGAAGTCCATATATTCCAGACTTCAGACAGTCATTGACTGTTGTCTGGACTCCAATCATATCTTGCTTATTTCCTTTAAAATCTACTGTGGTTGTTTAGAGAGGCAAAACAAAAGTTGTGCCATTTTTCAAAGCCTTGTGGACCTAATTGTATATATTTTCTGTCTACTGGTACTTTGACTCACTGCTTTTATGTCATTAAATTATTTTGGGGGTATCTTAAGTCATCCCAAGTCATGTTAGAATTCTATATCATTTTAATGTGTGTACAAAAATTGTTTGTATGCTTATATTCAAACAGTGCTGTTTTTTTGCTTCCAGAAAACTAAAATTGTCAGGCCCATGGCAGAGATAAAGTCAATTTGTGTCATCTTGTTTAGTGTACACTGAGCACATTTTCTGATTTCTCTCTGCTAACCCTCTGCCAAGGGTTAGCTATGAAAACTCTATTTGACTCCCAGACCATTAGAGAGCATATGTTTCTCTTCTTTGCAGTTATGCAAGATTATAGTTCCTGTTTTCCTTGGCTGACTAATAGTTTATTTTCACAAAGATACTCTCCAGATGTTTCTTATTTGGAAATATTAAAGGGGATTTCTAGATGCTGTGTCCAAAAACTTACTTCATTACTGTGCATCTTGTCAACAACATCAATGATGCTTCCCAGATGATAAACACCTATAACAGAACGCTCATGCTAAAAGCTAAACATTCAGTGCAAGAGGATTTTTTTCAAACAGCAGTAAAATGTTGCCTTAGGTATGTACCCCAACTTTACCCACTGAACTCTACGCCCAAACACAGCAGGCATTATTCTCATTAAGAAATTTAACCAACTATCCAGCTACAGCATGACGCAGGAACACAACGACTGATTACACACATAAAGATACCACTTGGCATTAACCAGCACATACATTGCCAGTGTGAAAGCGCACCCTCACACCCACACAGAGGTTGCAAGATGTGGAAATGTAGCTGAATTATTCAAAATCCAGAGAAATGCTTGTGCAAGAAGAGACAAGGGAAAAGTCCACCGACTAGATTTACAAAGAAACAAAGAAAGACAGATAAACACGCAAAAAGAAAAGAGAGGGAGAGAGCAGGATGCATGAGTCAGCAGTCTGCCAGAAAACAGGAGTTGAGAAACATAAAAAGGGCTCACGGGATTTAGCTCTCACTGGAGTCCTGACAAAACGCTCACTACTTTACTCACTTTGCTGTTTTGTTTATGTGCACTTCTATTGCTTATGTTGTGGGGACCTCAGTGTGCTACACAGTCACATTTTGGAGACCAGCCTTCATACTGGGACAAATTCCTTTGATTTTAGGATGAACTTTTGGTTTCAATTAGGGTACAATGAGACAAAGTCAAGTAATAGTATGGTTGGGTTACAAATGAGTGTAACTCAGTGTTTGTGTGTGAGGCAGTCTGTTTGTGAGGAAAGTCCATTAAACATAGGCAAATATTTCCTTCTATATTTCTTTTAAAATATTTTTTCTTAAAAGCATGAACTAAAATTGTAAACCTTGCAGTAGCCTTAAAGAGACAATTCAATATTGAAGAAAAAAATGCATCGTTGTCACAAATATTCAGCCACACCCAGAAAGCGGGTTAGCCTAGCAAAGCATGAAAATGAAGCAGAAAAAGCACAACGTGTAGCTTTTAACACGTTCATGTGTGGACATATAAATATTTTAAAAGAGGCAGCTTCACAGTAATGGCAACACTAAAGTGTCTATGTTATTTTTCTTTCTTTAAAAAAAAATCAACATCGAGTTATAAAGTGACAACAGTGTAACAGTGTAATAAGTGTTGGTCACATAAATCTATAGTTCGTCTTGACTTTGCAGACCTCCATATTAAGTTTCAGCTAAGTTTATAGCGGTCCAGTGTGTTCTGGTTGGTGGGGAACCCACTGCACTACCTGCTCAGCTCATTGTTGTAGCTCAGTAGAACCTGAACGCTACATATGGAAAAAAGCACTGAGTCACACCTCTTTGTCAGGTGTTTTCAGTCCCATTGTTACATGTGTATAAAATCAAGCAACTACCAACACAGTCTGCTTTTACTGTTGGGAGTAACGGAATACATGTACCGGTGTTATGTATTTAAAATACAAAATATGAGTAACTGTATTCTGTTACTGTTACTGGTTAAATAGATGATAATTAGAATACAGTTACTTTGTTGAAATAAAAAGATTACACGGCAGTGTTGTCCTGTTTCATATGTTAGGCTATCCCCTCTCTAATTTTGGTAATTCCACGCCGGTGGAAACCCAAACAAAACACGCAATAAGAGGCTCTAATGTTAGCATCCTGTTAATGTTGGTGGTGTCAGTTACACAATGGACCCGGAGCCAGTGCAACAAAGCCAGCAGTGCATGGGCAGGAATGCATTACCTACTTGGAAATTCCGACACCACTTCATATTTAAAGAAGAAAGGGATGGGCGAAATCTGACAGTGCAACGCGAACTCTGTTTGCCAGCAACCAAGCTGCTCTCAGCATCAAAAGACTCCACCTCCAACCTAAAGAAACATCTGGAACTAAGTTCTTTTTTTAAAAACTAACATTAGCCTGCTGCAACTACCTTGTTTTAGTTGTTGTAGCTACCTGGTTTATGTGCCACTTCATTATCTTCGATGTACGATTTGTGATTTATTACTATTACTGAAGGCTACTCGCCACCGAGCTAACATTGTTAGCTGGCGTTAGCTGAGGTTAGTTCATATATGTGCGAACTGTTAGACTTGATGGATAGCATTAACAACCTGCTAGCTGCAAATAATCATGTGCAGTTCTGAAAGCAGACAGAAAGAAAACATATTACTGATACAGAAATAGTTTTCTATACAAGATCACTGCAGAAAGTGCAGCCTTACCTAATGTCCACCCTACTGTTACTCATTTTATATTAAGATTTAAAAATCTAGTTGGTATTGGTATGGCGAGTAGCCTTCAGTAATAGTATTAAATCACACAGCAATAGTACATTCATGTAGTTGTAAAAAGCCTGACAATATATTAAGTAATCCAAAGTATTCAGAATACGTTACTCACATTGAGTAACTTAACAGAATGTGTTACAAACTACGTTTTGGGGCACGTATTCTGTAATCTGTAGTTGAATACATTTTAAAAGTAACCTTCCCAACAATGAACATGTGTGGGTTGTTTTAAAGAGCTCACTGGATTCAGTCATGGTACTGTAACCGGATGTTGCCTTTGCAATCAGCTGTAAGTGGTAGTATTGCAAAGGAGCTATTTAGGAACCACAGCAACTCAGCCATGACCTTTAGCTCTTAAATGGTCCACAATTCACCCAGCTAACACAAATGGGTTCTTTTTGTCTGACATTTTGTGCAAGTAAACAGCTGTCTGTTGTAACTGGGGAGATGACAGAGGATAAAGCAAACTATAGTGGCTGCAGTCTGAAAAACCAGAACAATGAGCAGGAAAGGCCACAAACTTTTATAGAGCTGACAAGACGCTGCATACTTGGTCCTTTTACTGTCCATTTGTAACTCCTTACTACAAGCTAACCTTTCACATACCAGTTTAGAGAGCTGTTGATAACTTGAAATGTTGATAGTGGGAGTTCAAAATACAGACGATATCAGATCATGGGTGTCTGATATTAAAACAATTCTTGCATAAGTTTTAAGCTTTGTGAATATTTATAAATACTGCAATATCAAACAGTAGGATTTAATGCCAAGCACATTCACAACCAGAAATATTAAATGAGAGGTCTTCCAGAAAAGGGCACCGTGTCTCCTACACAGTTTCCAAGTGTTTTATAAACTCTGCAGTTAGTGCCTAAGGGCTAGACATCTGAAAAATAGACACTGGTGACTAATTTTCCTTCTGAAAAACAAACTAGAAGTCAAAGAAAGAAGAGTTAGACAGGGAGGGCATCAGCAGCCCTGGCATATGTGCATGTGTTATATGCGTGAAATAATGAAAGTAAAACGTGTATTCACTCTTTCCCCTTTAGTATGATTAAAAGCAGTACATCTCTCATTTACTAAACCCATGTGGAACCACTGTGAAAATGAGTTGACAGGACGTATGTGTAGCAAGACAAAGAGAAAAACAAGTGAGAACTCATCTCCTGTCACTGTGAAAAAGCCAACTCTGAAGTGACTGTGGACTATTTCCAAAAAAGATTTCAATAAAAACAGGCCATACTTTGAGAGTAATGCTTGGAATTCAAGCTCTCGTTAAATTTTAGAAAACTGACCTCTGGGAAATATAATCTGAAGTGTCCTGAAGTGCATGTCATTCCAAGTATAGCTTTGCACTTCACTGTGTGATAAACCAACTTATTATGTTTGCAGAAGAGAAAACAAGAAGTCGATTTTCAGCAAAATACTCGACACAACAGCACATGGTTGTATTTAGTTTTTTTCTAACACTAATTGTCCAGTTGTGAAGCATCACTGTGTGAAAAATGTGGTTTATTGCTGTGTTATCATCCATGCTGAGGATGTTTGTGTGCCTGTGTGGGAGGTAGGTTGAAAGACTAACAGATTCACTCTGTAAAAGTCTAGTAGCTTTGTCTTTTTGTCTTTTTAGAGTAAATTGCCCACGTTAGTAGTGATCAGTAAGCCATGAGTCATAGAGAGTAGGATTTGAGACAGATGGGTGTAGTTAGGGCCTGTACTTCTGTAACACCACAGTTTAACAGGGTTTCCTTTTTTTAAGCGAGTGCAAGCTGTCTATGCCAAATGCTCCAATCTGTGGTCTTGACCCTTAAACTTCCTCTAAATATAAAACTTTACTATAAACACAGTCTCTTGCCAGAGGTTGCCAGACACACAGGTCAAACCTAATACTGTCAAGTGTTTACTGTTACAGACATCTCCAGTTCACTTCCTCGATTGGACGAAAACCCACAGATATGCACAAATCTAAAATGGGTAAAAGGGTTTTCTTGTCTTTTTTTATTATTAGATCATTAATTAAACAGTTAGATTCCCTACAAACAGATCCCTGGATATTTTGAGTGGCACATAAAGGTCCTGTGTGTGTTTTCAAGCATTGAGGAGATGATGTTGCTCAGCTTCCATTAAGTGCTGCTGATGGGACTCAAAATGCCATCAGGTTCTGAGGTCACTGATGACTCACAGTTTGACATTATAAGGGACGTTGTGATTAAACCCTAATATGAATATCTGTTAGCCTTTAACTCACAAAGCATCATAAGCATCATCACCATTTTTCTGTGAACATGTAATTGAGCTGACGGTCCATTTTTCCCCATGGCTGCCTCTCCTGGATGTCTAAGGTCTCTGTCTCTGGGCCTTTACCCTGGACTCTTCCCAGAAACCGAACACTGACAGATGGGAGCTAAAGTGTGGGTGGCTTTGAATGAAACCCTGGTGTGGAATGAGTGGAAGGAGAGTAAAAGAGGCAAGAATGAAGATCCCTGAAAAAGTCTTTGAAAATTTAAGAATTTCTCCAAGATGTGAAATATCCAGTGTTAAATGTGCAGCAGTGAGATGGCTGGAAAAAAAGACTGGTTGTTTTTTATTTCAGTTCAACACCAAGATATCAGATTAGATTGACAGCACCTTGGTAACATATTACATCACAAGTGTCATCAGACTGTGATTCAAATGCTGATGACGGCTGAGTCATAGAAAACAGAAGACCACAGACAAAAGCACAAATATGGAAATCCATCTATCCTTCCATTTTCTTAAATGTGTCACAGGGCGAGAGGTAATATACAACCTAGAGATATCCAGGTTGTATATTATGAAAACCTTATATATAAAAAATCAATAAATAAAATAGTTCCATCTGTGTACAATTGATCTTATTAAGAAAGTGGTTGAGAAATTATGTACCAACAAATAAAAGTGAAAAGATACAGCAACAGTACAGATCAATACATGAAAGCTTGAGGTTTAAGATACAAGGCTTTATAAAGAATATCAAAATCTGGAATAATGCAAGAGTGTTGTGTTTAAAAATCTTCAACATCAACTATTTTTTCCTTAAAAGCACAATCTTTGGATTGGATAGAGGAAAAATGGGATGTTTTACACCCATGTGATGTCTCAGAGTTAATAAAGAATTCTTTTTGTTTATTTATTATCCCTATATTGTTTTTAGGACTATGATTATCACTTGGAATCCATCTATCCTTCCATTTTCTTAACCGGAGCCTATCCCATGTGTCACAGGGCAAGAGGTAATATACACCTAGAGATATCCAGGTTGTATAAAAAAATAAATTAAATAAATAAATAAATAAATAAAATAGTTCCATCTGTGTAGTTCCACCTGCACGATTGTCTCTAATACAATCTTACATGCTGTTGAAATGTTTAACTGTCTCTTCCGCTTTAAGTGCAAAAGGATGCAGTCAGAAACCAGAGCTATATATAGAAGTCTATAGCTATACATCTCATGTGTATGTGCAGTAGTCCTTTAAGCTGAGCGTTTGAGCAATTGCCACGTTGGGAGGAATTTTTTTATTCTCAATCTGCCATCTAGTGGACTGTTTGGGAATCATAAATTGTGTTTCTTTCAAACGAAACTATATTTGGCCTCTAGATGGCAACACATTGACTGGGTTGCATAGGGAATGCACTAAAGTACAAACAGTGTGCAGAAGAGTATATGTTGTGCTTTAGATGCATGCAGAGATATCTGTAAAACTCTGACTTTACTGTAAAGACACATGGCCTTTGTTGTTGAGTGAAAGTTTATATTTAGTGTGGGCTTAGATATACTGTTTTAGTGTGGACACAGCTGTGTCCTCTGTCTGCCTTACTGAAGTAGTCTGGCGCTCTGCTATAACAATCTGTCTTGGCAAGACTAGAAAACACCACCCACACTCCAACAACTGCTCCATCAAGTCACACGCTGAGTGCAGCACAGAGAACCATATTAAAATCAGTCTGCGAGGACCGGCTGAAATGGTAGTTATTTGTTCACAGCAGGAGTCACTTATTAGCTACATTTCCTCCCTGTTTTTCCTGTTTGTGAACCCAGCAGCCTGTCTTTACTTTTTGTTCTTCCATTTTGTCTTGGCTTCCTTGGCTTCTTTGCTTGTTCCAGCCAACAGTAACCAGACAGAGTCTATGTTTAAATAAACAGGAAGGGTTTTCTGTCTGGGCTCAGTTTATGATGTGTGGACTTACAGGGAGTTCAAGTGGGTTACAAGGTCATTTCTGAGGTCATTTCAGCATGGAGGAAAGCTTCTAGAATTATAAACCAAAACAACACTATTCAAAAGTATAAGCATATATGTAGTATGTGCAAAATGTAAAGATACTGAAACATATTTTTCTGCCATCTTAATTTAATTAGGCTTTTGCATAAATGTAAGTACTTTCAGGCTACTTCAGGGTGTGCCACTTTAAGATTCAGGTTATGTTATGATTGAAGATTTTCATTTCCAAAACAGGAAAGAATACAACCAGCTCTTCCCTGTAACAGGATTTTACTCATAGTGCGTGTGTTCCGTATGTGGAGGTGTTGACTTAGGTTTGTTTAAATTAGGAGAAAGTCTTTCCAAGAGAGAGGATGGAGGAGGGATGAGAAGACATAAACAAAGGAATGGAACCTGCCTTCTGGAAAGCAGCTGCTGAACAGACTAGACAGAAAAACACACAACTGCACAGATCCTTCTTGGAAGCTTTTATTCTAAAGCGCCTTAAATATACAGTGCAATGGATTCTACTGAGCTGTATTTTGAAGTCGGTGTTAAACTACAGTATTTCAAACTCTACCAAAGTATACATCATCAGGCTAGTTGGGAAAGGAACTGCTCTTTTCCGTTCTCTTGTTTTAATAAGAAATCAGTACCGGACATATTGAGTCCTGCCTGTTCACAACTAAAAGATATCAGTTCTCCCAGTTTTCAATGTACCAAAAGCTGTGGGTGGATATTGAAGAGTAAGTCATCGTTCCCTCTGCGAATCTCAAGCAGGAGTGGCTGGTCGCTCTGCAACACCTCATGGATGTCTTCAGTGGTCCTGACTGGCTTTGCATTCAACTTCACTATAACGTCACCTTCCCTAATCCCTCCTCTAAGACATACAAAAGAAAAGAAACTCGAGTCAACCGTTTACTACAAGCGTGCCAGAACGAGAAAAAGAAGATTCAGTAAAGACTTATAATGACATCATTGTCCATAAATCTTTCATCACTTTCTGGAACTATGAAACAGGGTGATATCATTTGAAATGTGTGTGTGTCTGTGTGTGTACTTTTTGCAGGTGTGTGTGAGCATACTTTTCTGCTGGAGTGTTAGGTATGACCTGCCGCACCAAAACTCCACTGCTGATGTCGGGGAAGTCTGGGTTATGAAGTCGCAACTCTTCTACAAGACTGTGGCACACATAGGACACAATATTAATGCTTTACACAATATCATTTCAATTATGTAAAAAAGGAAGTGCATCACATAAAACTAATTCTCTTTTTGGACATACTCAGACATGCAAACATTTGATTTTCTTTGAAACAGCTCCTACTGACAAATCAAAGGTAAAGTTGTTTGGCTACAGAAAAAGTAGACAAGCAGCAATACCAACTCCTGAAGCCAACTTACGTTTCCCATAGAATAACACAGAATCTGTCGGTGTGTTTGTTAAATGATTTATTCACAAAACAAATGTTCCTTTTAGTATTATTTGGTTATGCCACCTTTATCTGTAGTAGGAAGTGTATTAAAGAACATTAGTGCAAAATTTATTTTCTCCTTACAGTCTAATATGTGTGTGAATGTGTAACAACTTACGCTTTGGTGATGGTGACCATCCAGATGCCTAAAAAATATCTCTTAACTTGGGACACGTCTGAAAACACAACAATATAACCATTATTTTCAACACGGCCTCATGCAAAGGTTAAGTTGGGCTGATGGGGAAAGATGAGCTGAGGAAACAGTTAATAACTATTTTATTAAACAGATTTTAAAGTATAAATGTAACCATTATAATTATAGTCCAAATCCTAAGGATTTCATTTGTTATTAAAGATCTATTCACTTTGAGTCTACACTCTTAACTGCATGTTTTGCCATATTTTGACATATATGAAAATAGTTATAATATTTGCATCACAAAAACTCCTTGTCTCTCACCTGCATCAGACTGTGGTTTGTCCATTTTTCTTTTCTGCTGTCTCTTTTCTGTCACAACAAAAGCCAGGCAGAGTAGTAGGTAATGAAAATTAGAGACATATACTGGGGGAAAACAGTAATTTAAAGATATTAGATATTTTAGATATTAAGATGATAAACTTCACAAAAAAGTCACCATCTTTCTTGTGTTTAATCTGTGACTCTGAGAGGAAGCGGCTGATGCGGTCTGCCGGTATAGCGAAGGAAATTCCTGCTGTCACTTTAAGAGTGTTGATTCCAATCACCTCGCCATCCTGAAGGAAACACAAACACATGTAGAAAGACAAACACACCATGATGGCTGCCAAAAAGGACTTGATGCTGACATAAATATCAGCCAGTAAGAACTGAGAAAAATATGTCAAGATTACCAGACAAAAAACTGCATCAGCTGGTATGTAGAGCCGAGCATATGGCACGACTACAGTTGCTATGATATATTGAAGAAAACACACTGCATGTGCCTTTTTAAACGTGCACTCGTTTATGGCGTTATAAATGTGTCATTACACAGAACACTTTAAAGCATGTGACACATGATGTGTCACGATTGTGTCCCAGTGTTACTGCAGTCAATAAAAACAAACTGCACGTTTATACTTTGAGCGTTTTTATAACTAACATTAGTAGAACTCCAGAATTGAAGTAACAGCGATAGCCGTTATAGCTAGAAAAAGCAGAAATAGTAGTACTGATCAGTGTATTATTTGGTGACTGTAATATTTTAATGGCTGGCCACAGGAAAACATGCGTGAATAAATCTGTAAATCAATTTTGAGCCATTTTGAGTTCATGGTTCATGGGACACAAGAGGGTTTATAAAACAAGCAAAGATTGTATCATATCGCAGGCTTTTTTCTGCTTTGGTTCTGCATTTTGGTTTCTTAGTATTTTTGAGTCTTAGTTGTGTTTTATTTTTCTAATGTTTGAAGTTTAGATTTTTTTCAACCATATATATTAAATATGTGTAATATACTATATTATATTTATGATTAGAGCCGTTTCTATTTATTAGTGCTCTTTTGCTATGTTTTTCAGCCTTGCAATATACTGTATTATTTCATTTAGTTTAGTTTAGATAGTTACTCTTTTTGTTATTTTGGAGGAACTGTGACCACATAATTTCCTTAAGGATTAATAAAGTATTTTGATTCTGATTTTGTGTTTGTTGAACATCTGGATTTCCTGTTTTCATTTCTTGTTCTCGCAGAGCGTGAGTTTTATTTTTTTATGATATCTTGTGTTTTGATATTAGCAAGAGTTTCCATGTGTGTTTGTTTGTTAATTGTTAGTGTTTTACTTTGAAGGTTTGCTTTCTTTCGTGTCTTGCGTCAGTTTGGCTTCCTGCGCTCCTCTCCCTACTGTTTTCATCAATAATACTTTTTCAGAGTAATTATAATCCTGTCGTCCCTTTTTACTGTTGATCTTTGGAATTTCCTGTGTGTGCTCCTCCACATCCCTTTCATGCTGTCCAGTTTATTTTCTTTGGAATTAACCTGGTTCTTTGTTCTTCTTTCTAGATTCTCTGGGGTCTTGTGACTCTTAACTTTGTGCTTCTTGGAGTACTGTTCAGCTGGTAAAGCTCACATTTTGTTTGCATTCTGTGCCTTGTTAAGCACACATCTACAAAGCTAATTGTGACAGTTAATAGTTTCTTTAAATGTGCTACAATACATACAACAAAATCAGGTATAATGTCTGTAGTATATCACACTTGTAGCTCCGTCTGTGCTTTGCGGAATAATAAGTTTGTGATATTTCAGGCTCAAATGATAATTTGGTGCCTCATAACTGTTAATGCTGCGTTAGTTAAACTCCCGTTCTTTGTTTGAAGCCAAACTGAGTGATATTTTTGTTAGATAATTTATCTTGTCCCCATCAAAAACACTCCAAAATCAAATGGATCATCTACTCTACCTTAGAGAACACCACTTACCAAGTTAACAAGAGGTCCTCCCGAATTGCCGTACTTGACACAAGTATGGAAGATATAAAATAGAAACAAGCACAGCAGTAATTCTTACACACATGGGACTATTAAAAGACAAATATGTAGTTCAATAATGCAATCAATGTGTATAGATGCAGATATTTAAAAATGTTTCACGTTAATAATAGCATCAGTTTGGATGTAGTCCATGTCTGAGTCCTTTATGCCCAGCTCTTTGCCATCTCTTTGTGCTGTGCTGACGATGCCGGTGGTGACGGTGTTCTGCAGGGCAAAAGGGCTGCCAATGGCAACCACAAACTCTCCTGGCCTCAGATCAGCCGAACTGCCCAGAGATAGCACGCGAAGTTTCTTCTGCTACAACAAGCACAAAAAAACAGTCAAAAAATACCAGCACACAGGCGAAAACACGGGTATGTCAGAGCGATACAGATGAAAAGAAGAAAAGACATTTAGAGGAAGAGGAATAGTTGAAAGCTTACAAAACTCTCCAGGTATTTCAGACAGCGGTGTGAGATTACACACATCAGCGCTCTGTCTGTGAGTCACGGAGCTAGTGTTTATGAACGTCTTATGAATGTCTAGCAGAAAACTGTCAGATGTTGACAAAGAAATGTGTTGGGATGTGGGCTGTGTGGTTTATGTGGACTCATTTAAGATTTATGGATGTAAAAAAAAAAATCTAAAGATTCATGTGTTTATATTTGAAAAGGAGAAGAGGGTAGAGAAGCTTATAATGATAGCATGTCAGCGCTTGTGCCCTTACCTGTGGATTGACCTCGATTGTAGCAATGTCTGCCTTCCTGTCTATGTCTTTCACCACGGCTTCATATGCATCTCCGTCGTGGAGCTGAACACGCAGCTGTGGCCTGCCTGTCACCAAGGCAGCTGTGGTTACCACATGAGCGTTGGTCACAATCACACCTGAGTGGGACACGATGAACCCAGAGCCACTGGAGAGCCGCATGTGGCGACCTAACAGAGGATGCCTGGAAACAGAGGGCAAATGAAAAATTATTAAAGTGATCATGATTAATAATAACAATAATAATTAAAATGTGCTTTGCTTTCAAATATTTCACATTCTGGTTATCCGATATGGAAGTAAGTTTGGCAGCTTGAAGAGTTTTATGCCCTAATGTGATGTGCTTTGGACTAAATTTTATGCTTAATTTTAATTGTATTTTAATTTTAAGGTTAAATTTGAATATAATTTTATGCTACTTATAATAGCAGGCAAACAGCACTTGATTGGGTCCAATGTCCCTAAAAACAGCCTGTTGAATAAACGGGTTGCACTCGTTTTTTCATACCAGACAAATCAAGCCATTATGCTATAAAACAATATAAATAAGCAATTTTTGTATAGCTTTTTATGTTAAATTTTAACATACACATACACAATCCAAACCTTAAGAACAGCTCAATGTGGACGACAGCAGGGGCTATTTTCTCCACGACATCAGCAATGAAGTTGAACTTGTATCGAGGGCTGCTGAGACGAATCAGGGTACGACCTATACTGACAAGAAAACCCCACCAAAACATTAATACAGACAGCAATCAGTCTATCTATAGCTACAGTTAGGTCCATAAATATTTGGACAGAGACAACTTTTGAAACAACTCAGACTTTCAGCTTTAATTTAGTGGGTTGAACAAAAAAGATGCATAAAAACGTGAGAAACTAAAGCATTTTTGTAACACAATCCCTTCATTCCAGGGGCTCAAAAGTAATTGGACATATTAAATTCAATTTAAATCCAATGTTAATTTCCCATACTTGGTTGAAAACCCTTTGCTAGCAATGACAGCCTGAAGTCTTGAACTCATGGACATCACCAGATGCTGGGTTTCCTCCTTTTTAATGCTCTGCCAGGCCTTTACTGCAGCAGCTTTCAGTTACTGTTGTGGACCTTTCTGTCCAAAGTTTAATCTTCATCAAGTGAAATGCATGCTCAGTTGGGTTAAGGTCAGATGACTGATTTGGCAACACAAGTATATTGCACTTCTTTGCTTTAATAAACTCCTGGTTTGCTTTGGCTGTATGTTTTGGTTCATTGTTTATTTTTATTATGAAATACCGGCCAATCAATATGACTCAATTCAGCTGGATTTGA
This sequence comes from Oreochromis aureus, assembly GCF_013358895.1. Classification (NCBI taxonomy): domain Eukaryota; kingdom Metazoa; phylum Chordata; class Actinopteri; order Cichliformes; family Cichlidae; genus Oreochromis; species Oreochromis aureus. Next base: position 35,467,897 of record NC_052947.1, read on the forward strand.
GCAGATACATCTTCAACAAACACTAGTGTCCCAGTCCGCCACTGGCAGCCATGCATGCTCAAGCCATCACACTGCCTCCGCCATGTTTTACAGATGATGTGGTTTGCTTCGCCATATTTTTTCTTGCCATCTTTCTGGTAGAGGTTGATCTTGGTTTCATCTGTTGAAAGAATGTTTTTCCAGAACTTTGCTGGCTTTTTTAGAATTTTTTTTGGGCTAGTCCAATCTAACCTTTCTATTCTTGAGGTTTATGATTACGTCTACCTCCTAAAGAGTGTTGTTCACTCAGCTGGCTGTTGTGAAGGGGTTTCTCTTCACCATGAAAATGATTCTGCAATCATCCACCACTGCTGTCTTCTGTGGATGTCCAGGTCTTTTTGCATTGCTGAGTTCAGCAGTGCTTTCTTTCCAACCTGTATGTTTTGCCGCTTCTAATATTGTAGGAATTTCTCTGATGTTTTTCTTCTGTTTTCACAGCTTACGGATGGCTTCTTTTACCTGCATGGAGTGCTCCTTTGATCGCATGTTGTCTGTTCAAAGAAAAATCTTCCCAATGCAAGCATCACACCTCAAATCAATTCCAGGACTTTTATCTGCTTAATTGATAATGACATAATGAAGGAACTGCCGACACCTGCCCATGAAATAGCATTTGAGTCAATTGTCCAATTACTTTTGGTCCCGTTAAAAAGAGGCTGGCACATGTAAAGGAGCCGAAACTCCTAAACCCATCCAACTTGAATGTGATATCCTCAAACGAAAGCTGAGAGTCTACACATTATGTCCATTATATAACTATAATTGGAATATGTTTCAGTAAACATGTAAAATAAAAAATTAAAATAAAAAAGCAACCTTGCCTCAGTGCCCCTAACTGTATGTATCTATCTATCTGTATATATAGATATAGATATATATCTATATCTATATATTTGGCACATGTTTTATCCTCAACATCGCCAGTGGTATGTTTACAGTCATCTTTTTAAGTGTGACTTTGTATATTAATCATGCGTTACCCAAATCCCAAAACAATTTAGTCCACCCTGTACATTCTAGGTTTCTGGCGACCTCAAAGCAACCCTACCTGCTCCTAAAGGCGAACAGGGTCCTTTGTGCGCTTGGCTGACCGCGGGTCTCCCCTTGAGTAGAGTTTTCCGACTGGCTGCTCTCATCTTACACACATTTCCATACGTTTTCCCGTCGCTCCCACACACTTCATGGTCCATCTTGCACCGGCAGGCCCCTTTGGAGCCTCGCCGCTTCCCTGCAGCGAATAATTTGCACTCCAATCCATCCCCGCAGGGCAGGTCGTCTTTGCGGCCGCAGGGGTCTCCTTCACGCGGGGAACACACCAGGCAGCAGTTACATCTGTCCGGAACGTAGCCACCGGGACAGCTGGGGCTCGGGCACGAGCTCACATCGCACCGGGAGGCGCACTTGTCAGAGCGAACGGCTTCGATGATTTCGTGCGCAAAGAGAAACGCAGCCACAAATATAAAGAGCTGCATCATGTCAATAGTGCCAGAAAGCTTAAATAAATATGATATGTATATACGCCCTCACAAAATCATATTAAATTACTACATTGAAAAAATTGGGTTGCTTCTTTAAGAACTAAAAAGTAATCTAAGTACAGTCTCCCGTGGCTCTGCTGTCTAAAAAGGACTACAAGCCAAGCCGTCTATGTCTGCATATTTTTACAGCCTTGTGACTTCACATCACTTACTTTTGTGAACGACTAAACTCATCGCCTTGAAGTGCACTTCCGACGGCAGGCAACTAAAATAAAACAGACACTGCGCGCCATCTAGTGGAAACAAAAGCTCATAACAGACATAACTGCAGGGAAGCTTGTACAGGTCAGAAATTTACATACACTCATCATGGGCATGAATGTCCTGGTAGTTTGGGCTTCTGATTCCTTTGAACCGGTCTTTATCCAGGGTGGAAGCATACATCTTTAATGTCTTTAAAAAAACAAGAACTGGGTGCACTTTTTTTTTTTTCTCCAGTTCTTACAAAGTCACAAAGTATAGATACAGGCTCAGATACAGACGTACATTTATTTAAATATTTTAATAAGCAGTGCTAAAGGTTCTACATTGTGTTTTTACTTGACAAATGCAAGTAGTGTTAAATTTTCATTAGTGTTCATGATTGATTACTTGGTAGTTTTTCCTTTGCCAGTACTCACTGGATTGAGCAATACTGAGAACAACGGGAAAGCCCAAGAAATTCAGTGACGATTTAAGAAGCGGAATTGTAGATTTACACAACTTAGGAAGGTCTTTCAGGGCCATTACGAAAAAACTGCAGATTGCAAAACCATTCGTTCAAGTAACTGTAACTATGTATGAGTTATTGAGATGTGTCACCGCATTGCCAGGGTCTGAAAGAAGATCCAAACTGTCACCCTCAGATGAGAATAAACTGGTTAGGATGTTCTGGAACAGCCCAGGAACCATCAAGGCTAAAGCTTTACATCCCCATGGACTGAGAGACTGCCAACCCAGGAAAAAAAAAAGCCCCCGTTTCAAAATCGACACATCAACCTGCACTGAAATTTTCAGCTTCTCACCACAGGCATGAGCCTAATGCCTTCTAGAGGAAAGTTTTATGTTCAGATGAAACAAAGATCGGGCTGTTTGGTCACTATGACAAGAGGCATGTTTGTAGGGGTAAAGGTGGGGCTTACAAATCTAAGAACACTGTACCAACCCTCAAACATGATGGTGGCAGCATCATGCTCTGGGGGAATTCTTCAAATTCTTCAGCTTCACCTCAAATCAACAGTTAGAGAAATGGAACTTGGACAGAGTTGGGTGTTCCAGCAGAAAAATAACCCTGAACAGACATCAAACTAGTTTTAGAATGGATAAAACAGGCGAACATCAAGCTTCTGAATGGGCCTCCCAAAGCTTCAACTTAAACCCAATTGAAAATGTATGGATTATGCTTAAACACCAAGTCTATTCCAGGAAACCGACCAAATATCCAGCCAAAATTATGTCAGAAGCTTGGTGATGGCAATCAAAAGCGGTTGGTCAAGATGCAACTGCTAAGCAACATTTAACCAAATATTAGTGGGTTGTGTGTATATATTTGACCCAGTATGGATCAGAGAAAATACAAAATAAACTCAAACTTGACTTTTGAAGTCAGTAAAGGTGTATGCTGTACAATCATTCCACCGTGGATAAAGAGCAGTTTAAAAAAGCCCCAAATTACCAGGACATTCATGCCCATGAAGAGTGTATGTAAACCTTTGACCACAGCTATATATACACAAGCAGAGTACAGACTCATACGTTTGGTTATTATAGTGCTTTAAAAGCCCTGGTACTCTATTTTAGAAGACTGCCTGTTTTTTTGTGGTGACTTGAACCCATTAACCTGAGGTTATAAAGAAAACTTTCCACATGAGGGCACTGTTGTGCAAGGCTCCACGTCACACTACTGCTCAGCTGACGAGACATTCTGGTAGTATTGCAACATCTGTTTTCACATTTTATTTCCTCTCCAGATGTGCGTCGCTTCTCAGCGAGAATGTGTGGTGACCCTATTCAGCTGTGCTTCACATCTACCACCACCTTGGTGTATATTGGTTTGAAAACCTCTGCTATACAAAGAACACCCACCACAATTTCAAGGCACACCTGTAGGAAATATTCTGTTTCTCGTCTTGAATGACATCACTGACATTCCCGAATGGTCATATGAACCTGTGCACCTTTTTGTTTGTTTTTTTGCTTTACAAAAGGCCCCATTAGCTTGTAATCTTAAACCGCTCCCTTTTTCCACTTTCACACTATTAAACATTTTCCCTGGCTCTGGTTTAGATCTTGTACCTTTACAATTGGCAAAGTTCCTCTCAGAAAATCTTTAATTGCTGATAACCTTTTTAATAATTTCTTAAGCTAAACATTCACTGGTTCCAATATTTCGCGTGTGAAGATCTGTTGTTCTTGTTTTCATCATTATTACCTGGATATCTTTGGGCTTTAGCAGGTTGGGTGGGAATTACTGTTGACATCTTTAATCTTAAAGTCAATAGGCAGGTGCATGAGAACTGTCATCCTGCAGATAGAGCTCTGCTGAACATACCTTTGTCACTGTTGAACTCCAGCTCGGTGCACTTCATTCTTTATGCCTTCAAATTAGCCTTTTCCTATAAACTAGAACATGTACTAGTGACAACTACAAAACACTTGATTTTGCCAAATTTTATTGTTTTTTTAATCTGTTAAATATACAACTTATCCCATATAATCGCTGAGTTGGAATAAAAACTTCAAGATGCATACATAAGAAAACAGAATGGCATCAAGCAAGTCTCCACAATTTAGTTTTTCCTCTTCACAGAGTACATTATAAAAAGCAAGGAGAGTTGCGACCCCCCATGCCACAAGATTCAAGAGAAAGCTGCTTACCAGCAATTAAATACGAGTCAAACAACAAATACATTCATAGTAATGAGAAGTCTATTTCTTACAGAATTCTCTTGTACTGAAATGTTTAGGAGCAAAATTCTGTGTATAAACGGTAAACAGATTACATTCAAGCAAAGTGTATTCGCAGTCCTCCACTTCCTCCAAATTCAAGTTTCAACAATTTTCTTCTCTTGAAGCTCTTCAATATTCCTTCAACAAAGATTTTGGCAGCACTGAGAATTGAAGACACTGTCTTTGTTTAACACGTGGTTTTGAAGCTGGGTAAAGTGTGTTTTGCCCCAGGTGGGGAGAACTGGTCAAACACTTCCAGTAGTGTAAGTGCACATCTATATTTCACTAAGTAATCCTATAAGGCAAAGCAAATATTTTGGACTTTATCCCAGATGAGGAACAATGTCGACCAAGAGAAACTCCTTTAAGATTCCCAAACACTACCAGGACCACTGTGCTGTTGGTTTGTGGTATTTAGGTGCTTGCTCTTTGGCCATCAACGCACTACATTATCGAGAGACCTTCAGTAGGTAGCTTGGGTGGTTTTAAAAAAAAAAAAAAAAAAAAAACCTTTCAGTTTCCTAACAATAAACAAAGCCCACCTCTGTGAAAAAGCAGATTATCTAATCAAGTCGCCATAGTAACCACAAACAGCCCCAAGGTCTCTCTAGGAGACGGTGGTATGCTAATCTCTCCAGCTCCCACGGTTCCCTGCACTCTCCTCAAATGAGGAATTGGCCTCAAGTCAATTTCCTCACAAAATATTTCTCATCTTATTTTTCATCATCACCGTATCCCTCTTCATTTCCTTCCTGCCGAGGACAAATATGAACAGTTTCCAGTGTAAGCTTCTCTCTCACTTTGTCCTTCTTTGCTTCAGGAGCGATGTGTGGATAAAAAGCAGACGCTTCTCCTCTGCTCCCCTCGTCATCCTTCTCCGACTACCAGGAGGAAAAGAATGGCCGCTTGCAGTGGAAGGTTTGTGTAAACGCATTCCCCAAAGTGACCACACGACCTTGGCCACCTGAACGGCTGCGCTCCACTACCACCCGAGGCATCTGCACCAGTTGGAGGGGGCTCTTCCCGTCCTTCAACGCCTGGGTCAGGTTCAACACCTGGGAAAAGACAGGGTGCATTACAGTTGAGCGAAAGCAACTCGAAGTTTGTAGAGAATATGCAAACAACTTATTGGAAACATGAAACCGTCTGTGCTTACATGTTATGCATGTAACATGGCTTTGATAAAGGACAGTAATACATAAAAACTGCAGTTATTATTAGCTACTTTCTCCACAGCCCGGTCATTTTAATATCTGACAAAAGTTAAATAATTAACTAAAAGTTAAAAAAAATAAATAAATTACAAAACAACTGCACTACAGGGCAAAGTCTTGAGCCATCCCTCATTTTGTTATATTTTGGAAAATGGGAAATAAGTGCAGTGATCTATGAAACGTGCAAACGTGTGGAAATACCATATGGAGCAAACACAGAATTGGTGAAATTCTGACAAGCTTGAAAATTTAGTACGACCATCTTTGTTCTTTAGTAGTTTTCAGGAATAATTCTCCAGGCTTCTTAACATTGAAGCTCTAATCTGGATGTTACCTGATTTTGATCCATTTGTTCCCTGCCTCTGTCTCACACCGCTTCAATAATGTTGAGGTCCAGGCTCTGAGGATACCAATCCATAACTGGTAGCATTCTATTATGCGTTTTCTACCCAGGTGTGCTTTCACTGCAGTGGCAGTGTGTTTGAGATCAATGTCATGCTGCAAATAAGCCACTGCCTATCAAGACGCTTTCCAGATGGTACTGCACGGTGGATCAAAATCTGGCAGTACTTTTCTGCGTTTATAATTCCATCAATTTTGACAAGATCCCCCACACCACTGACTGAAATTCAGCACCAAACTATGACAGAGCCTCTACCACATTTAACAGATGCTGCACACATTCACTGTTGTACCTCTCTACTGATGTCCTCCATTACACTCCAATGACACTGACAATAACTTGACAGATTCAAAATTCACAAGACCTGTTGTTTACAACAGGTTGTTGTACAAAAGTCAAGTTCTTGTGTAACTTGGCATAACTCAGCCTTTTCACCCTCTTTCCCTTCTTTAAGAAGGGCACCTTTACAACAGTAGATGGATCAACTGAAGGGTCAGATGTATTTCTCAGGTCCTTGGGTCCTGTGTTTTGCCTTTGTTGGAGTTATTCCTTTTTCTTAAGGACATGACTTTAAGCACTTTAAACCATATTAAAGAATTCCAATAGGGAAGGAGAACAAAAATATGAAGAATTGAGAATGGCTCAAATCCTGCACAGTATTGTTCACTAATGTAACATGTTTTTATTATTAAACTGCTTGCTGAGAGAAGAATAGAAAGACTGAAAGGTGAGACAGGACAGTGGCTGCAGATGCAAAATTAGGGTAAAATGTGTGGTGATGACGTTACAGAGCACACAAAGTGACAGAAAGTAGGCCATGAGAGGAGAAAGGAGAACGAGGTAGGATATAAAAGGAACAGGCAGGAAAAAATAAAATGGAGGACAGAACAGTACAAAGTAAAAAGAAAAAAAATGACTAGAGGAACATTAAAGTACTCATTAAAAAAAAATTACAAAAGCTCACCTGTCCTCTCATGACAGACATCTGTCTCTCAAACATGGTTTTGTCAAAGCCTTTATCTGTCTGAAAACAGAAAACGACTGATATTAGCTGATATCCTGCAATTAAAAATTCAACCCTGTTTAAAAATCTAGAAACAGATTAAAAAGGAAAGCTCATGAGAACATCTCATACCTTGAACATCTCATAGAGGTCCTCACAGAGGTCCTGAACAAAGTTCATGTCAGAGAGGCGTGACAGCACAAGGTCTCTGGTCTCCTGGGAGAAGGGTACCTTGGCCTGAGGAAGCCACGCCCAGTGGAATGGATCTGTTAGGAGGACAACACAAATGTTTCCATCTGTATAGCCTTTCACTGTCATTGAACCTATAACTATCATTGTATTTGATAGTAAGACCACATGTAGGATTGTTTAGTGGCCTAATTTTTCTCCACAGTTTATTTTTTTATTGTAAACAATTCTTTAATTCTTGCCAGAACACAGATCACAAGATTCTACCATAAGAAGAAAAGGACTGAAATTATTCAATAGCAATGAGATTATCAGAAAATTAAAGGAACTGTTGGTGGCTGTGTCCAAAGGTAAAAATCATATCAGCACATCTACAACTTACTAATTGCAACACTTTATCATGTTCACAGATTAGTACAATTTTACAAGCTCTTACATCAGTTCTACATTTGGAAAAAGCCAAGCTAGTAATTTCCTCCTATTTACAACCTTGGTGCTAAGATAAGCTAATTGCATTGTCTAATCTGGACTGCAGGTCTGAAAGTAGTATATGTCTCAGCAAGTATGCAAATAAATGCCCTTTCAGACATGCAGTCTCCTCCAGTAATTTCATGGTATCTCAGTGTTTTGTCTTTAGGTATGATGAAACTTGTGGTGTAACATAAATGCATTCGTGCATCACTCAGGACACAGCATAAGTCTAAACTGCATGCAGTCGCAGTGACTGGTTCTGATTTGTAATGAGAGTAAGACTTTTAGCTGTGACACATTTTGCAAGAGAGATCTCCTTAAGCCCGTGTGAACAAAGAGCCGGGTCAACCATCAATTACTGTGGCACAGAAAGAGACTCAACACTAAAATAAAAGTGCCTTTTCACTTTGTGTTTTTCAGAAGGTGATGTTGACAATACCCTTTCCTACAAGTGCAATGAGTCTTTTTAAGCATCACACAAATCGCACACGTAAAGAGGCCCTCTCATTACTGTCACTGACAGAGATGGTGAGCAAAAGTGAAATAAGTGATAAACATACAGGCTCTCCATTCATCCGGGTGTTTAAAGGGGAAGGCCAGGCCGTTGTCAATTGCTGCAATCTTGATGCAGGAGTCCTGAATGTTTTCTGTCCATTCTGCATCCTGCAGCATGAGGGAAAAGAAGATTAAAGACCTCGAATTCATTAAGTGAGTAAATTATTAATGACTGATGACCAGGCTAGTTACTGACAACTTTTGTCATTTATTGGCACATCGAAAATAATGATTGATGATAGGTAACCAAGACATACATCAAGTTTGTTCCACACATGTGTTTATCTATGCATTTGTGAGTGTAGTTTGCACATACACAGAACCAAAAACAATACAAGGTGTGTTCTGGTTTTAAAATATATCAGTGTTCATGTGTTTCAACAGAGTTAAGCGAGGTGAATGCGTGCTTGGTGAACAGTGTGAACACACCTCTGTCATGTGCTAAATTACCTCACCTTTTGTTCTTCTCCCTCTCCTGGTGTCTCATACTTGATCAACCAGTTGTCATTCCCTCGATCTGACAAGGAAAACAAACAGAAACAAGTTTTGATATGCAGAAATGAGAGGGAAGACAGAACGATGTCAAAGATAGCAAACAGCTGTTGTGCGCAAACATAAACTAACTTAAAATAAATACAAAGATGAAAGGAATTTTTATCATAACCAGTGTATAAGTAAATCGACATAAAGCTGCCAACACTGTAATGAGACTACAGTGACTGATCACTTCAATCTAAACCATGTACTGAAATGTTAACACATACACGCCTACCTGTGTTTCTGATAACATAGTCTAGCACCACCAGCCGCTCAAACTGCGACTGCAGCTGCTTCCTGATATTCTCTGGCAGTGGTTCTGCCTCAAAGCGTCGGAGCCAGTAGTCGGCTTCACGATAACCCTCCACAAACAGCTGAAATGAGCCCACCTGGAAACACACAGAGGCGCATATGGCATGAATGCAACTAACATACCCATTAAAACAAAACGCTGTATAGCAATGTTCAGTGTTCTGAGAACAGTAATAAGGTATGTCACCTTATTCATCACTGAGCCCCACCGCCACTGGCATCTGATAGCAGTTTAAACGGAAATTATGTGGTGTTCAGTGATATTACATGTGAAGCTGTAATGTCGAAAGGCTGAAATGTCAGCTGTGCCTGACAGTTGAAAATATGCAGTCAGTTTCCTCATATTTACTTCCTCGAAGACACTTCAACTATGTTTTCACATCATCTTAACATCCACATATCTTTAGATCACCCACAAGGCTGTCTCACGTGATAAACAATGAGGAATACAATACCCTGTTATACATGTTTTTGATTAAAAGACAAAACTGATATACGATTACAGTTCACGATACAAGAGATAAATATATCCAGTAAGTATTTACATCTCCTGAAAAAGAACACGGCTTAAAGCAGAACAACATTTATGGTTCTGCTGGCCTTTTATCTAAACACATTCTTCTTCAACACAAAAATAGTGTAGCATGATTTCTTTTACCGTTCTCTACCATCAGTGGCTATTCTCAGCCCTCCACTCACTGATGCAACAACTCTTGTATTTTATAGAGAAGCAGTCAGCGTACATATGAATAGAACAATTTTGACAAAGAACCTCTAAACTAATGTTGAAACAAGAAGATTAGAATTTGTTTCAACCAGTATCAGTATAGGTTTTTTCTGCATGTGGCTGCTAAGTGTTTTTGCACAAATACAAAGAGAAAGCAAGGAAGCAAGAGGAGGACACGACACAGGAATGAACAAGAGAAAGGTCAAGATTCCAAGTCCCTCATGAATTGCTTATAGTAAACAAATGGAGACGTTAGACTGTGACGGTTTAAAAGTGTTTGGTACCTTGGGTGGGAGGCCCACTCTGTGGAAGCGTCGCCCCACTTTGGGGACTTTCTCTAGGGCATACTTCTTCCCCCTGGACTTTGCTCTGTCTATGGCGTTGTAGTGGAATGTCTCACTGGCCAAATACACCACCTGATAAAATTTAGATAACACTGGTTTACTTTGAAATTGTGACCACTGCTGAACAGAAAGAAGAGTACAGAGACCCTAATCAAATTCAGATTCATTCAAGTGTTTACTTATACTTGGTTATGGAGATTACATGTTATTAATTCAAAAACTCTACAGAGAAAAACAAACAAAACCCCCCACACACCTTGGTTTTTGGCACCACACCAAGACCGAGTTTGGTGTCAACCAGTGAAGCAGCAGCCTCTGACAGGTAACCCTGGTTAGGTAACAAGCACCCTCGGCCAAAACAACATGGACAGCAAAGCTAACAACAGAGACAGACATGGGGAAAGTTTTGGAGAGGAGGTGTTAATATTACCCTACTTTTTTTTTATCTTACTCACTGTGTGCAGTCATTGAAGTTAAATGAATGACAACATATATCTTAATAACTTTTCAGATGTTTAAAAAAAGGTGATACATGTGACAGAAAGTACCTTGTGAAAGTATTTGGTCCATTTTGGATTCAGATGACCATAAGGTTCCTCTGACTTTGGTTTAAAAACACCAATGATTTTCTGTAAAAAAAACAAACAAACAAACCAAAAAAACAAAACAGAGTGATACATTTCTTTTTTTCTAAATTTGCAATCTGACATACAGCCCATGCCAGAAAACAGAAAGAGTGAGAACTAATTTTACCACGCATATTATTGTTACTTCAAGTTCCTTCCAAAAACACAATTAAAAAGCCAAAGATTAATAGTGTATAACTATAAGCAACAAATGTAAAGCGTGAGGAATGCGGCTGACATCTTGCGCTCACCATCTTCCCAGTAATTACCTGTAGATGCTAGTGATCTGCTGTTATCAGCTAAACCACTGCTTTTTGAATAATTAAACAAAAATCATAATCCTGTGTATTTTCATATTCCATCTTCCTAATTTACGATTTATGATTAAACTGATTAATGTTTTGAAAAAAGAAACGATAAATGTTTGGAAATGTTGCTAAGCTACTGATTTATATTCTTCCTCCAAGTTTAGCCCATGAACCTTCCTTCGCTTGTTATGAATCGGTGTCATTTGTACCAAACTTACCCCTTTTGGGTCTTTGACAAAGTAACTCCCACTTGAGCCCTGGGAAATCCTCTCTGGAAAGACCCCACTCTCAATGGCTTGCTCTGCCCTTTGGATAATATCGTAAAACTCGGGGTCCTCAGGGAAATGGTTGAAATCTCCACTGTTGGTACCTAGAAGGGGAATAACTCATGATTACTTTGATTTATTTTTACATCGTATACAACCAGAACTTGCTATAATTAAACAAATGTATTTTCTTAAGAACTTGAACAATAAGATTGCATTTACGATTACATGCCCATTCCAAAATATAGTATTAAGTAAACATCAAGAGGTTTCTCTGAATTGGTGTTATGTTTGGGTGTTTAGTACCATCAGACACTTTTGAAGTGATCATGAATGAGTTATTTACATTATACATGCTGAAAAATCAGTGGTAAAAAAAATACTAATAGTAATCCCCCTAACAGAGACTACTGTAGACTGTCCGTTACCTCAATCTTACCTCTTGATTATTGTGTTCTAAGCAGTGGGAAACTGGAAGTGTTCCCATTACACACTGTGCAAAGGGTGGGATAAAACAGGTGGCCAAGTCTATCACAGGAATCACCCACAAAGAAACACACATTTAAGAGGAATTCCAAATCACATGCCCATATATATATATATATATATATATATATATATATATTATATATATATATATATATATATATATATATATATATATATATATATATATATATATATATATATATATATATATATATATATATATATATATATATATATATATATATATATATATATATATATATATATATATATATATATATATATATATATATATATATATATATATATATATATATATATATATATATATATATATATATATATATATATATATATATATATATATATATATATATTTTTTTTTTTTTTTTTTTTTTTTTGTTGTTACATATTAAACTATGAACAAATTGCCCTAAGCAGTGATTCCACCACTTGTTATCTGGCATTTTCTACTGCCTTGTAGAGCAAATGTCATTCTCTTGAAATTGCTGCTCTCTGGTGAATAGTGCCAATTATTATTTTGATAAAGGTCCAAACACATGACGGGGCAGATTCTAAGTTCTCCTCCTTGCACAGGGCAGAACGATCAGCTGACAGAGACATATGCTCTGTATCAGTCACACTAAAGTCACAGTGGGATGCAAGGAAAGATAAAGTCACAGACATGTGGTAGGTGCAATAAAAACAGGGACAGGACAGTCAACATGCCAAGGGTGACCGATAAGGAGTAACAAAGATAGCTTTAAAGCTAGTTTAACTGCAGGGCTCGAGAGAAGCTAATTAATACGAGGAAGAAAAGAAAGACCGATAAGCAAACGTTACATAATTAATCTGGATTATTTAAAACAGTGGATAACTGTCAAACCTAGTCATGTGGCCCAGTTACTCCTGAACAAATACATGAAAAGTACCCAGAATCATCTGTTAAAAGTCAAACTCACTTTAACTTAACAGGGAGGTTCAGAAAGTAAAGTGACTAACCAAGACCTCCTCATTACAGCACAGTACTCCCACCCTGCAGCCAATTATCTGTTAGTGTCCCGGTAGCATATTATGCATTACTTTGATGCGTCAAAGGTATTTTGGTGGTACAGTGGGGAGCTAGACAACATTAGGTAAGTATTTATTATGTTGTGGCTGTATGATAACTCAATAAGAATTTAGACAGACTGATCATTTTCCTGTAACTTCTCTGTAAAAGCTGCAAAGTTTCACTATGCATTTATAAACCACTCTGCATTAATCAATGCTTATTATTAATTGCTGGCTCTCTTCCACAGTGTATCTTTTGTCCTGTCTTCCTTCCATCAACCCCAACTTGTCATGACAGATAGTTGCCTCTCCCTGAACCTGGTTCTGCTGGAGGGTCCTTCCTGTTAAAAGGGAGTTTTTCCTCCCCGCTGCTGCCAAATGCTTGCTCATATAGGGTCATCGGATTCTTGGGGTTTTCTCTGCATTAACTGTAGTCTTTACCTTGCAACATAAAACACCTTGAGACAACTATTGTTGTGATTTGGTGCTATATAACTAAAACTGAATTATTTGAAACAGAGGTTTAAGCTAGGCTGCACCTGTGTTTCATGCTCCATTTGGTACCTACAAAGCAAACATCATACTTTAAAAATAATTTTTTAAACTGTGCTGCAAATATTAATCAATTTTATTGGGTAAATACTCCCATAAATTTCTGATCATGCTGTACGTGCACAATCTCTGAAGGCTAAACTCTGAGTCATTTTTGTGGATGTGGACCACACTGGGACAAGATTTCTGGCCATAAAGGTAACTCTGATCTCTGGAAAAGCTGTCCAAAAGTAATGACTTAAAAATAGATCAATTTTGACTTTAGTATGAAAATTTTAACATAGTGCTAGATTGTGCTCTAAAACAGTAAATCTCTGATTTACTGTAAGGAGTTTGTAATCCAGTTCTGTGTGATGCAATATTTTATCTTCATTTAATTCCCAACAACAGGTCAAAGGGTGCTCAATCTATAATCTTGTATGATGACAGATCTACGCTTCCTGTGCACAACCCTGGTGCTTATAGTCTGTGATAATATCACTGTGGTGTATTGCTGCAGAAGGCAGTAATGGGCCTTGTATGTCGTACACATCCCATTAGCTTCAACCTGTAGAAAGCCAAAGTAATAGTATATGCGCATATAGTACTTCCTTTCTCTCAATTTCCCTCTTCATCATCTTCAAACACTGTACTGGACTACAAAGTGTGTCTGCTAGCACAGGGGCATTATGCATATTTAATATCAGCCTCTCAGATGTCCTGGTCAGCTAATGGGGCACACACAGCAGGAGTGTACCTCACTTATAACTTCAGAGACCTCCAACAGACCTGCAGAGCACAAAGTGTGTGACATGCCACAACGCTGGACTGGGAAAAGTGTTCTATAACTATATATTTAGGTTACAGCAAGCGCATAAAATCAATACAATTTGTCTTAAACGCTAAAACTGTTTCCCTCGTGTTTTGACATGATACATGATAAAATGCTTCAACTTACTCAAGTTTACGAAAATGAACTTTACATAAAGACTGTAACTATAAATAAACCCTGCGTGCCGTTTCTAGGCTCTGTGGATTGGTGACAAAGAAGGCAGCAGAAGATGGCATAAGTGATGAAAAACAGAATGCATCTATGGACGGATGCAAATTTTTACCAATTACTTTATTTAAAAAGAAAAGCACAGGTGCTATTATTTACTACATAAAGCAGAATTTAACAGCCACAATTTACAATTAATTTGCATTTGCATTTTAAATTACACAAAGTGCAAGAGTAACAGCTCTTAGTCAGTATTCTAATAATAATCTGTAAAACACTTTTGTAATTTTAGAGGAGAAGTCTATTGTTCCACTTGCCATTTAAGGCTCAGACTCTCTACCTGTGGCCTAGATTTGTGGCCATAATAGAACATGGATCTGAACAATAGATCTCTGTTGGGAGAGGCTGAATAACAGAAATGAATACAAATGCTCAAAATTTGTTTTGCAGGGGAAAAAAAAAAGAAAAAAAACAAAAGGTGGGCGGTATGAGGGGGAGTGTTGTTAAATCCAGTGAGCATTTAAGTCAGATTGTGCCGCTTCCATGGCGACTAGGTCACCTTTTTCTTGGTCTTTCCCTGCATCCCCTCCCCCTCTCATCATTCAAAACAAATCTGACAGAAACTTTAGTTGTTCCTGCTGGGAAATGTAGTTCATAGCATAGCCTCAATTCATTTTATCACAACAAACATCTTACAACATACCGGAATGTTCAAAAACTTCCTAGCTTGAGGAACAAAGATAATTTGGATGAAGGAGGCAATGATGTCAACCAGGTGGCAAGAGTTCAATGGAAGAGGCAGTCTTATTTATTATCCTGGAAGAATTAAAAACTGTTTGTTTCGGGGGGGGGTTAAAACTTTTTTGTCATCATATTTGTAGCTTTAATTCTGTCTTGATTGTCAGATAGACTTAAATATGGGTGATGACAAATTGAGCAGAAAATACAGACACGATACAGAGTGCACACCGAGCCTTCAGTACACCAAGGATCTGCAAAGTGCTGTGGAGAAACCGGGTACCTTTTTTATGTAATGTGACACCAAGTTTGTGCTTTTTTTTAAATTCTAATAATAACCAAAGTGTTGGTTCTCCAACAGCCTCAACAGACCTTAAGATAGACCCAAACATCAAAAAGCCAGCGTGAAATGCTCACTTCAGAGAGCTTACATAACATATCTATTTGACCACGTTGCATTACCTGTTATCACAACCGTAATCAGCCTGAGTAGGCAGAATTTTCCCAGAGCCATATGCATCAAATACAACATGTCAGAAAAGACATACCCCCTATGAGTGTCCGAGTGTAGCTGTCTATTTATTAGTTTCATATACAACCATTTCAAAGGCCGTGATTTGAAACACTTACCCGGGGAGGCTAATGCATCTTTATCCGAAGACGAGCTGTGCCTGTACCGCCTGCTCCGCTTTTCTTTTACACCTCTCGGAGACGACGAGCTTCCTGCTAAGCACGGTAACAGCAGCGCCTCTTCTCCGGAGCCCTCTGTCTCTAGCTCGGTTAACACGCTTTCACAAGAGTCCGAAATACGTATGGCGCCACCGGGGTTCGCCCCAGTTGTCAGACCTATCCGGTTCCTGTCAAATAACACCTTTGGAGGGTCTATGGAGTGAAAGTTAGACTCCAGCACTGGCACAGCTGTTTCCCCCGTGTCCAGCACTGGCTCGCCGGTCTCTGTCTCTGTCAGGTCGCATTCTGACATCATTCTGGCTCAGGCTCTAATACATACAGTTAAATATATATCGTATTAACTCAACTTCGTTTCGAGCTGTCAGCTTTTCATTGTAAGAAGACGGCATGTATCCAAATCAATCAGCTACTGCTTTCGCTCTACGGTATGTCCACATAATCCGTGGAGACAGTCTTCTCTGCTTCCTAGTTAGCTCGATGCGCATGCTCCACACAAAACGACGCTGTTGGCTATGAGTTGCCTTCAAGTACAGCTTGGAAAAGCCGAAGAAATTCAAAGACGTGAGCGAGCCCCCGTGTTTCAAATTTCCGTTTGACAAGTACACCCAAGAGCTTTACATCATTACTTCTGTTATTACCTTGTGACTAACGTAGTTGTCAGAAACAGGAACAAGAATCTAATGCAGTCTATAAACACATACCTTCCTACTCTATTTATTAGATATTAGCTATGTTAAGTAGGCCTGCTATCAAGATATCCGCTTCTGACCTTGCATTTATTTATTTATTTATTTATTTGCAGAACAAATATATTCATAGTTTTGTCTTTTCTGTCTTTGTCTCCGGTGCTTGAAGAATTTCAAATTCATGAACTGAGTTAGAATTATTGGCACACGATAGGGCTACGTTAGTATTTCTTTTGTTTTATTAAAATGCATTTTCTAAGCTATTAATACAAAAATACTTCGAGCCAGTGGTTACTGTACAGGCTTTTCAACTGACTCGACGCAGCCCAGCAGTTTTATTCACGGCCACTAGATGTCAACAATATTACATAAATGAAAATGTTTGCAAAGCATCGCCTCACAAGCAAAAATTGTCTAGTCTTTATACATTTTTTAAAATTTGCTGTAAAATACTTAAATACTATTTTTAAGTTCCTCATAAAGTGCCATTGTTTGAAGTGTGGCAAGCATAGTTACTGGTTTAGAATGCCTCTGAAGTTAATATTGGATCCACACATGGGCCTTACCCGCTGCCACCTCATGGTAAGATAATGACATTTTTTATTTAGCTCAATTTTCCAGTTTCGACCCAAGGTGAATTAATGCAAATTGAATAACCTCTGCATTAACTTAGCAAGGCTTAATATGGTAATTCTCCATCCCTCTGTTTTACTTTCCCCTCTCTCTTCCTGTCTCGCCTATAAATTCAAGCTCCCTCTCTTTTCTTTCAGTTCTGTCAGTGCCCCTCAATCACCCAGTGGTCTGCACAGCACCCACTCATCCCTCAGCCCCCCTTCCACCTATAATTCTGCCCTTCCACCACCACCCGTCTCTCTAATAAGGGAGTGTAGCTGAAACACTTGCAAATGAACAGTCAGCCAGCTGGTAACACAGCAGTCATGTGATCTATCAAGGTAGGGGGTTAGAGGGTGAAGGAGACATGGAAGGTGAGAGAGGCTTGGTGTGCTTGGGATAGAATATGGATCTGGAAAAAGGAGAAGGAGATGGACAGTTTTAAAGGCACACTGAAGGCTAGACAGGTATATCTCTGCTTACTCTTTGCTAGATGTCATAATAAACCCTCTCTCCCTTTGTCCATCTGCTCTCTCGATACTATTTCTTTTTCAGCCCCTTCACCCTTTATTTCAATATCCATCTCACCTTCAAGAGCAAACACGTGAAATGTCACTGGAGTGACACATGACACTCAACAGGAAAACACATCAAGCACATCTTTGGGTTTTTTTTCATATGCGTGCGGGTGTGTGTTTGAAAGAAAGAGAGCGAGAGAGAGAGAGAGAGAGCGAGAGCGTGTGCATCGAAACTGTGCACTTCACCCACCACTGGGTGACAAGCTCCTGCAGCAGACAAGGCACACTGCAGACACACTGCTTGCACGTGCACGTGTGTGTGTGTGTGTGTGTGTGTGTGTGTGTGTGTGTGTGTGTGTGTGTGTGTGTGTGTGTGTGTGTGTGTGTGTGTGTGTGTGTTTGACAGAGAGAGGCCCATGTTTGCCTCACTGTATCACCCATTCCACTAGATTCTGCTGGCAGAAGATGTAGTTTACCCTGCCAACAGCAACCACTCTTATCCATTCCTGCTCCTTTCCCCTGGCGGCTTGATGAGGGAGAGAGGGAGAACCCTCTAGCCCAACTAATTTTTTACATGCATCTGTATTGTTGGTGATTAGAGTTTTTATTAGTTTGTGAGGGAACACAATCATGCCGCATGCCCAGAAATCTAAAAGTGTAAGCCCCTGATTGCAAAGTCTTAAAAACTTAGACATCTACCAGAATTTGATGCTGCAACATTCAGAAAATGTATTTATTTGCATTGACTCACACTTTTCTACATCCAAATTAATTTACATTACAAAAGTGAACAGTCACATATACATAGCATTGCCTAGCTCTACCACATTTATAAATATTTTATTTTGTCAAAAGGGAACAAAGAGAGCTCACTCTGTCCTATAAGGTTTACAGTATATTCCGGTCCTTCATTATTATTTATTCACTCCTTTATCTTTTTGCCTTATATAAACCGGATCTTTTAAATGTCAGCATTTGTTCATTTTGCCTCATCCTGGCTTCTGTTGAGGGGATATACTGTGCCACACCGACTTCAGTTACCTGTTACCTGTTAAGAAAGATTTACACAGAGAAAAGGCATTCAGAAATAGCATGTGGTTGGTCAGTGTGCGTGTTTGTGTTTTCCTATTGAGATGGCAGTATACCTCTCGGTCCAAACATCTTCAGATAGCAGTGTGTACAGTATGGCTTCTCATCATACTGAAACACAATGAGTAGCACATATTTATAGCATCATCCTACTCATTCAGTAAACTGCATTCATATTACTTTCCTTGAATACTTAATTGACTCAGTTGTTGTCCTTATATACCTCAGCATGTTGTCCAGGGGTGAGCTGTCTGTTACACTTCTGACACTTCAGACACAGAGGATGGTAGTCTCTCCCTAAGGACCTCTTCTTCTCACCTGCAACAAAAGGAAGAGATGGACTAGCTTAATGAGATGCAGGATCGGATATTTTTATTAATATTTAATTAAAAAGTCAAAAGGATTTTGCATCTCATACAATTTCTGATAACACAATGTCTGGATTTCATGTGCCTGGTTCAGAAGTTACAGACTATTAGCCTCATCAGTGCAAGTAGGCCAGAGACTGTGATGTTGAACTAAAAGTAGGGCAGGTCACATCAGAGAATTTGAACTTAGCCAGTGCATGAACAGGCGAGAAAAACTAACAGCAAAAATAACAACCAAACAGGAATCTAACTGGTGGTTTGAGTCCTTTTGTGGATCTAATGGCTAGGCCTGAATGTGGAAAAGGACTTGTTTAAAAGAGAGAGGAGGTAGGAAGGAAACCCAAAGAGCAGTGCATGCTCATTTGGCTAGACCCACATCCTGTTGTTATCATGGATACGAGTGTGTGCATTTGTGTGCATGTGTGGTTCAATTAAAGCCAAAAGCCTTAAAAAGAAAGAGTGAAATGCCTTTTTTTGTCCTCTAAAAAGAAAATAGATAACAATTTTGCATTTAAGGAACATATTGATATCATTGCACTTTGTCTAATGTAGATAATAAGACTTTGCAGAAAGAAAACAAAATACAAGGTGGACCTCAATCTTATGTTAACTCCTACAAATGCCCGTTATTAATGTTATTATACCTAGTTTCACCTGTTCATTATTTGTGCTTTATTCCAGATTTCAAGTTTTATAACAATGCCAAACCGATCTGCCACAGAGATGATAGACAGACAGATAAAGAGCGTGTAAAGCAAGTGCCAGACAGAAAGAGGAAGACAATTGTATCGAGTATAAAATTTAAAGAGGTCAGACTTACCAAAGTAGACAGGCTTCCCACAAATTGGACAGTAGCCTACCATGATAGCATCTAATTATTTATCAGTATGCGTTTATGTGTGCACCCTTTTAGTCCACAGTGTCCTATGAGCGAAATCGTGTGAATACGAGTGTGAACTGAAAAGTGACAGGAAAACCGTTAAACTGTAGACATCTCAGCATCTTGTGCAGACAAAACCAGGATGTGGTGAGACGTCACAGGAAGAGAGTAAACTTTGAGATTTGAGCAGTAAATGGTGTCATCAGTGGAAAAACTAGAGACAGGTAGTTTCTCTCTCTGTCTCTTTCATATATATATATATATATATATATATATATATATATATATATATATATATATATATATATATATATAATTTTATCATTTTAAATCATTTAAATCACATTATTTTACAGTTAACTTTTCATATCTTCATATAATGCTTTGTGCACTCATCTATAACACTGTAAAGAGAGAAAGGAACAAAAAACATCTGTCACCAGCTCAAATTCCCAGCTACCTTCTCCCTTTTCGTGCTCTTTTCACCCTCTTTTCTAGATTAAAAACAAGGAGTTGAGCTCCTGAACTGAAAAGGGAAACTTGACACTTGTGCCTTTCTTTTCTTCTTTCTGTCTGTCTTCTTTCTCTCTCTCTTTCCCTCTGTGTGTGTGTCAAATACTCACACACACCTCCCGCTCACTGACTCACACAGACACCATACACCCATTTACACATACACATGCACTCACCGAAAAGGCCATCCTTCTGCTCAGTGACATCACATAAAGAGGCTGCAGCCAAAGAGCGGAGGGAGAGGCAGGGTGAGGCTGGCCTAGTGGAGGGACAGATGGGGCTGGGCAGCGGAGGCAGTTATCCCCTAGGGATAGGTGATGGAAGCAGACCTCGGGAGGGACAGGGGTGAGGAGAGATGAGCGAGACGAGGTTGGAGACAGTAGCCAACTACAGCTCAGCGGGGACAAAGACGATGAACTGTGATGAACTTTGATGAATGCAGAACAAGGCCACTGAAGTCACTGTGGAAGACAGGCAAATGTCTGTGTGGTTCGATTGCTATCACTGTCTGGGCTTATACATGGCTGAAATAGATGTTTAGCAGCATCAAGGACCAAAGACCAGACACAGCAAGAGCTTCTTCCCCCAAGCAGTCAGAGCCCTCAACTCACTACCACCAAAGGACTGATATACACATACACCTCTACAAACACCTTACAATACTCACCAAAAGACTCAAAAACAACAAAAACTTCCGCAAATCCACTACAAACTGGACCTGGGAACAATATGCTTATTTTCACACTGAGTCACATAGTTACTGAACACACATCTATATTTGCACATTTTGCATCTTCCACATGTCTTCGTCCTGTCTCGTCTACAATATCCTGACAATAACTTGAACCTGGTATTCAATACCTACTGCACAATCCACTTGTACAGTTAGTATTCTATAGTTATCATTATAGTATTGTATAGTTAGTAATTAGTACCTTTTTATCCCTTAATTTTACCAAAATTTAGCGTGTTATTTATCTGTAATTCCTAGCTTTATATCTCTTGGAGATATATCTTTTATATACTTATAAATGCACCATGAGGGGCTTGGGGTGAAACAGCATTTCGGTACGCTGTATACTGTGTATACTGTTGTATTGACAATAAAGCTCTTGAATCTTGAATTGAATCAAGGAGTATCCAGGAAACTATGGTGATGGAAGAGTTATTCAGATGGTTTAGTTAAGTAAGAGTACTTCAAGGCAAAATAACTCCAGCATGTACTTTTTACTTAAGTAAAAGTTAATTAGGAGTAAATGTTTCAGACACAGGGAGCATTATGCCATAAAGCTGACTAGTTGTTTCTAATCCTTAAGGGGAATTCCACCAGCATACACATGAAAATCTATTTAAGGTTTTAGGGGTGCTGCTACATATGAAAAAGTTTAGTGATGCCTTTTGTAGCTCTAGAGTGAGTAATTGAAATGTGACAAATTCTCTCCAGTGATGTCAATTTAAATTGAAAATGAAAAAGTGCAGGTGCAAAGTCAGAAAAAAGGGTGTTTTGTGCAGCTCATTCCTACTCCCGTTCAATAATACATACATGTGCAGCTGCTAAAAGGGCCAAATATCACATTCAGTTGTTGACTGTTAAGTTGCATTGTAAGATATGTTTGCGGTTGTTCTCCTGCAATCATTTTGACAAAAACACATCTTTTCTACCCTAAATTCACAATTTAGATGATAGAAAAATGTTGTGGATTAAAAAAGTCCTATATTTGTTTAAGGAATATAATGCAAGAGTAAATAGTATATAGACACATGCATTCATCATTTATTTTCAACATAGCAGTGTTTTACAGTTAGTGTTTCCTTTTCAGCCTTTAGACATGCCAAAAACATCTGCAAATCATTACTGCAGCTGATGAACTTCTGAACATCTTCTGAAAACCATGGAATATATGAAGTATTTCATCATTTGCATATTTACCGGCATCCCTCTCCTGTGTGTCATGCTTTGTAGAGGGATGGAATACCAAGTAGGTATTTCATCTGACCAGCTTTCCCTACAGGATAACCTATCATGTCTCTCCATCAGCATTCATTGTGTGTGGACACTGCTAGGAGAACTACATCCTGAATTAGAGGCCTATATGCATGCAGTGTTTTTTAATGCAAATGATGATGTGCTTTTAATAGAGAGCAGATTTTGAATATGCAGAGAGAAAGAGAGACCGGTGTCATTAAAGCAAGAAGAAGCAAAAGATTTCCACAGGTTGAAATTGCAGAAAATTGAATACTGAAGGAAAGGGGATAGAATTAGGAGGAAAACAGAAGTGGAGCATGGAGAAACAGAAGTAATGTAATTGTGAACTAAGGAAAAGAAAGGAAATAAGTGGAAAGAAGAGAGGAGGCGTTAAAACCACATTTCCCAGTGGATTTCTTGGTGAGGCTATGCTGAGAAAACTGCCAAAGCTCTTAACAGACACATTCCCGTACTGGCAAGCACATATGCATGGTTCACTTCTGCCAAGTCATATGAGATACACCAACACACTGGATGGAGAGATGTGGGAATATGGTGTGTATGAAGTGAACGATTTACAGTAATATTCGGTGAGTGGTGGAAAGAGACAGAGCTTGGGAAGACAGAGAGAGAGGTAGAGAAACACTGGCTTCTCTCCTCTGTGTCCTCTGGTGGGTTGGATCTTGCATAGGCCAAACCCTACGACGCCAGCTTTGAGAATTGTATGCAGAGGGGTGGAGGGGACACAGGAAGAGGCTCAGGAAAGAAAACGGCTGGAAGGATTCCTTCTTCCCACACATAAATGCACTCTTGATCACATGTGCGTACACATGAACGTACAGTCACACATACACACAGCCAAAAAGAGCCTTTGGAAGGATTCCTTTTTCCCCACTCACTCTCACACACCCACTAGTCATCACGTTTCAGCTCTTGGCAACCTCCTTTCTCCTCCAAGCCCAGAATATGACATGGCTTTAGGGTTGCATCTCAACTGCATACACATAGTCAGCCTCACAGTACAAGACATATGGCAAAGAAAATCAAGCAGCATTTCAAACATTCGACAAATGAAGATAACCAAAGGACCACATGGTGATTTACTTGGTGGTAACTCTTTGAGGTGCAGAGAATGCCTTTTTGTTTTTGAACTTGCCTCTTTTCATTGTTGATGTATAAATATCAGTTTTCAAAATGAATTTTCTTTGCCTCCTTGATAATCACTAGATTGTTAAAGAAAGGGAAACAGCTCACACCTTTGTAACCAAGCCAAAACTAAGTCTTTCACCCTTTGCTGTTACAAGCCTTTCTGGTGTGCATTTGGAACAGTCAGATGGATATTTTGGTTGTGTGCACTGTGGTGTGGTAAGCCATTCCTGGGGTGTGTTTTTCACAAATATCCCCCTCTGTGACAGTCTTCCTGGAGTCAAACAATCTAAAGGCTATAATCCTCTACTAAGGGTATCAGTGGATGGAAAAGTCCGAAAAATAAGTCCTTGTTTTTCACTCATAATCTGGCAAAGCTCATAAGTCCCTTCATGCCTCTATGCAGTGATATGATTGTGGAATGGCAACTATTACTACATGATTAGTAGATGTGAGTGGCTGGGTCAGTCAGATTGCATTAAGGGACATTCTATTGTTTTTCTTTTTTGTATATGAGTCTTTTTGTGTGAGTACATCAGCGACTGATTTGTATTATGGTAACATAATGGGTGCATGTTTAAAATCTCCATAATGTAATTTTAAGGTGAGTATAAAGAGAGTTTCGGATAGGAAAGCAGTAGTTGTGGTTAAGGTTAAAGAAAGTCATTATAATGTCCTCTGAATTCATGGGTTCATGACACACACTGTGTGTGTGTGTGTGTGTGTGTGTGTGTGTGTGTGTGTGTGTGTGTGTGTGTGTGTGTGTGTGTGTGTGTGTGCATGCGTGAACAGTAAATTAAACAGATGCCAGTATTGCTTAGGCTTTCAATTCTCCATAGGGCCTATAAACAATACCAGTCCCCCAAATGTCTAATGTCGCTTCCAAAATGCCATCCCTGCGTATGCAACAGATTGGCTACTAACACACACACACACACACACACACACACACACACACACACACACACACACACACACACACACACACACACACACACACACACACACACACACACACACACACACACCAAAAACTGAACATGATGCACAAGACAGCAAAAACTGTTGTGATAGCAAACTTCAAGAGCTGTTTAACAAATTAGAGTCAACAGATTTTTATGATGTTCTTCTTTGTAAGCGACAAGTTGGTCAGTCAGTTGATTGATCCTCCTCATTTTGTTTAAATAAACCTAAGATATACCAATAAATGTTGAATGGTTTATGATTTTGTTTGTGATTACATGTACAACTACAATTTTGTTGTACACATACAATGACAATAAAGGGCTATTATATTCTATTCTATTATTTTTCTTTACATATCTTTGCTGAAGCTGAAATGATACAACTGGTGGATGGATTTAGACAAATTTTGGTGCAGATATTTATATCCATCTCAGGGTGAATTACACTGGTCTGGTCCCATACTACTACTACTACTACTACTACTACTACTACTACTACTACTAATAATAATAATAATAATAATAATAATAAATTTCTAATGTGCACCTAATTTTGGTTCATAAGTAAATACCTGACCCCCCCATTCCCAGCAGACTCTGCTGTACTCTGTGTTTAGAATGTTTTCTACTAACATAAAACATGACATTTACCCAGCAAACATACCCATGTCGCCCCACAGTGAGTAGCTGTGGGTGAACTGTAGGGCTTTGTGGACAGGGCAAACCCACACTTATCCCACACAGGCCCAAACTGAGTGTGCCCACATGGGGCCTGTGGCAGTTGCAAAGTTGCCCTTTGGGACACCAGTATTGGTTTTCTATGGGCAAGCCTACTGTGGACTTCCACATAGAAGACCGGTGTGGGGCCACAGAAGTTTTTACTTTTTAGGTCCCCATAAAGGTTTTCTGTGGGTAACCTATTGTAGGCTTGCTCACAAAAATTCCTCACTGGCCCCTCCATGCCAATGAGGCACATACATGTGCCCACTGTGGGCCATTTAGGTCTGCCCTCAGGGGCCCACACAGGCCTGGAGGGGGCATGTTTGCTGGGTAGTGTCAGCTTAACAGAACTTTTAGCATGCCTAGACTCCTAGTCTTGTATTGTTACAACAACATGACAGTTTGATGAATCATCCAGCATTTGAAACTTTTGTAGTAGCGGTAGTAAAAAAACAAAACAAAAAACCCCACTGTGTCCAACTTCTGAGCCAGCACTGTGAAACCAAGCTTTGTTCATGATTACAGAATTCAGTTTAAATTATAGTGGAAACTGGACGGTTTTCAAAGTTACAAAATAGGCCAGATTTCATTTAGGAAAATGTCTTCTACAATGATGCAGAAGATATTTTAGATATTTCTTTTCGATTTAATGTTGGAACCATGACAAACATGTCCGTCTTTGCTTTAAATATTTCACTTAAAAATATCACCTGACTGACAAATACAGACTGTGGATACAGTCAGAGCAGGTGGCCTAAGATGACTGGCTACCTATTAGCACACAAAAGAGGAAAACTGTTAGAAAAAGACAGATATACCCCAAAGGGCAAAACTGCCATGGGCTCTCAGTCACTAAGTAAGGCTCTGACTGCACAGTGCTTGGTTCTCAAGGCTGGTCCCACCTATTGTTTAGATCTGCTTTAGGAAACAGTAAGGCAGGCAGAAGGAAAGAACCTAATGTGTTGCTTCTTGCCTGTGCATTCTTGGCATAGCTTGTTGCCCTTTTCATTTTTTGACTGTGATTTTTTTCCCTCTTGCTTTAATAGTGAAGCCAAGGGTCCACAGCCAGCCAAGTCCCACCGCTCCAGTCTGGCTAAGCCACAGAAAGCCTGGCCTCCTCTACTCTGCTCTCTCTGTCTCCCATTCTCATCATATGTACTACAATATGTACCCCTCTCTCTTTCTATTTGTATGTCAATATACCTCCTCTCTTACATATCTTTCCTTCATGTTTGTCTTTACTGGTCAGTCTGTCTTTTTGTCTCGTTTTCTCCCCTCTTTCTTGTCTTGTTCTCTTCGAACACACGCACACACACGCAGACGCACACACACACACACACACACACACACACACACACACACACACACACACACACACACACACACACACACACACACACACACACACACACACACACACACACACACACACACACACACACACACACACACACACACACACACACACACACACACACACACACACCACCCTCTCTCCCTGCCTGACAGTCTGTCACAGCCAGCGGACTGGTTTAGCAGGCGGGGTTCAGCTGGGCTCCACAAACACATGGCACTCAATCTGCCTTCTTGTGTGTGCTGGAATGGTATTTCTTTCTCCGTGCTGTTTAAAGCTTTCTGTTTAATCTTCTTTTAATTTTATGGACATGTTTAAAAACAGTCAAGTATCTTTATGTTACACTCTAAATGGGCACATGCGTACTTTTGTAGTGAAGTTTATGTTAAGGTTAAGGAGTTTCTCATACACAGGTCGTTTTAAATATCGTCGTTGTCATGTCTAACCTTCAAAAGCTGATTGCATAATGCTTAGGTAACACTGAAATAATAAATGCAATGATGCGTCATCTAAAATTTAGTTGCTCTACAGAAGACATTTGGTCTTTTTTCAATACGAGTACAAGAGAGTTTGGATGTATCCAAAAGAGGCAGTGTAGGCAATTTGCTCCTCTCTGCGTCTCAATTATAGATCAAGAGCCCCTTGTGTGTACAAAAAACAGAATTCGCCAACTCAAACAAAGCCTGCTTCCTCTTCTGCTCTGCTCTGTTCCTATATGATCAACACCATTCATTCCGCCACTCAGACAGGAATCTAATTAGACGAGAATATCAACATTAAAACCTATCGGCCCCCCTCCATCCTTCTCTCGCTCTCTCTCTTTGTTTCTCTGCTCTTCCCTACAGCTGGTGAGAGTATGGTTTGTGGCTGCCCCTCCCCCAGGTTTTGAACAAGCCAATAAGAGAGCACGTCAGCAAAATACCCCCCAACACACACAGAGACACACACACCATCCCTCGGTTTCCCTTACCACCCTATCCATTCCCAATCCCATCCCCCAGAGCCCTCTCTACACCCCATCCCCCTTTCATACCACCCCTAACCCACTTACTCATCCTGCCTCCACCCTCCCACACACCCATGAGACTTCCCCACCCTCTCCACTTTCTCACCCGTCCTCACCCTCTGTAGTACCTCCGTGGTCCTCGTCTTCTCGATTCCTTTCACTTTTCTTCTCACTCAACCTTATTCCTGGACACCCTTCCTTTCTTCTATACTCCCTCCCCTTCATTACACCCACTCGCCATTTTCGTTATCCCCATCTCTGCTGTTTCCCTTCTTTCCCCCACCTTTCTCCCTCCCTCTCCCTCTCTTTCTCTTCTCTATCTACTGTGGCCTTATCTTATGAATATCGGTAGCACACTGGGTGAAAAATTGATCCTCCCCGCCTGTCTGTGGACGCTGCCACAGCGCATTAGCCTGCGTGTGATGTGTGTGTGTGTGTGTGTGTGTGTGTGTGTGGAGGCTTGCTGCTTGTGGGAGACACAGAGGGAGGAAGGGAGGAGTAAGAGGAAGAGGGGTAGGAGGGATATTTGCATATCATCAAAGTAGGAAAAGGGAGTGTAATGAGGAGAGAATATGTGTGTGTCTGTTGGGCGTATGTGTGTATTAGGCCTGTTGTTGATGGGTTGGGCTTCAGTATGTGTGAAATGAGAGAACAAGACCAAGGGAATAGGGTATAGGAGGTAAGATAGACTCAGATGGGGTTAGATGTGTGTGTGTGTGTGTGTGTGTGTGTGTGTGTGTGTGTGTGTGTGTGTGTGTGTGTGTGTGTGTGAGAAAGAGAGGACAATCAGAAACCACATACAGTTTTCCTCTCACATGCCATTCTTCTTGCTCCCATACCCGCCCCCAAACATACACACACACACATACACACACAGTAGTTTTCATAAATATTTCAAACAGGGCATGTTCTTGACTTTTGACACGGCACCATTAAATGTTTTCCAAAAAAAGGTATAATGGTCTCAAGCTTCTGCAGCTGTGTGTTTGTTTGTTTGTTTTAACATTCAATCACATTTTTCTCCAGCTTATGAGAAAAAAAAATGCAAAACCCCGTTTTAAAAGTGAAAACTTTGGCTCAGATCTCATAAACACAGGCACTTCATTTATCCTAGTGGCCTAATTTATTTTAGATTACGGCTGAATCTGTCCTCCTCCCCCATTTTTCAATGTTTGTCACTATTTAATAACGTTCTAGTTATTTTTTTTTCCTCGCTACTGTAATTTTGTAACTCAAGTAACTTCTGCAAACACAGCAAATACTTATTTTTAAAGCGAACTTTCGGCTCCAAAGGAAACAGCTGCAATGGGTAGGCTTGGTATTTGTAAATAAATAATTTAAAACCCCTTTTAGTCTGCCTCTGCTATCCACGGCTTCTGATTTAACAGCCCTGCTAATAGATTGCCGAGCTTAAACCGGTTCGTTTCACCGGGAAAGTCCGGATTTAAAAATTGTATTTATAAAAACAAACTAAGATTAATAATTTTAGTTATTTGTCTGTGTTTTGTTGCTATCGGTGACTTGACCAGCATTGTGTGTGGGGGAAGCAACTACAAATGCACTCTGTTTTCTGCCGTCGATTGATCCGGTCTGGTGAAATCCGACTTGAGCGTTGACGGTCTGTCACATTTCACGCTGACACCGAGCGAACACTGGGCTCACACACTCGCGTTCATACACACTCACAGACAGGGCTCGCAATATTATCGACAGATCCGAGTTGGGAGTACAGTCGGGGAGAGCGCGTTGAAGGTAAGTTGTTAAAAAAAATACTCAGAGCAGGGGAAATAGACCCGGTTTCAGTGTTAGACACAGAGGCGGGGTCATTCCTTAAGATCCTGTTAATTTTAGCCGTGGTTCTTTCTTTGTAATTTTAGACCGGCCACTTTTAATCTTTCTCTCTGCGCTTTGCTGTTTGATTCCATACAACCGGGAAAACCCTACCGGCTCATCCCAACGCAGCGAAATCACCCGATTAAGTTTCTACATAACACCGTTTTGTTTTCGTACTATGAACCAAACATTTTAAAGCGCTTCGAGGCGTGGGTGGCTAGCTATGGGATTTTTCTCTGTGTTGGTCGGTAGAGGAGGAGGGGTTGGTATGGCTTGCCAAGCTAGCGAACGACATTACGCAGACTGGCTAAACAAGTTTAAATGGGGGTTAAAGTGGAGAAAGTTGTTTTAAAGTCGGTTCGGGGATAATTAGGATTTCGAGAAAGCGAGCTGGTGTGGTAACACTGTAGTTGTATAGTTAGAAGAAGCATAATAACGCCTTTACCACAGCGTGCTATGCGCACTAATGCTAGCATCGTCCCCAAACGCTAGCTTCCCGTCAGCTAGCGAGCCGTGGTCGTTGCTGTTGTGAAGTTAAAGCTGCTGGTGAGCCGGGAGAAGAATCGTATCCCTGTCACATTCATGTACATTAATTTTTTACATTCCCAAACAGTGTAATTTAGTGAAAACTTAAATATTCACAATAATTCACAATATTCACAATGTAAGCTGATGAACCTGTTTATGAAAGTTTTAGTACCAAACTACCAGTTAACTCGAAATTACAACACACGTGCATGTCAAAAGAAACTGATGGCTTTGACTTGTTTGTGTAGGTAGTCCAGCTTGGTGAATATTGTGATGTACAGTGTTAACAGAGTACCTCACAACTCGGTTGAACTCTTCGTAACTCATTGAATTTGTCATTTTAACAGTGTGTAAAAGCTGCTTCGGTGAGGGGAACGAGAGGAAAACGCAGGGAACAAAAAAGGAAAAGAAACGAAGGAAATCCCCCGAAAGGAAATGCCAATCGCAGCCGCTGGACAGCCAACGACTCAGGAGCCTCGAGTTTGCCCCCGGCTGCCCTCCACCCCGGAGCCTGTCCCTAAAGGGGCTGATTTATTCGACGAGGCGGGGGCGACAGAGTCTGCGGAGCGAATAGAGTACGGGGGCGCGGAGGGGGGCAGAGGACTCGGGGGCTATAGTTACAGCCAGAGCGGCGCGAGGGGCTTTGTACAGCCCGGATCTACCAACGGCTCTCCGCCGCAGTCCCCAGTAGCGTCCTCCTCTTTTCTCTTCCACTCCCTTCACCCCCACCAAATGACCATGGAACCTCCAAGGACTCGATCTCGCTCACGGTCTGGATATTATCAGTCCTGCGGTGTTGGGAATGGCAGTGGAATGACCGGCAGCGCAGTTATGGTATCTAACCACCACCACCATCTCCACCACCACCACCATCATCAGCAGCAACTACATCCACAGCAGCAGAACGGTGCCGCTTGCGCACCACTTGGAACTCACAGCAGCCACTCGGAGAACCAGCAGCGAGCCCCAGGAAGTAACGCCTCTCCCGGCATTCAGAGGCTGTCTTCTGTTCCCGGAGCGCACCGCATCCCAGCAGCAGGTAAACGTCCCCACTTGTCATCGTCACTGGACGTGTATGTGGTTGTGTAGGTTTAGAACAAGAAGGAAAGGCGAGTCACACCTCCACTCAGAGTTTTAATTTCACACTGTGTGTGAGTTGAAGGGACATAAGCGGAGGTGTTCTAATACCTTTCTTTAGAAGCTAACAGAGAGAGGGAGGGGACTGCCCTGGGGTTGGCATGACTGTAGTGTCTGTGCATGTGTGAACGCATTTGATGTATTTTAATTAGATGGGGTGTTTTATGTTCTTGCCACTTAGCTATAGTGTGGATGTGATACACAGTTAGCACATACAGTAGGCAAATGAAAAACAGCAGCCTGTGCTGTGGACTGGGGTAGCCTCAAGCCAGTTGAACTGCTGTGCATAGTTAACCAGACTGCATTTCTTTAGGCACTGTGGCATGTCTACTTTTAGTCAATTACACAAATATTGATGTAGCTAGGTAACAAGGCTTATAATGTGTACAGGCAAAATCTTTGACTAAACTAGGTATGGTCTGTTCTTTTTCAAAGCTTCTTGGAGTGAAAATTGTAGCTAGATAACCCAACTTGTTGGACTTGTGGGCTGTAGTGTGAAGTTGTGAACAAGAGTTAAAATATCCTCATATATTAGTGTATTGGTTCTCATTCATTTCATGTATGATATTGAATAGATCAATATTTAGTCAGCATTTACTGTTATAAATGCACATACACATACAAAAAAAAAGTGCTTATGACGGAGAATCAGCTGACCAAAGTGGTAAACAATCTTAGCCATGGCCTCTGTTTTAACAGATATTTGGTTTCCGTCTGAGGTTGTATTCTGTTTCAAATGTTCTTTTCTTTTTTTTCTTTTCTTTTTTTTTATTCACAGCTACCTGGGTAACCTCTGCTGTGACGTTTTTGCTCCATTGCAAAGCAAACTTGGTTAGAGTATGTGTGGACTGGTGTTGGGTGTTAAATACATGTGAGGGCACTCTCACACAACACAGTGAGTGCAGTGTTGTGAACTTCATAACATAGAAGCAGCACAGCTAGAGTTTCACATTCACTGAGGCTATGGGAAAGTTTTCCTTTCACTAAAGCTAATAGCACACCTAACTGGCTTCACAGGTTTGAAAATGCTTCTGCAGTTGGTAGTATCCACGGGTGTTGTGGAAACATTTTACTAGTTGTTGTTGTTATTATTATTATTATTATTATTTTTAAAGAAACATTGTAACATTCTAAAACAAAATCCCCTTTTTATACAGTGACATTATGTAGTGGAACTTTTGTTTTATTATTTTTTTTATTTTGCAAATTAATTTGAGTCATTGACATTAAAATGTAAGGACTCTGGGAAAAGCAGGGTTTAGGTTTGCTCTCATTACAGCAGACAAATTACTCATACCGATTCTACCTCTTGGGATATGTCTAAGACCGCAGTCATTTCTCTCACTAAGCAACTCATATATGACAGACGGCCTAGTTTTTTTTTTTTTTTTTTTTTTTTTTTTTTTCGTGGAGGTACTTACTTCTGCTCACCTCTTCGAAATATGTCCTCACTTGGGTACACCATCGAGATACACAGTGAAATGAAACTATTGAAGTCCATGGCTTGAGTTGCATATATAAGAGTAATAATGATGAAGGTGATGATGATTTAAAAAAACAAAACAAAAAACTGTCACATTTTAAACAGTAGGCGTTTGCATATCTGTGTACACAAAAAACTGAGCAGCTCTTTAGAAAGACTGGATTTACCTGTTTGGAAGACTGAGAGCAAGAACACAGCTGAACCCACATAAACAAAGAGAGGCCTCTTTTGAACACTCAGTCATTAGGTTGTCGAGGCAGTGTGTGTGTGTTACTTGTATACCTTTGTGTTGAGTTCCAAGGAAATAAAGTTGTCTCTGTATGTTTTTCTTAAGAAGGAACGAAGAACCAAGACAAATTAATAGGAATAAGAATAAAAATATAGACTAGTTTGCCAAGTCACAGTGTCTCACCAAACTGCTTCTAGTTATCTTCAGAGTTTATCGACCCACTGAGGCTTGCTGCCTGTACTCTATCATAGTAGCTTCGCTGTGAAATGGATAGCTCAAATCAATGGATGGAATGACTTTATTGTATTTCCATCCAAATTGATTTTGATTTAGAGGAGGAGGGCCTGGGTAGAAATTCTATAAATTTTACCAACTTGTTGTTCAGACAAATTTCAACATGACATGACACCCAGAGCACACAAAAGAACAGGTACTCAGAAAGGCTACAGGTGGATGTCCACATTTGTGTTTGTACTTTACTCTCTCTTGCATTTGTGTAGGTAGATGATGAGTCTAACAGTAGAAAAAATGCACACATATAAAAGTTTCTTTCATTTAGTAGATACTGTAGTGTAAATATAATGTAAGCTATTGTTTTATTTCTATGTATTTTTAATTGAGTGCTGTTTACATTGTTAACTGCAGGAAGCAGGGGGTGGGGGTGTACTTTTATAGTTAAACGTACTCCTACAAGGGTAAAGCAGCTGGCTAGCTGGACCTTTCCCACCACTACACACCTCTTATTAAACCCTCTTTCCATTCTCAGAATAGGATTTGCTTGCTGGGAGAGAGGAGGGATACTTAATCCATTCTTCCACTGCTAGTCACCTGCGTTGGACATGAAAGATAATGATATCCTGTACTCTTCAGTCCCCTCCCTACTCTCCTCTCCTTTCCCCTCTTTTCCACTCATCTCCTCTACTCTCCTAGTCCCCCGTTGTAATTGTTTTGCTCCCATTTTCCTCTTTGTGCCTTGTTCTTTCATACTTGTTTCATATTGTACATAGTGCAAAGGGTATTTTCCTCTTTTTTTTAATCTGTCATAAAGTTCACATGACTTTTTAGGAAATCATTATGTTTTCAGACTTAAGAGAGCTGATGTCTGCAAGACTAAGACTTGAGGTTGCAAAAGAGAAGCACAGAAAAGCTCTCAAAATGCTTAAGACTGCTGCCAATTGGTCCGAGTTGATAAAAACATCCTTTGTAGCAGCTGATATCTTACCCTGATTGCGACCCACCTCTGTCACAGTCTGTCCTGTTACTCACATTCACTTCTCCCTCCCGTCTGAATCAGTCAACCCTTTCTGTACCCCTCCGGTCCATTTTCTTTGGCTTCCTCCTTCACATTTGTCTAATGGAGGGATCGTTTTAATGGATTGCCCAAAGCAGCAGAGAGGCGGACAATCCTGCCACTCTACCTCTACCCCTCTACTCCACTCCTGTCCTCTCCATCCTTCTGTCTGTAACAGAAGTGGAAACATGCACTCTGTTTTTTTGCTTTCCTTTGTCTTGTCGCCCAGGCAACCCCCTCTAGTTTGAAGAGAAACTCTTTCACTTGGATTGACCAAGTAGCAGGGGTTCCCTGCTACTCTGTCACTCCAAATAAACAACAAAGCAGTCACTTTGGTCAGCAAGAGAGGATCCTTGGAATAGGGGAAAGTGACCTTAAATTAGCTCAGAATCTAAGGGAAAGGGCTCTGATCTGGTTTGGAAAAAAGGTGCTTCTGAGACTAAGTGTAAGAGAGAATGCCAAAGGGTCACTTAACTCCTGAAGAAAGGTCAGTATGAGGAGAGAAGAAGGAAGCCAATGAGTGAGCAAAAACTGCAATAGCTGGTTAAAAAACAAGTCAGTGGTGGGAATTTGTAGTCATAGGACTGCATTAAGCAAGTACAGTGAACGAGTTTTAGGAAGGTCAGGTGCAGGCAGGGGATGAGGAAGGGGAAGATGATTAGGCTGAGACCAGGCAGTGATAACAAAAGGAAGATGTGAATAAATATAAGGAAGAGGGCTGTTGAAGAAACGTAGCATGTCATGGGTGCGGCCATAAGCAAAGCATAGACAGGAAGCATGTCTTTCTTGCACAAAGCAGTTGAGTGTGCAACCTGAGAGGAGGTGTGGATACTGAAAAAGTGTTGGAGGCATGAAGAGGCCAGAACAGTTGACTGAAGTCAAGACAAGCACTAACTTTGGGAATGTGGGTAAAGGTATGTGTCAGAAAGGAATGAATGGTGAGTGAATTAAGGAGGAGGATGGGAGGGAGGCATACTTTGCTCCTGGTGTTTGCATGTTGGCCTTCTGTTACTTTCAGTTTAATTGCATATGTCCACTGGATGTACCTTTTTGTTATATCATGGCTGCAAGCCTGTGTTTCCCCTTTTGTTGTGAGAAATATCCTCTTTTGTAAAATTCTTTCCTTGCTCATGTAACCCTTTCTCAGTAAGCTGTTGGGAAATGGCATATTATGTCAAGTTGTACTTTTTAAGTACTATGATAGGGCCACCATTAACCCTTAGCACAAGTATAAACCCAACCAACTTCATACAACTTCATGATTTATATTTTCTTATTCTCACCTTTGGAAATTTCTTTTTAATCTCAAATAGCTTCTGTTGCAATTCTGTGCCTCAACAGTTGAGTATCCTTATCTTTGTTGATCATTTCAACACTACCCCTCAATGTGTCCTTCTCCTTTTCCACCTCTGTTTGTCTTTGTTTTCACTGCTTTAACCAAGACTGCTCATTTACATGAACTGAATATTTTACTGTGCATAGTTGTAGATTGAAGTAGTAAGTTTGTTTTGGATGTTTTGTAAAGTGTAACTGTAAGAAAACCCTTCCCACCCCCAAACCTCTTGTGCAGGATAATCCACTTCTCTGCTGTCCGCACATATGCTGAGTGTTTTCCAAACATTCATCATTTTGCCAACATATGGCTAAAAGGCTACATCCATTGAAAATTCAGCGCTTCGTGGAGCTGTATTTTGGCAAACAGGAACTGTTTAAACATACTGTGCATACAGATGGGCAGCAGAGAGGTGGAACACGCTGTAGGGATGGTAGAGAAGAGTCATTAAGATATTTCAGTGAACTATAAGCTTCTGTCTGTGTTTGTTTTGATACCCTTTCCTGCCACCTCTCAAGCGCTCATTGGTGAAAAAAAAACTTTAAAATACTGGCAAACTGGGTTTTGTTTTGGGTATAAATATATATATTTTTTAATTGCACTTAGGGTGTTTTATTGGTCAGAATGCGAAGATAATTTCATTTACTTATTTATTTACTCAGTAACTAGTTGGAGGTTTTTTGGGGGCTGTGAGATTTATACCTTCCAGCTTATGAAATAATATTACACTTTTTTCTTTTCATTTGAGATAAAAGATGTCCAGGAGGCTTAGTTTCACTTAAGTGAGGGATTGGAGCATATCCCAGCTCTAATAGGTAGAGCGCCAGGGTACACTCTTGATCCTGGCTTATAAATGATGTGTTAGTTGCCCCAAAGACAGAGAGCAAGTGCATTTTATTAGTAGCTATTTCCAATGGGCTCCTCAGAATGTAGTTTAAATAGTTGAGAGCTCACTTTGTGGCACTAGTGTCAAAATTTATGATGAAAAGTAGAGAATTAAGACAGTTATCACTCTCCTTTTCTGCCCATTACTTTCCCTGTCCTAATGCTGTTGCTCAGATGGCTTCTGTCTTTCACTGAGGGAAATGTGGAGAGGAAGACTGAAGACAGAAGGTAGAGTGAGAAAAGAAAACGAGTGTGAAAGAGCGGTTCGCTGTGTGCATTTTGTATTTTTATGAACTTGACTGACTTGGTGCGTCAGTGCACACGCCTTATTTACTTGCTGCCTGGGTGGGCTGGGAGCAGGAATGGGACTGTTAGAAACATGTGCATACAGACAGGATGACGTCACAGTCGAGCTAGAGACCAGCTTCATATCAGCCGCAACGCTATTGAGTTCTGAGACCACTATTTCTAACACATGTGCTTTCTTAAATTAATTATGAAATAAAACTCCTCTGCAAATATTTGAATTTTGAATTTTTTTGGGTCACAAATACATAATAGAAGAGCAGCGTACGGGAGCGGTGTGACCAGGTTAATTTCCAGTGAGTCTCATACCCTGCAAATAGACTCTCAACTCCACTGGATTGGACCTGCTGGTGGTAGTACTGTCCTCTGTTCTGTAGATTCGGTTATATCGACATTATGGCTCCTGAACCAGTACTCAAAGTGGTGCGGGCTCTGTTTAGAAGGACAAGGGGCCAGCTGGTATGAGTACAGGGAGTATTGGGGCTAGTTGGTTAGCAGCATAAACTTTAAAAGCAAGAGCAAGAAAATTAATGGATGTAATAGTTCAGGCTGAGGGATTTAAAAAAAAAAAAAAAAAAAAAAAAAGTGTAGTAGTGGAGCACCACTTTAGCTCAGTAGGTGAGCAGGCGACCACATGCCGCATGGAGTACAGTGGCTCGGGTTTGAGTCTGACCTGTATTGTAGTATAATGAAATGAAAGTCAGTTGCAAAGTATACTTCAGTGGGTGTTAAGTCAAATGGCATAGCACAGTAAAGTTTCTGTGTCTGCAGATCCACATTTTGCCATTATGATGTTGAAAGATACATAAGGTCAAAACAATACCAGCCTCGTCATAAAGAATGTACTTTATACATTTACACATCCAGTTTTAAACATTTTGTCATGTTGGAAGAAGCCAAAGGCCATTTCTTGGACTGTGCTCATGTTTAAACTTAGCCTGTGTTTGAGCTCACGTAGACAGTACTGGGACAGGCATACTCACAAAAATACCAGACTTGCCTTTGACAGGAACTATGTTTACTAGCAATGTACTAGTTTAGAAAGTAGCTGCCATGAAATCAGTCACTTATTATTTAAGGTGAGCATGGAGAAACTTCCCCTTTAATTCAACAATGCAAAAAAAAAATGTCTGTGTTAACTTGTACATCTGTACGTAATAAATATGAATAAACAATGTTGATTTTTGAATGGATTACATTAATATTTGAGCTCAGTGACTCTTAATTTGAAAGAAACATGCTTCTAAACTTTTTTGTTTTGTTTTTTGGCTACTTGGGACTTTTGGTAAAACAAATACACACACACACACACACACACACACACACACACACACACACACACACACACACACACACACACACACACACACACACACACACACACACACACACACACAAAGACATGCAAACTTCACCATGGCAGAAGTTTAAATCCAAAAACATTGAAAGATGCTTCAGCAAACACTATTTATTATACATACACGACATAATATTCTGATGTAGGCATGCAGAGATGAGGCTTCAGAAAAGAACATAGACGTGTGAGTTACTCACTGTTGCCCATATTCACAACAAGTTCGCACTCAAGTATGTTATGTGCAACCACCTGCACACGCTTGCAGACTGTGGGATGTAAATTTTCAGGCTTGAGAAGAAATGCAGGATGGAGGAGCAACCTGAAGGACTGCACACAAAAAAAGATAATGAGAAAGATAATGAGGAAGGAAATGTAGGAGGACAATGAAGTGGGAGAACAGTAGAATCCGACCCGTTTTTATACGTGCACACAGTCTTTTGCCATGAAGCGTGTGTGAAGCAGGTAATGGTTGGGCAAACGTTACATGCCCGCCTATTTTAAGCTTGGATATTAGCTTGTTACTTGACTGCTTTGCGCTAGGGTGTGAAGTGTGCTCTGACATGTGTTCAGGAGGCGGGGTGATGTGAGAGGTGTGCATATATGTGTGTGTGTGTGTGTGTGTGTTATACATATGTTCAGTTTTGCTTACTTTCTGTGAATGCTATGTAAATGGATACAAGTTCAGCAGCAAGCAGCGAGCCTTCTGTGGTTGGTTGTTACTGTTGAGCTGGTGATTTGTTAAGTAAACCCTTTGCTTATCTATCATCTATCCTTCCATCTATCATTTCTGTTCACCCACTCTCTCCTGTGTTTTTCCATTTGGACATGAAACGGGAAGATTTAGTTAAATAAAGATAGACGGTAAGAGAGAGGCTGATGGAGATCATGGATAGAGATGGTGCGATAGGGCAAGAAAAGGAAATGTGGGTGCCGTGCGATAAAGCTTCAGGAATATATGGGAGAGAGACAGGCCGGCAGATAGGGAAATAGATCGGTGGCTGGGAGGGATGGTGATGAAGTGATGGAGAGTGTGAGGAGGAGGAGGATGTGTAAGGAGGGTGTCTGAGCTGAGTGCAGGGGGGGAGGGAGGGATGAGAAGGGGAGGGAGAGGTGAAGGAAATGGATAGAAATAGCTGATGCACTCTGAGGCTTACAGAAAATCAATAGCAGTCAAGAGGGGAAGCCACAACCCCCACCCTGCTCCCTCTCTCTGGCTCTTCTCTCTTTCTCTCTCTCCCTCCACTCGTTTTTCTTCCAGCCCATGTCTGTTCCTGTCTCCCTTTCCTCCTCAGTGGTCTCACCTTTTCATGCATGTTTCCAGCCCTGTCCTCTCCTTCTGCACCTCCTTTTTGCCCTCTTCTTGTCACCCACACTTCTCTCCCTCTCTCGTTCTCTCTCCACCTTCACCCTCTCATGCCAACATTGTTGTGCTGGTTTTGTGAAACAAACAACTAAAGTCGATGGCAATTTTCTGCAGCCACGGGGAAGGTGGGGCCTGCAAACTATTCATTCTCCACATAGTTACTTAAGCTGGCATTGCTTGCAGTCATTTTTCCTTCATTTAGATAAGACCTTTTTAAATTTCACACAGCAAGAAATTGTTACTGCACACTCGATTCATTTTTTAAGTTTTTTCAAAAGTTTGTTTTGTGACTTTCAAGAAGAGAAGAGATGAATTGTGGTGCTCTAAAGCAGTACTTTGTGTCTTTAGTATTATAAGTCATAGTTTTTCATATCGTCTGCTTCACACAGCAGACATTTAATTGCCATAAAAACAACTCTCCATCATGATGCAGTCTGTTGACCTTATCATTCTCGCAACAAAATATCTTACTGTGTTCCACTTCCTCTTCTTCAGATAACTATGCAAAATGCAGTTTTAAACACAAAATCACCTGAAAGTTAAGTTTAGAAAACTTTGCAGCCTATTGCTGTTTTCCCACATGTATGTAAATTTTACTACACAAATACTGGTTTATTATGCTTTTAACCAGGTTGGCTGTTTTTCCAGGTAACCCTAGCTCGTCCCATCTTGTATCTGTGCACTGACTACTTTATTGGCCAGACTGCTTTTGTTTTAGTCCATGATATTATATTCTCATGCTCATCGTCAGACCGACAGACTCCCAACTCTGTTATCTAGGACTGGTGCAGTTTTACCCTGGAAAATTGCTGTGAGCTGGGAGGGCCACTCAAACCAGTTGAAGAACCGGTTCATGTGCTGCTGCACCAAACTCAATGAAGTCT
Organism: Oreochromis aureus; assembly: GCF_013358895.1. Taxonomy (NCBI): domain Eukaryota; kingdom Metazoa; phylum Chordata; class Actinopteri; order Cichliformes; family Cichlidae; genus Oreochromis; species Oreochromis aureus. The sequence continues at coordinate 35,508,310 of NC_052947.1, forward strand.
CCAGAGCAGAATAAGACTAACATCCCAGTCCAAAACAGTAAAGTTGGGCTATATCTGTATCTTTATTTATAATGGGAGACTTTCTGAGTAGCAGATGATTATATTACCCATTTCTTTGTCATAGACTTTTTTACTTAACAGTTGGTGGGGTAAAGACAGTTTAATGTTCGACCTTATTGCTTCCTCACATTTCAAGAAAAGTTGAGGACTGCATTGGATTTGCGAAAATGACTGAAGACACAGGAAAGGAAGGTGATTCAAGAAGGTCACGTCATTTGCAGAGTCCGCGGCTTGCCAATGAAGGTTCATGTGACAAAGTCCTTCATACAGTAGTTCAGATTCCATGAAATCCATTTTGTACTGTCTAAAACTTCCTAGATATTGTCAAAGAATTTGCCATTTCCGTGCACATTGTAATTCATACTGCAAATCCCACCATTCGGCTTTCCTCGGGGCCCTAACAGCAGAACCACGATTGTGCGCAGTCTGTTCGTCCAACAGTGAACACGATGTTACTGCAACATTTTAAACCTGCTCTGTAGCTTCTGTGTTGTGCTCTATAGAGTGACTCTAACTGAATGACTCGTTTCTGAGTCAATTTACAGGATTCTGACAATGTGCAAGTGAGACCATATTCAGGGAGGGAGCTGGATTTTTGCCTATTGTGATCAGTGAATGAGTGTTGCAGAGACGAGCCGCTATGCAGCCGGCGAGCTCCCTGAATGCTTCACCAGTATTCCGTCCCAAATCATCTCAGTAGAAATAGCCTTTTAGCCTGGTTTTCACTACTCTAATATAAGCTTTACTTACTTCAACCTTTTCAATCCATTTATTTGTCCTGCTCTAGGGATTGAAGTATGAAAGGAAATGCTTTTTTTAAGGACTGAGGAATTCAGTTGTGAAAACCTCACTCTGCCTCTTTCTGTCTCTTCCCCCCCTTTGTTGTCAGTCATAGCTTCTCTTCAAAGAGGCCGGCTGTAAGCAGGAAAAATCCCACAAACAAACAGCCGATAGGTGAAAAATTCTCTTTTTAAACACCTTTTTAAGAAATGTTTTATTTATTTTTTTTTTTTGGTACATCTATTTCTTTTTACTTTAGATTTGTTCATTTTTATTGAAAAGGTGGTCTTGTCTGGAGTGCCCTTGGGAGTGCTTACCCTTGGTGTGTATACCACTGCCACCATCTGTGGTGAGGACGTCTCCGAACGAGAGACGTCCCCATGACAAAGGAAAAATAAAAGCCAGAATAAATAGGAAAGACAATAAAAAGATGAAAGGATTGTTGAAAAACAAAAGAGTAAAAGTCTTAGCTGTGATGGAAGCGGCGGTATCATCAGAAAGCTTCTCTAATCCAGGATTACTGTGTTTATTTTGTGTGTGTCTGTTTGTGTGCGTGTTTTTGCATGTGTGCCTACATCTACTGCCTGTGATGTGAGACAAGAGTATGCCATATGTGTTTCAGTCACTTTTTTGCCGTACACACGGTCAGCAAGCGCTCTCACAAACAAATATGTTGTCATTGTTTTTTGCTGCTGTGTATAAAGTCTTATACAGTGGGTTAGAACAATAACAACAAAGGGATTAAATGGAGATAATACAGAGGTCTCCAAACAATGATGGCTCTAATGTCAATAACCTCAAAAGGCATTGCTTTTATGTTGTAGTTTATATTGTAAAATAATACACAGTACACTGCAGAAAAAAATATTTTCATGACAGTGTACATGAGAAAAACTGATGCCTATTTGCGCTGTATTTTTGGGGAAATGAGCTGCTTCTGTATTTTTGGATGAGAAATACATAGAGAAACTTTTTAGCTTGGCATGATGATGGTTGTCCAAATACAGTTTTGTTTAGGTAAACTTATCAAGCGCAGATGATGACGATTTCTGGGCAATTTTAGACTTTTTGCTGTATTTTTTGCATCCAAGTGGGTCTGAGTGGGGGAAAAAGAGTTGTAGGAGTGTAGAGACGGCTTAGTAAGGATGTCTGAGTGCCCTCCATTTGTTGTGACCATGCAGGGGCATCAATTGTGACCTTCAAATGGACTTGAAAGTGGTATAATAAGGAAAAACTACTCATTTCGAAAGGTTTGTAGCAAGCCTTACATGTTCTTTCCTTCTTTGTACAGGAGCCTCTGGTGGGTCCTACCACTGCCACCCAGACCATGCGTATGGAGAGGAGAGTGATAAGGTAAGAAAGACATTTATCAAAGTTTTCACAGAATTTCTGCAAAATGGAAAAACTTTTAAAATGTATCGGTTTAATGACCCCTCTCCCAGAGATGAAGCTTTAGCTCTGAGAAGTGCTTGATGGTGTTTAGTATTCAGCAGCAGGCAATGAGGCTTCTTGTGTAGACATTTGCCTCCAATTGCCTCCTTGAGAAACTCAAACAGCAATGCGTCTGCTTTACATTTCATAAATGCTAAAGTATGTTAAGAGGTGGTACATAACTGTATGCACATTATACATCTATGAGAGAGGACTGCAGATTGTTGTTTAAGTTCATTCTTTAGAAGTAGTTAGGCTGTCATTGTTTCATGCGTTTGTTGTTTACTTTTGTGTAATGAAGCATACCATACCATGCTTTTGAATAAACAGCTGATGGCCAGTTGTTTACAGCAGATTAATCTGATTACTGGATATTGCATTTAACCACTTGCCGTTATTTGCAGTGATTTCACTAAACACAGTTTCCCTGTCTGTTAAGGGTGCTTATCCTTTTTGTTTCAGAAACTATATGTTTGCATTTACAAGTTTAAAAAACAAAACAAAAACCTTGTGTGTTTGTGCGTGTGCTTCTGATAATATTTCAGTATACAAGTGTACTTCAGTAAATGATAGTCATCATCACAAGTGAAGTTGTGTGTTAAAAGCTAACAGATGAAGTGGAAAACGGGTAAAAAAGGAGGAGAGGGGAGACAGGATGCTGAGGAAGGTGTTGCAGAAAGCTTGGAGGAAAAGAGGGGAGGGAGAGAGGCGAGGCCAAAAACAGGGAGGGGGTATTGCTAATGATTTCACCTCCAGCTGTGGAACTTGGTTGGAGTGAGAGAAGCGAAAGGAGGGGAAGGAAGGGAGGAACAGTGGCAGAGGAAACAAAATGGGCTTTGAAATCTTGTTGATGGAAAGAAAATAAGTGGGGGAGGGAGAAGTGTTTGAGTGCTAGTGGGAGCATGTCTGCAAAATATTAATGAATCTGTAAAAGCAAATGGCCATATTTGCTCAGTGTGCAAATTCGTGAACAGATTCTCATGCCAGGAAAGAGAAACCTGGTCTCTATTGTATTTTTTTTTTTTTAGGTTTGTATTTTCATGCAGTCTCTGGGCCTCTCTTTTATTTTGGTTCTCAGCAAAGACAGTGAAGCCACAACAGCTGTTGGCCAGAGTTGCTATGTGTATGTGGGTGAGAGTGGATACATGCATACCCCAAATGTGGACATGGTGAAAGAGAATGTGGAAGGGTGTGTCTGCACTTCTGCTTCAGGATGTCTGTCCACCCTGGTCTGTGAACATGCTGTGGATGCTGTGAGAAGGAATGGGAGGATGTGTGAGCCTTAGATGGATTCACAGTTTTTCCAGACATGCTGTAGTCAGTGTGTCAGTTTGCTTGTTTGTGTCAGAATGTTTTCTTATCATATTTTCTAGCTTTTGTTTTTGGACCAGATGTGTGTGTCTGTTTATAAGTTCACAAGTTCAGGCACTCAATTAGAACATGAGGCCACATTATAACACATTGCTTTGGGACACACACACACACGCACACACGCACACACACACACACGCACTCACGCACTCACTCCTTTGTCTGGCAGTGCTCCCCTCCCTCTAACGTGGGTAGACAGGCCCATCAAACTTTCATAGTAATGGGCAATAGTCTGCATTTGTTAAGATGTGTTTGTCCTGTCTAAGAACATTTTTTGGCCTCATATTTTAAGCAAGGGTCTGAGACAGGGCAGGCAGACAGGGAAAAACCAGGGGGCACATGAAGAGGCGATCATAGATGGGTTTAGATTATCTGATGGAAGGAAAGGGGGGATGGTAGGAGGTTATTCAGAAGGGTGGGGAGAGTCAGTAGAGGAGACTGGCTTAGATATGAAAATGGGCACAGTAGATGTCCCTAGGGTTTTGGGGTTGGGGCGAGGCTGGTAGAGAGGTTGTGGGGTGTTGGGTTGGAAGAGAGGAGCTTAGTGTCTCAGAGTGGGGTGGGGGTGGACCGCTAGTGCCCTCCATCCAGTGCTGTAATGGGCATATTGTAGTATCTTCTGCTGGTTTTGATAAAATGAAATGGAGAAAAGCTTATTTTTCATTTCTTATATAACAAATAACCTATTTTCACAGTTTCACTCTGATTCCAACTTGAACTTCAACATATGTTGTGTTGTGTTCAAGTTTCCCGAAAGAATCTCCTGACTTTTAAATGTGATTAAAAATGTGTTTCAAAAGCAAAGCAGTGGGAACAAGTTTAATTTGTTGATGTGTACTTCATATATGCCAAGTGTCCATCCTAAAAATAAAAAAAACTTTAAAAACACAGATTTTAGTTTCAAAAAACAATCTGGGATTATGTTTTAGTCTGGACAGCAGGCAGAAAAGACGTACGTTTCTGTTTGAGTCATGTGTGCTTACTAAATTGAGTCAAAACATTGTAGCTAGGCATTTCATCCTTATTGTGTGGGTATTTTTTTTCGCCCCCATTGCCATTGCTTCCTGTAGCGATTGATGATGCTTATGGTACTGCTTGAATAGATTGCCATATTTGCTTTGCAACTCCTCATCTTTGGTCCAGGTCCTTTCTTTTTGTACCATTGCTTTTCGTTCATTGCAGTTCTATAAGCCAAAATCCCTTTTGTCTTGTTTACACTGTCACAAGCATACCCAGCGTGTATGTGTCGTCATTTTAATATGCCCTCATAGCCATGTTAGTACAGACAAGAGATTATTTGTAAAACTCTAAAACACTACTAGTATGTACAGAGATTTGTTTTAAAATGAAAACATATTTGTGTGACTGAAGTCTTAGTCCGCTCTTCATGTCAAGGCTCATAGTTTTATTTGTTTAGTTTGTTTCGAGTTCGCCTGTTTGACGAAAGAAAATTTCATACTTTGAAGATAAACTGAATCCATTACAGCACTGAATACGAGATGAGTTCTAGAAAACGGCTTACAGAGTAGTAAGAATACAAAATCAAGACTGAAGCAAAAGCCATCTCAATGCGCCTTGTCCATTTTATTCATGTATTTATTTTTCAAAATGTTTAGTTCATTCCTCCTTACCTGTCGAAGAAAACCCTTAAAAATAGAGATCTGAATGAATTTTAATGAGCGGATAAGGCAGGAAAGGATTTGCTCAGCCATCACTTGGCTTCAAAAGAAGTTACAACAGACTTGCTTGTATTCTGTTTATCTTGGACCCAAATGATAAGGTGTATGGTGAGTCAAATAACATATAAAAAATTAAAGAGGCACACCCAAAGGTGTTGTGTATAAACCTCACTGCCATCCACGTTTTTTTAATCATTTGGGATCCGAGGGGCCCTGATGCTCTCACGTTGCTTTAGCCGTTTGATTGGACAGATTCAAATACCAAAGTCACACTCATTTCTGTATTTCTATTTTTTAATTTATATATTTTTTCATCAAATATCTTTCCTTCTTTCCAGTCCTCTGATATAATATACATGCAAAACTAAAGAACGCCATAGTTGATGTTGGGGCTGGGCAGAATAGAAAAAATGTTGATATATTGGGTACCAGTTTATGTAATATTCAAGAAATGACTATTCTAAATAACAAATATGCTTAATGGGGGGATTACGCAGGTTACCATCTACATGTGTTTTAAATTGACTGCATTCGAACAGGACGGTGTGCACAAGTTTACTCTAGCCTAGCTTCTAGCTGCTAACTAGCTTTTACTGTACAGACCAGCCCTCCAATGATGAAAGGCAGAAACACTGTTGTAACTAGGGATGGTAAAGAACTAACATATTACTGTAATCACGCCTGCACACTATTTCATACAAATTCACTGGCATTTAAATGGTGCTTTTCTAGTCTTATTGATTGATTATAGAAGATGCATTCGCACACACATTCATGCAGCACCTTAAGTGTCTATCCCCCCCCCTCACACACACACACACACACACACACACACACACACACACACACACACACACACACACACACACACACACACACACACACAATGGATACATGGAGGAGAGCAATGACGTGTTCAATATCTTGTGAAAGCACACTTTGACATGCAGACTATGAGTCGAATCACCAACATTCTGATTAATGAAAGGGAGCTGCCCAATAAACTGTTGTTTTTTTAAAGGTATTTGTATTTATGGTCAAACTATTTAAGTTCAAAACTGCGGCCTGCATCACCATTTCTGTTAAACATATCGAGATGTATGGAGATGACTTTTTTGTTATCCTTGTTGCCTGGTAGTAGTTATTGTTTGCCTTTCCCATAAACTTGTCGAGCCCGGGTCACATTCAATATTATGGGCAAGCCATTAGTGTATACTCTGTTTGGGCCTGCAGTCAGAATACATTTTGTACATTTTTTTTCTTTTTTCTTTCTCGAACAGCAGAGTTTGCCTCTAAAGAACTTCAGAAGCTATTGTTCTTTATAGGCTGTAGAACTCAAACGGTGGCAGCTGCCCATGTGTGAATGTGAATTTGCGCATGTCTGCAGGCGTTTCCATAACTGTGTGTGTGTGTGAGTTTCTGCAGTCTGCTCTCCAGCTGTTTCCTGTTAGCTATCACACTGCTCTCAAGGTTGCTGAGCTGTGTATGTGTGTGTCTGTGTGTATGTGTGCTAAAAAGTCACAGCCGCTGAGTCATTTTTATCACACTTTAACAACGTGTCTCTCCCACGAAGAGGGGAGCTGGAAGCAGGGATCAAATAAGTAGAAAGGGGGGGGGGAAGCATTGAGAGGGTAACTATGGGGAAGTGTGTGTGTGTGTGTGTGTGTGTGTGTGTGTGTGTGTGTGTGTGTGTGTGTGGTGTTTCTTAAAGAATCCATGTGTTCTTCAGAGCACAGCAAAGGTCCTCGTAAAAGAGTGACTAAGAACTGACACATGGATACGTGTGTGTTCTTGCCTCACCAAGTGCTAAGCGTGCGAGTCACTGTTTGACAGTAAGTGAAGTGACTCACAGATGAGTTGGTAGGATTGAAGCGGAGTATAACTTATTAGTCAGTCTAAACCTGGATGACTAATAAACTGAGCTATGTGTCTGTTTTTGTGTATGTATCGTTGACTTTTTTTGACTTCGCAAGAAAGAATTTGTCAAGCTATCCAATTTAGGGAGTGTTCTCGTAATTCGCACATGGGCTTGTGAGTGCTTGTTTTGTTTGCATTTCCTCGCGCCAAGAGGAAGTGACTTTCAACCCTCAGGGCCTTCGAGAGCTGGTGGTGTAATATGCTTTCTTTCACAGATGCACGCATGCAAAGTATGTAAGCTCGCATGGAATATACAGGAAGTACCATTTGTCACAAAGGAACATAATGTCTAATGTGATGGTATGGATTGTAGGCTAGAGGGACTGAAAAGCATGCTGAAATTGATTTATTTGATATGAGTTCTATGGGTCACTGACCACAATATCCATTCCCTCTCTCCTCTTCTCCCCTCTCCCCTTTCCTCCTCCGTGTTTCACCCCTCCCTCTACAGAGTGAGGAAAGCCCCAGTCCAAAGCGCCAGAGGCTGTCCAGTCAGTCCGTCTTGGAACAGCTAACCTCATCGGCACCCCCACCATCCACCCCTTCTCCTCCCATCCGCCCCTGGGAATCAGGACCCCAAAGTCGGAGACAGTCTCATCCTCACTCACACTACCACCAGGAGAGATGCCTCACTCCTGCCCGGCACAGACGCAGGTAAGGTGGCAGTTTCCAGATTTTTATTTATTTATTTTTTTACAGTTCCACTATTACAACTTACCTCAGGGTCTGTGATATAAAACTGTTATTCTTCCCTTTTTTAGTCCACCAGCAAGGCGTCAGCGTGGCCGTCTCTCCAGACCCTCTCGCCACCTGCCTCCTCATCACCACCCCCCCACCCAAGGCCCCATATCTCGTCTGTCACCATCCGAGCTCCAGGATGAAAACTACCACCACAACCCCCATCCATCCACTCCGCAGACATACCCAACACACACTCCCAGCGCCTACGGTCAGCCTCCCACGTCTGGGGGTGGAGGGGTAGGTTCAGAGGAACCCCGAGCTTTCCATCCCCCCAGCCTATCATCGCGACTACTGCACCCGGCCACTCACCACCATCACCACCACCATCATCAGCAACAGCATCATGCAACGCAACAGCAACAAGGAGCTATGGTTATGGATTTGCATGAACAGGTGAGTCTGCAAATATTTTATTTTCTGTGGAAAATGATAGAAAGCTGTGTGTGTGTGTGTGTGTGTGTGTGTGTGTGTGTGTGTGTGTGTGTGTGTGTGTGTGTGTGTGTGTGTGTGTGTGTGTGTGTGTGTGTGTGTGTGTGTGTGTGTGTGTGTGTGTGTGTGTGTGTGTGTGTGTGTGTGTGTGTGTGTGTGTGTGTGTGTGTGTGTGTGTGTGTGTGTGGGTGGCTGTACTTCAACTGTGGTGTGATTTCTCATCAGCTGCAGCAGGGCACTGTACCTGTCTCCTACACGGTGACCCCAGTCCCTCCTCACGGTCTCACAGCGCCTTTGTGTAGCAGTCAGCATCTTCCACCTACCTGCTCCTCACAACAACAGGTCCCCGCCTGCAGCGTGGTCTTCAGCACTGGACAACACTACCACCCGGTGAGAGGCATAAAACAGTGTAAAAGTTAGTAGGAGTGTGTGGGTTTCTTTGTTGATTTGAAAAATAAAACACTTTGTACTGTGCAGTTTCTTTAAAAGAAAACTAAAGTGAGCAAAAAAAGTGTGCCAAAACCTTTCCTGTTTGAGGAAACTAGTTAGTTTTCTCAGTTGTGGCTGCCACCTTGTGGTGAGACTACATATTACAGTAACCCCCATTTTATTTCTCTCTTCTCTTCCACTCTCTTCCAGATGATACAGGCATGTTCAGTGCAACATTTGCCGGTGCCCTATGCCTTTCCCTCACTGCTATCCAGTGATCCTCAGTTCCTGCTTCACCCTCCACCTCACATGTCTCACCACCCGCCCCACCTACCCACACCCGGACAGTTCCTGCCTTTCCAGACACAACAGCCGCGTTCGGTATGTGATCAGCTTTACTGGCAATGACCTATATTGCTGTGTGCAATACATGCAGTGACTTACATCCGGTTTCATAAAGACTTTAAACAGTGTCAGTGCTAGTCAAACACAGGTGTGTTATTTGCCCAAAGTTGCTGTTGCTGTTTGTTATACTAAAGGTAGAATACAAGAAATGTTGCTAAAACTAGACTAGTATATTTATTTAATTTGTCCAAGTGTTTTATTTAGCTACAGATGAGAAGTTATAGAGTAAATTGGTGTTCTTTTCTGTTTGTTACATTTTATTTTTTTCTTCAAGTTACAAATATTACGATTTTACATGTTAAATGTCTTAATGCGTCTCTTTAAGAGTAGTTGAATCATTGGAGTTACAACTTTTAATATTAATAAAACTGTCAAGCCATCAGTTATAAATTGTGTTATTAAAATATGCTGTTTTGTGAGTTTTGCTGAAATCTCCAAAGAGAGAAAAAATAGGACAGCAAACATGTCTAACCCACCATAACGCCTGGCATGCTTTCGTCATTTAATCGCAGCCCTTACAGAGGATTGAAAATGAGGTTGAGCTTCTGGGAGAGCAGCTTTCAGTGGGTGGAGGTTTCAGCTATGCCCACCATCACCATCACCACCATCACCACCAGCCGCCCTCTGCTCTGGCGCCTTCAACACCGCTCCAGTTCCTTTCACACCACGACCCCCTGTCACAGGAGCTTTTTACAGTGGTGAGTAGATTTGTCAAATCAAATGTTCATTTACGTTACAATGTGTGATTTTTTGTAACATGAAATTTTTAACCATAGTGTAATACATTTTTTCCATCTCTTTTGCTCTGTCTTAGCCCTATCCTCACTTTATGCCTCGGCGATTCACAAGCCGGCGTTACCGTTCTCAACAGGCAGTGCCCCCATCTCCCTACCACCCCAGCTTCCTGCCTTACTTCTTGTAAGTTCCTTCCTAAAAATAATTCTGTTGGAACTACGTGGCTGAATTTGCAAGAGATCTGAGTGTACCTCAGGATGGTGATAAATGCAGTGTATTAAACTTCTTCATACTCTTCATCCACCACAGGTCCGTGCTTCCTATGCCTCCAAATGTGGCCCCTGCTATCAGTCTAGAACTGGATGTGGATGATGGAGAGGTGGAGAACTACGAGGTAGAACAAACTGCTGTCGAGCTGTCACATTTTTCATTTTGTTTGAAAATACTGCAACATAGAATCAAGCGACAGTTAATAAGATGGCATTATTTTGTTGTTTTTTTGTAAACATGTCCTTTATCTTCGAAATCTTCAGGCCCTGTTGAACCTCGCAGAGCGTCTGGGAGAGGCCAAGCCCAGAGGTCTAACTAAAGCAGATATAGAACAGCTTCCATCATACAGGTTCAACCCCAACAACCATCAATCTGAGCAAACACTGTGAGTACCTTTTTGCGTGGATTTTCTTTTGTTTTGTGAGCAGTTGCAGGTGTTTGCGCAATTTAAAATGTTAGCCCAAGACCATGTGTTAAAAAAGCTCCTAACATTTGTCTTTCAGGTGTGTGGTGTGCATGTGTGACTTCGAGTCACGCCAGCTTCTGAGAGTATTACCCTGTAATCACGAGTTCCACACCAAGTGTGTAGACAAGTGGCTTAAGGTGAGTGAAGGCATTCTTTTATTAGGATAACGGTAATAAATTCCACTGAGGTTGTGAAGCTCAGGCAGAGCAGCCATGGCACAGCAAATAATTGTGACAACTGAACTTCCAAAAAGATATTGCCTCACTCATGTTTAAATCTAGCAGCCTGCATTCTCCTGACTTGTAAATCACTTCAGTAAACAGAAAATTTACACACTCTATTTGCTGTGCTGTTTGTATTTGGTACATTAATAATTTAGGTTCTTCATTTATTTTTTTTCAGGCTAACAGGACCTGTCCTATCTGTCGAGCCGATGCCTCTGAGGTACAACGGGACTCTGAGTGACCTCCTATAAATATCCACAATCTCTGACTCCCTGTTGGATGCACCAACCAATCAGTGAACTTCCTTACCCCTTTACCACAAGCCTTTGCTTACACATAACTGGGACCAGTGCTCATTAATCCTTCACTCTATCCCACCAAACACTGAATGGTAATTCTCACCTGGGATCAGCATTTATAGAAGTGTGGAGACGTTTTGCTGACTCGTGCTTACTTTATCACTGGACTTCATAGGCCTTCCGTTTTTGGACTATTAGACCCTGCTACCCTGCCTTCTTCTGATGGTTAACGCTCACTATAAATGGCCTTTAACAACACACCCACGACACAGTGTCATGTGCAGGTGGACATATATGTACGTATTCAAAAAAAAAAAAAAAAAATGGCATTATGAACCCTTCTGAATTGTGAACTGTTAAGTTCTGGTAATGGAGAGAAGAAAAAGCTTATTTGAAAACCACCTGTATAGTTGTACTAACAAACACTGAGGGGGAAAATTGGCAGTCCAAAGATTATATTTTCATTTTGTTCTTCTGGTTATAATTAAGCAATCCCATTTTTGGTGTGCAGAGACTGTCCTTTTTAACTAGACTCATTATAATTGTGCAGCAGAATGAGCCAGTTTAATTTCTCTGTGTGTATTCTTGCATTCCTTGGTGTCAGAGCAGTCTGTATAGGGTGAAACAAAGATACTGTACACTGTGTGACAAAGAGTGAGCTACTTTGGAACAGTGAAAAAATACACTTTATTTTCTCTATCCGAGTGTCTATGCGCAAGTGTTTTTTTTTCAGCAGCGTGAGCCTTTTCACTTGTGGGGATGTGAGTGTTACACCTCCTGTAGAATTTATGCAGCCCATGTGGTACAGTGCATTTACTTCCTAAATTGTTTCCACTCTACTTCAGATTGATTTAGACCCAGTGAAGGTCAAAGGTAACTTCAGATCTTCACAACCAAGGTTCTTGGGAAGCTGACAGTGCTCCTGTGTCATATTTCCATCTTTCTTTTTTAAACCACACATTAGACCTTTGAATCTACATCTGTTCCTTCTTCTCTAAAACAAGTATAGGTTCAGTTTTTTCCCCTTAAAAAACAGAAAATATATTTATCAACATCTCAACATGGTCACTAAGCTCCTCCTCCAAGACATATTTGATGAATATGGTTGAATTTATTAAAACTCAACAATTTCATCAATCCTCAGTATATTATAATTTTAATGGGAATATGGTATTTAAAATGTGACTGTCTGTTTTTGGTACCTTTCTATAATTTTGGCAGGTAGCGATTCCAGTGTTTTCCCCATCACTCACGGGGAAGAAGTTTAAAGAGTCTTATAAGGTCACCGTTAAATCTACTTTGGTTCACTGGTGGATTTTTCACTTCAGCACTTTAATATGTAGATTTATGACCTATACACTCTTTTTATTCTAAGAAAAAGAAGCATTAATGCATAAAAAATACAGATGTTCTTCAAACATCATTTTCCAGTATTTACTACACCCTCAATATATCAGTTCTTTCAAATTCCCACAATTTCCAAAGTTGTTTATTCTCTGTATCTTAATGATCATCAGTCATGATATAACTAATAAACCTCAAGCACATATCAGGCTTTCAAATGTAAATCCCAAAAGGTCAATATTTTGAAAATGACAAGCTAACATAGGCCATAAAAAGTAAAGAGGAAGTTCAGTGCGGCACCTGCAGTGTCTTCCATCTGACATGCCTTTTTATCCAATCGGATTTTCTCCTGGTAGAACTCGCATTTCTTCACTGTTGCCACATCAGATGGAAACATTAATTCAAAGTGGATTTCTGTTTTCCAGAATCTGGGGAAGAACATTGGTTTATACAAAACACTTCTTCAGTGTTATCAGACGTTTTTAAAAAGACAGCAACTCTTATTTAAACAATGGGAATCAATGTTTTTCTTTTTCATTTCTGTACGCATCCCTTTTGTGTCTTAGGATCGTTTTGTGTTGGACAGTTTTTCGTTGCTTGGTACACTAGCAATTACCTCAGTCCCACTATTTATGTCTTTTCAGAAAATGGCACAACCAGTATGCTTAGTGTGCATCTGTTCATTTTCCATGCAATTTGTTGGGTTGTTTGATATATATTCCTTTAAACTCTATGAAACTTTCATTAAAGTGGTGTCATAGTAGTTTCATTATGTATTATATCTGTAACCAAAATCGTTTGAAGGTCTGTTGATGATGATGATAATGAAATTTTTAACAAACATTTGTACATTTTGTATGAGAGTTATTACTAGTAATACTTTATTAAGTAGTGCAATGATTTTTTTTTTTTAATCCCTTACCCTGTCTTTTGGATTTCAAAAGCTGGTTCAATAATAAATGTATAACATGCTCTTCTAAAACACTGTGGTTTCATTACTCTTTCCTCAGCATTTTGTTTCCTTCATCCTATAAATTATCATCTCCAATGAACTGTCCAGATAAGTGAAGTGCTTTTTACAACAATCCTCTTGGTGGCAGTGCAGTTCTGCAATCCAGGTAATCCTCCCGGCTGAGCCACGTGACTTCTCACATTTACCATAGACGGTGCTTTCTTGGCCTTGGAAATGTTAGTTTCTTTTTTTCAGGGGGTTAATTTAAACCTTTGCTTGGGCAAGGTTCTGGTCCTAGGGTCCTGTGATTAACAACACAGATTTCTTTTCTTGTTCTACTGTTTTTAAAATTGTATTTCTTTGCTTTTATAGGAGTCTCCCTAGTCACGAGTAATTTGAGGATTTAAAAAACAAAGAAATAACAACAGCAAAAAACAAACAAACAAAACCCTCCGGATCTAATGAACATCTGAACACCTTGTAACTTCTATAAGGTCTACATATTTGTGAGCACTAGCTTCAAACTAGCTGCACTTGCTGTACACAGCTCATTTAAAGGGTGGTCAAAGTAACTCAAGTACTTTGGCCATCCACGCTCCTGTTCGGTGTGACATCAGTTGACTATTTTGGCTGATTTGTTACCTCTTTACAAAAAATAAAATGGAGTGCATCCGAAGCTTTTGCGGAAAGTGCTGGCATTCTTGTATCCACAGAAGAAATGTGTTAACCCTTTTAAGTCTGACAGGTGTTTTCCTGGGTAAGTGAAAACGGTTATTTAATTACTGTAATTAATGATAGCGACAGCTGTTGACCAGTTATGGTCATAAACTGTATATGGGCAAAGCTAATGCTAGCTGGCTATTAATTTTCCTACAGTATGCTAAATCCCGAAGTTTATAATGGGTCTTTGACTTATGATATGAAGTATCTTGAGGTCACTTCTATACACTGGCTTTATAAAGTAAATATTTAAAGCTGAACTGCATTTGAACATTCCGGTTGAAGTTATTTTGAGAACACTAACAAAAAAACTTTAACAGCACTTTTAAATATAAGTAATAAAGCAGTTAGCAATTGAGCTAATATAATGCTAATTTAGCTACTTGTTATATTTTACTAAAACGGTAATAATGTATAGCCTTAGCAGGAAGGCAACAGGGGCTTAAAAATATTTCAAACAGGCTTTGGGTTTTAATGCACCTTAAATTCTTTCAGAGTGGATCTAGTTCATTCCTTGATTTGAAGTTGATTTTGGAAGTTATGGGTGTTAACTGTTAACTAACAGTGAATTAAGCTAATCAAATTTCAACCCATTAATTGTGGGGTGATGAGCAAGATTGTGTTGGGGCTTTCTATATACAGGGGGCTAATGCTATGAGAATTTACGTTTTAATAAGAATATAAAACTTAAAAAAATGAACACAGGTGACTGTAGATGACAAATGTGGCATTTGGTATGTTAAGGGCTATTTGAGTGCAACGAACACAGCTCCTTTATTGTAAATACTGTAACGATGGTTAAATGTTATTTTACAGTGACATGTTGGTTATCTCTGCACACTGTTGTTATTTCTTTAAGATACATGTTTGGTTGTGCTGCAGGAAAAAGGGAGTTAATGTGTGCAGGAAGGGGAGGGGGGTCTGTGTGGTTGTGTGTGACTGTGCGGGGCTGAAGTGAGGTGGTATGAGAGCACTCTCCCCGGAGTTTACGGCCTGTTTGCCTGTCACCGAATAAACGGACAAACTGAGACCAAAACGCCTGGTTCTTGAGAACGTTACACTGGTGTCAGAAGTGGGATGTGGAAGACTTTTGCCGCAGCTGTGATGCATGTTCCTCGCACAAAGGGCCACAGGACCAGTCCCGGGCTCAGCTTCAGCAGCAACCAGCTGGAGCTCCAATGGAGCGAGTAGCTGTGGACGTCATGGGCCCATTTCCTCGTACAGACAGAGGAAACCGCTATGTCCTTGTGGCCATGGACTATTTTACCAAGTGGCCGGAAGCATATGCCATCCCAGATCAGGAGGCTGAGACTGTCGCTGATGTATTAGTGGAGGGGATGTTCAGCCGCTTTGGAACAGCAGAGACCCTCCACAGTGACCAGGGGCGTAACTTTGAGTCCAAGGTATTTGCTGCCATGTGTGAACGCCTGGGGATTAAGAAGACCCGCACCACCCCACTTCACCCCCAAAGCGATGGACTGGTGGAAAGGTTTAACAGGACGCTGGCCCAGCAGCTAGCCATCCTTACCTCAGAACACCGACAGGACTGGGACTACCATCTTCCCCTTATCCTCATGGCCTACAGGTCGGCAGTGCAAGACTCCACCCAATGTACACCTGCCCTGCTCATGTTAGGGAGAGAGCTGAGAACTCCCGCAGAGTTGGCTTTTGGGAAGCCCCCGGACGCGCCAGAGGCACCACCAGGCCGGGACTACGCAAGGAGGCTGCAGGACCGGCTGGATTCTGCACATTCCTACGCCTGGGAGCAGCTGGCGAAGGCAGGCCTGCGGCAAAAGAGGAATTATGACATCACCACTAAGGGGAGGCACTTCTGTGCTGGGGAGCTGGTGTGGGTCTACAGCCCAAAGAGAAAGAAAGGACGGTGTCCTAAACTGGATAGCAGCTGGGTGGGGCCCTGCAGCGTCCTGGAGCGAGTGGGGGAAGTTGTTTACAGGGTGCAGTTGCCTCCTAGAGGGAGGAAAGTGGCGCTGCACAGAGACCGGATGGCCCCTATAGAGGGCAGTCCTCCCTCCTTCCCTGAGGGACGTGTACAGAGTTCCCCTGACCCTGCACAGAGGGACCCCCGGCCGGAGCTGCGTTCCCCTCCCTCGGACTCTCCACCTCAAAGCCCCGAAGCTCCGTGTACACCCCAGGGGCTCAGGAGGTCAAGGAGGGAATGTAGGCTACCACCCCGCCTCAGAGACTGTGTTGTTCCCTCGGGGACGAGGAACTTATTGCTGGGGGGGCAGTGTAACGATGGTTAAATGTTATTTTACAGTGACATGTTGGTTATCTCTGCACACTGTTGTTATTTCTTTAAGATACATGTTTGGTTGTGCTGCAGGAAAAAGGGGGTTAATGTGTGCAGGAAGGGGAGGGGGGTCTGTGTGGTTGTGTGTGACTGTGCGGGGCTGAAGTGAGGTGGTATGAGAGCACTCTCCCCGGAGTTTACGGCCTGTTTGCCTGTCACCGAATAAACGGACAAACTGAGACCAAAACGTCTGGTTCTTGAGAACGTTACAATACCATAATAAGGGTGTAAAACAAAGCTAGAATTCGTTCTTGTGGATTTATGTATTCACCTTTTCTCTCTATCTAATTTTTGAATATGGTGTTACCTGTTTTTTCACCTGGTGTTCTATCTTGCAATCATAGGTTCAGTAAGGAGGCTTACATAAATGATCACATTTCGTTTTGTAGCCACACATTTCCTTTGAAACTCAAAAGATCTACATAGCTTAGGATTTGGTTGTGACCACCAAATCAGTGTAGCATTTAAGCAGCAAAAGTTGTGACACTTTAACATGCACATGGCCCATGATGACATTATTCTGTGTTTTCTTCAGTCATTGAATAAAACCCAAGCTTTATGAACCTGGATGAGCTACATTGATGACTTTAGAAAACTAAAGCCATTATGTGGCCGATCAATAAACTGAAAACTGTACAAGTGGAGGGGAAAAAAAATTGTTGCTGCAGCTATTTACAGCAAATTGACAGCATCTGAAAGTTATGTTCTGAAGAAGCAAAAGTACTGTGTGTGCCGGGGCCTCTTCAGAAATGGTGGTTGTAAACAACTCATTATTAAGGGAAGGAACATGGGACAAAAAGTTCATGTATGCCAAATTACACAAGAACTGAATAGAAAATTTGTGACAACAGGTTGTATGGTGGTATGAATCAAAATGTGAGGTTTTGGATACATTTTTGTCAGTATGCATGATAGAGGCCAGGAGAGAGGTACAACAATGTGTGTCTACCTGCTAGCTTTAAAATACAGTGGAGGTTCAGACATCAAATTTGATGAAATCATGGATTGTGCCAGATTTTTATCCATCATATTATACCAAAGAGTGAAAAAGTCTGATTTGTAACAAGTACATTTTTCAACATGACTGTAACACACTGGAACTGTTGTGTTTTAAATAATAAGAACTGTATTTTTCTGTATGCTTGTACCAGATTCAAGAAATTGCTGCACTTATATCCCAGTTTCCTACCAAAATACAAAGGAATGAAGGATGGCTCAAGACTTAAGAAAATTCTGCATATTTCCCTAGAGTTAAGTTAGTTCTGTACAAAACAAACAGCTTTTGTCCACAAATGAACATAACTGCAAATATAAAGACACTTTTTTTTTTTTACTTGGATGATAAAACTTTGCAGCTAATGTATCCCTGAGGTCTGCCAGGCCTTTACTGCAGGCCCTTCAGTTGCTGCTTGTTTGTGGATCTCTCTCTCTTTAGTTTTGCCTTCCATAACTGGGTGGATGGAGATCAGCTGACTGACTTGGCCATTAAAGAATGAAGAGTTTCTCTATCTCAAGAAACATTAGAGTTGCTCTTGATGAAGTTAAAGTTTGTGAGCTCCTTCTCCACACTTTACTCTCCCCATCATTTTGGTATAAGTTAATTTTGGTTATAAAGTTTTTGCTACCTCTTTAATTTCATTTGGGTTATAAACCTAGTGATGACCTCCTTCACTTGCATCGGCATCTCTTTGGACCTTGTATTGAGAGTTCAAGTGAAAAAAATACCAAATATAAAATAACCACTTGGAATCAACTCCAGATCTTTTATATGATTAATATTTCATGGGATAATATGGAAACAGGCCTCACCTGACCATGAAACAGCTTTTCAGTCAAATATTCAATTATTTTTGAGCCTCTGAAAATGGGGGCTGCGTATAAAACTTACTGTAATTCCTAGTTAATGAATTTAAAAAAAAACCTTTCTAAAACCTATTGATTTAAATCTGAAACTCTGAATTTTGGTTGTTTGATTTAAAATTCAGTGTTGTGTTATACAAAGGGAAAATTACAAAAATTGTGTCATTGTCCAATTACTCATGGACCCAACTGTATTGCTGTATCTCAAAGGTGTAGGTATGGGTGCAATTTTGAGGACCTACGCCAAGCTGACAAAGTTTCAAAGAATCTATATCGGCTTCCCAGGAGAAATACTGATGCGGATGCTTCAGTTGGTCACTCTTCCTCTCATTGTGTCAAGTGTGATAATGGGTAAGCCATGAGTACTTTTCCTACCAACTATTACATTAACTCCCACATTTTCTACACCTGGATTTTAAATGACCAAAGTGGTTGTTCGTCAAATGTCTGATAATAATCAATAATAAATATATCTAAGAATAATTCTCCTTGCAGTTTTAAATTTAACAATGAAAACTGACATAATGACAATCCTTTATGAAATTTTTAATAAAGATACATTTTGACAGTTGTCTGAGACAAATCACTCCACAGCTCGCTGATCAAACAAACTGCAGTGGTTTTAATGTGGACTCAACACAGAAAGATTTATGATCAGGAAAATGTAATATTTGTCTTCTTTTAGGTGTTGTATGGTTTGGACACTTTTTTTTCTTTGTACTATTTTTTATACCATGTCTTTAACAGGAGTTTGTGGTGTAAGTGTTGGCATATCCAGAAGAATCCCTGCGCGAGCGATAATATACTTTGTCTCAACCACTGTTTTGTCTGTAGGTGTAGGTAAGAGAAATTATGGTTTAGCTTCAATAATCTTTGCTTATTTTTTAAGACCTTTTTTTTCTATGTTAAAGCATTAGACTTCCCAAAAATATTCCAAAAATATTATCTGTATATCTGTGCACTCCATAATGTTTGGGACAATGACACATTTTTTTTGCCTCTGTTCACCACCACAGTGGATTATAAATCAAACAATCAATTTTACAAAAGGTAAAAAGTTATATCTGTTTTTATACATGGTCCTTTATTTTCAGAGGCTTAAAATTAATGGGATAAATTAATACATTTAAATATAGAATCTGTTTAATATTATGATGAAATAGTATTAAAATAGAGCCTGTCTGAAGTCTAGAATCTATGGACAACAGTAAATGTTGTGCCCTTGAGTTCCTCCACTACTGCAGCTACCTTCATTTGCTGCTTGTGTGAGTCTTTCTGCATTCAGTTTTGTACATGATAATGGAAGAGCATGGTCTTTTGGGTTGAGATAAGGCAATTGATCACCATATTGATTGTTTGATTTACAATCCACTATGATGGTCTACAGACGCAAAACTAATAAATCTAGACCTGCTTAAGCAGAGTGCGTTGTTTTTGTTGCTACAGAATATTTATTTCTCTGTTAAAACTCTTATTATATATTGTAGGAATATTGTTGGTAGTGGTGATCAAGCCTGGGGTCAGTCATGACACTGTTTTTGATGATGACGATGATGAAGCCTTCTCAACAGTCGATGTCTTGTTGGATCTAATAAGGTAAGAAGAACATTTGTTTTCTCAGAATCCTTCCTAACTCTTACTTTTCTTCCATTTATTTAGGTTTCATTTTCCAGTTTAGCATGATTTAGATCAGTCAGTCAAATCCTTTAATCTGAGAAAAACGTCTTTAACTTGATAAAAACAAACAAATACAAATTTTCTCATAGTGTGCATTGCTGCAGCTCTCATTTTCACCCTCTGTCTTAAACAACTGGTTTTTGCTCATCTTTGATGAAATGGGGAGTCTGTTGTGATTGTTCAGCTGGCCTAGCTAAAATGGAAATAAAAAATCAAATTTAATCTGTGTTCAGTGGCACACAATGGATCCAGAAACAGAAACGGAAGAAACTGCTACATTATATAATTCCACATTATATTGGTGTAATGCAATGTTGTCACCATTTCTAACATTATTTGCATTATGTGTGTAGTGTCAGACAATCCTAAGAAAGTTGAGCTGCACTGTCGCACAGGAGATGAAATGAAAACACAGCATCACACAACAACACATCTCTCTTCTCTTTTCTTTCCTCTGACCCCCCAAACAGTTTAGGCAGACAGCTAACCCTCCTTGAGCCTGGTTCTGCTGCAGGCCTCCCCCTATTAAATGGGAGTTCTTTTTTCCCACCATTGCCAAGTCTTTGCTTATAGGGGATTTTCTCTAATGTTGCTAATATTATAAGGTCTTTATAAAGCAATTTAAAAAAAGCTGTGAGTTGGTGATTTATAAATAAAATTACATTGACATTGTACCTCAGCATTGAGTTTTAGCATAATCTATGGAAATACTATCAAATCTGCTGATTAGAAATGTTAGTCACATTTCTTCTCTAATATGTTAACATTACTAATAGTTTTCATATTGTTTTGGTAGCATTGCCATTAAGAATAAAAGCTCATATTTTTCTCAGATGCTGTAAGGGCTTGAGACTCCTGAAACTTAACTCCTAACTCAGAAATTTCTCAGTCCTAAAGTTTGTCATGCTTTGCTTGTGCCTGAGAAATTTCAGAGTTAAAATTTGAAGCAGTTCATGTTTTCTGTTGGAGAAAACTACTCTTGTGGACTTTTGCCCTTTCTCCCTTTGCATAGTTTTATATAAACATTATATGCAGTATTGTTAAAAAACCAAAAAACTCATGGCAATAATCCAATAATGAATGGCAGTTTATTATTGGCAATAGTAAATTTGTTTGGCTCCAACCTGCAGTGACTCTTAGTTGCATAAGCAGCTATATGTGAGGCTTTCTTTTAAGTAACATATGTGTTAATGTTTAACAAAGGTTTAGATTATAACTTTAAAGCACCACATTTCTCTTTTAAGTGCTTCAACACAAAACACCAACTAATAGTTATAGTTTTTTATCTTCTATGATGCTTGTTTTCTTGACTCTTTTTCAGAAATATGGTGCCAAAAAACTTGGTTCTGTCAAGCTTTAAACAGGTATGTTTTATTATTTACACCAATCAGACGATCTGATATTCATGGTTATTTATTAATTATGTTAACTATTCTTATTTATATTATTTTTTTCTCATTAGTACAAGACCCAGAAGGTGTTGGTGAACATTGAATCAGACAATAACAATTCTACCTCTGACACGGTAAATGATTTGTGAAATTACAGTGATGACTTCCGTTGGAAAGTTGTTCTCAATGAATTTCTCATTTTTCATTTTAGGAAGAGACGCAAGTACGTCTAGTGGGCAAATACAGTGATGGACTTAATACACTGGGGGTGATTGGAATGTCTTTTATTTTTGGCCTGGCCCTCCGGAACATGGGTGAAACAGGGAAACTCCTCGTGGATATCATCAACGCCGTTAACGAAGCCACCAAGGAAGTGGTTAAGATGATAATTGGGTACACTGAAATAGTTCCTACAAGGAGGCCATTCAACACCTAAGAGATAACATGCAAAGATTTAAATTATACAAGTGGACTGATTTCCTGATTGTCATACACTATCAAAAACAAATCATTTTTTCAAGGTGTAAAAACGAACACATTTAATGTTAACTGGCTTTTCAAATAAACCAATTAATTTAATTCTATTGTTTCCTTTTCAGCTTTTTGCCTATAGGAGTAATGTTCATGACTGCAAGTTACGTCATTGAGGTTGGGGAAAAGTGGGATGCTGTCCTCAAACTGGGAAAGTTTACGGCAGTGGTTATTACTGGGTATGTTTAATGTAAATGCATACTTTACTAGCACCTTCTTGTCAGTAAGTACAATTGGAATAACTCGTATTCATATTGTATTTTTTGTCTGTTTTTAGGCTGTTCATCCATGCAGGAGTAATTTTACCACTGATCTATGTCATGTTTGTGAGACAAAACCCCTTTCCCATCATAAAAGGCGTTTCTCCGGCCTTGCTGAGGACCTTGCTCATCTCACGCAGGTTAGAATTTTTATCTTTGTATAAAAACTCTGTATAATACCATATCACAGAGATGACTTATAATGATATAAAGAAAACATATAGATGCTTACAGATGTTAAAGAACAAATCATACACTGTGTTTTCAAGCCATGCAGTCTCACTGACTTATACGTGCTGTGAGGAAATAATCAAGGTTGACAAAAGAATCTCTCACTTCATGCTGCCTATTGGGATCAATGCCAATATGGATGGAACAGCCCTTTATGAAGTAGCTGCGGCAGTTTTCATTGCCCAGCTTAATAGCATGAGATTAAACTGGAGCCAGCTATTTACCATTGGGTAAGTGACAGTAATATTTCTTTTTCCATTCTCTTTGTCTTTTCTGATTAAACAGAAATGTTTCTTGTATGTTTCAACATTGATTGGACCTTATTTAAAACAAAAATCTTTTTATAAAAATCTTTTTTCTGTAGCATGATCGTACCAGACACGTAGAAATCTTACATGTTTTAGTTGGTTTCCTGTCAAACATATTTTTGTCCCAAATACTGATGGATTGGAATAGTTAGAATAGTCCTGTATAATATTGGTTTTGACTAGATCGTGTGAAATGGTAGATTTATGTATAATGCCTCAGCTTTTATTTCTTTGGGCAACTGTTATTGTTTCAAGAGGTATCCAGATATTTGTCTTTGAAAGATTCCAGCCAATTCTGTAGATCTGAAGCTATTTTTTCCAATAGCCATATCAAATATGTAAGCCTAATGAAATTGCTTTGTGTACATTTAGAATTTAAAAGCCAACCAGAAGACAGAAATCAAAATCTTAGAAGGATTAATTCCATGAATCTCAGATTAAACCTCATAGTTACCTTACCGCCTAGTCTCCTGCCTATTGTAAATTTTCATATTTGCCTTCAGTCTCATTTTCAGCATGGAACTTAAGGCAGTACAGTATACAGCTGTATATTATTTTGTATTCAATAGTGGTGTTCTGCTATGTGTGTTGTCTACAGTGTGACGGTGGCAGTGTCTGCTATAGGAGAAGCAGGAATCCCGGCTACTGGAACGGCGACGACTCTCTTCATTTTGACAGTAGTTGGGATTCCCGTGAGGGATGCTTCCCTTTTGCTGGTTATAGAATGGTTGCTGTAAGTTGAAGAAATGTTTTTGATGTTATTGCTACTCTTGCTTTGCCTGAGACCTCACGTAAAGAAGCAGTATGCCAAGGTGCTGATAAACCATGCTTTCTGAGTTCTCTGTACTTTGTATCTTTTAGAGATCGCTGCAATGGTACTGTTAATGTTCTGGGAGACTGTGTTGGTGTGGCGCTCGTACAGCATCTGTCAAGACAAGAACTGCAAAAAATGGACGAGCTAGGAATTCAGCATCCCAGGTGAAGTTTTAATTTGTGTTTTTGGTGAATTTGAAGAAACATAAAAACTAGGTCATTATAAGCAGGTACACCAGCAGTCAGAAAATAGTTTTCAGTCTTTAGTTGAAAATGTTTATTATGATTCTGTTTGAAGTTGGGTGGACACAGCGGGACACCTTAATCATAAATGGACGTGTTTTGCTACAAGACAAGTGGGAGATTACAATGTGAAAAGGACATTTTTCCTGCGCTGTGGGAGTTGAAAAAGGTTCTGCTCACAGGTACTCATATCTGATATCTACAATATCTGTCATTCAGAGACCGGACATCAAAATGTGACATTGAGGATATCCATTCAGCCTCTACCAGCAGCCACTAGGTTGTTACGTCGACACAAAAGCCAAATGAGCTGCCTGGGGTTGTCCTGTAACCGCAACTTGAAGGATATTTTCCTTGGGAACATGGACTGCAGTGGAGCATAATTTTGTGTTGTTGTTATTCTGTTACTCTTTTATTAAATTTAATTTATTTTTATGGGTTCTTGGAAATAAGCCCCAATGAATTGTTTGATATATTTGGAGTCCAACTGATCAAATGCAGTATTTATGTATTTATTGCTTGGATTTATTTCCCATCTTGTATTTGTGTGTATTTTGTCTTGTTTGTGCAGCATAAAAAGATGTAGCCTGGAAATTAATTGTAATTTATACAAACTCGCTAATAATATAAAAATAAAAATAGTAATATATATATATATATATATATATATATATATATATATATATATATATATATATATATATATATATATATATATGCATATTGGCATTTATTTCTTAATATTATTTGTTTAGGTATTGATTCCATGTATATATAGAAGGTGTTGTTGTCTTGATGTACTAATGTACTATAGTTTTCAGCTGATCTCAATAAATATCTATATAAAAATTTAAAAAACAAAAGTATTGTTCTCTGATTACATTGATATATTAGGACATTTATGAATTTTAAAATGAGTTTTAAAACGTTTTTCCCTTGTAAGCCATCTGGAACAACAAATGTGTGAAATGTCATAATATGTCAACAAATAATGATATAATAATGATGAATCGGATAATAAAACATACAGGTTGTATGTTTTTGGAACAAAATTGCAATAATTTTAAATGACTGACTAATCAAAATGATTACCTACCTCCACAAAGGAATCTAGAGGCGAGCTGCAAAATTATTTTTTTTCCAGCCTTTTAAAAAAACAAGATGCTTACCTTACATATCTAATCTAATGGCCTCTTAAAGTCCACTCTGTGATCTCTGGCATACGTGTAGAAGTTACTACCTTTCCTGTACCACAGCATAGAAAACTGGGTTGCACAGTAAAGCAGGTTAATCTTAACATTAGCCTCCATATAAATTAGTAGACTTGTTATGGGTAACACTGTTGTTATGGGAAACTCAGAAAGAAATGTTTATTATTTATTTATTGACTCATTTGTCACTTGACAAACATGACACGATTTCCCTTTACACTGCAGGATTTCCACGTTAACTGTTTTTGTAGTATCTATTGAGTCTCTGTTGCCATCTAGTGGTGGTAAAAATTACAAGCTTCCAAACAGGACACTGGAGCCACACTTAGAAAATACTGTGTGACATTCACTGGTTTAGATTGTGTGGCAATGAAAATTATTTTAAGGAAAACAGAAGTATTGTTTTTTAAGAAAAAGTTCCATATATGATGACAGATATACAGTCCAAAACAAAAAAATAAATAAATTTGGGCCTAACTAAAGCTTACAGTTAAAGTTTTATTATGTTTTATTATGTTTTATTATGTAGTTTGATGTCCATTTACTCCATTAAACTTAATGGAGTAACAAGCATGCAAATTTGTATGCCTATTTTCTTTTTTGATTATTGTTTTCTTTTATCTTTAATAGATGTTTTATGAAATAGCTTAACAAACTTTTTGGTTATTTTCTCATATTTGAACTGTTGGGATAAAATGAGATTTAATGATGGAGAAATGTTACTTTCAGCAAGCAAACAGGTAGAGGCAAAAGGAAAAACATTGATTTTATCTTCATTTATGGTAAAGTGGGTAAAGTCCCCCCCTTGTGAAAGACATTAGATCAACCTTTACAACAGCGGACAAATACAGAGTTAAGTGACAACTTTATATCAAATCATTTTCCGACACATTTCAGTGGATCAACAAAGTGGAAAATGTGGTTTACATCAAGCATCAGCTAATCAACATAAAATAAATAGACAGCTTCCAGAGCACTCAAAATGCAATCATCTTCTCTTTCATGCCAGTAAAGAAAATAGATACATTTTAAGAATGTCCCTTTAAATCTCATCAAATACAAATGAGCTGATTACATTTTGTGGGATCAGGTTTAACGTAAGCACATATTTAAAAAGGACAAAAACAAAAGCATCTGATGTCCTTCTTTACATAAAAGCTGTGTGATATTTGTTACATATCAGGTCTTTCACTCTTATTGTGTTCATAGGTGTGCTTGCCCATAATTTATGCCATCATGTCTAAGCATGCTGTGCATTATTAGAATATTAATGCATGTATAATGCATGTTTAAATGTTCACATAACAACAGAATATTTCTCTATTTTATTGCTTTTTTAAAAATATTGATTTAAACATGAATCTGGACATCATGAAGAAATTTAGTGACAAAACAGCAAGACACTATTAACGTCTTCCTCACATTTATAATTGGAACTGAACTCTAAAACTACCAGTTCAGTAATATTCAGACACAACATTTGTGTTAGTAGACATAAAAATTACAAAATCATCAAGAAACTAATAAATCAATGGTCTAATGTTTTGAGCGTGAACTGGACAACTACACCCTACTTTCCTCAGACCTCAGTCCCAGACTCATCTGCTTTTCACTTTTGTTTGATTATTGTTATTTCAGCATGTGGCGTCTCTCAAATCTACTTTTCTCTCCCATCCAATGCTCTCAGACGCACTTTTAAGAAAATGGATTCTTTCCTAAACACAACATTCACAGTACTCCAAAACATTCCCACAGCCACTTTATTTTAGGATCTTGAGCTACTTTTCACAAATTAGCTGATGCAGATTGTTTGGACTCAAAGTTCAGTATTGCTGATTCACCCAGTTTCCTACTTTAGTCAGTTTTTCATTTAGGCTCTCATCTCCAACACCTCACAACTCCTCTTTTACTCTTTCCTTCTCAGTGTTATATACTTGGAAACACCTCTTGAGATATTTACAGTCCCCTTTCTGCTTGTTCTCTTGTTATCATAACCACAATGTAGGCTCCCTTTGATCACTGGTCCAGTTTAGAGTCTTACATGTTCTGAGACTCCAAGGGATATTTAACATGAGTCAGAAGGTGTCATAACAGGAAAAAAGCTTATTGGTTAATAAATAGCTATAAATCTATTAATCAGTGGTGAAAACTGATGGTCTGACTAGTTTCTTCACTGACTAACTTCGCCGTCACTCAGATGTCTGTTTACGAATATGAAGATCCTTTCCCAGTGCACTCATACAGTAACCAAGAATAAAAATGTAAAACCAACAGTGTAACTCATTCTTTGTGTAATATTTTGATTTATTTTTGCCTCTAATAAATATTGCGCTTTTACTGTAAATACATCATTTTTTTCAGATATCTTATTAGCACTTTTATGAACCTAAAATCTGCCTGTGTAAGACAGAAGCAGTGATGGAGCAGCAGAGCATGGGAGGAAGGGTGTTATGAATTGCTGTAAAACGTGGCACTGTTGTGCCAGTTAACTTGACTGAAGCAGACAGTCACCTCCATTATAGCAGATTGAAATCTCCACTGGGCCGTGTAAGGGAGTAATGTGTTAGTTATATGGCCTGTGCTGTGATGGATTTATGCACATGCTAACTGCATCAATGATAGACCTTGGATAAATCTCTCCATTTTTATTTTTAACGTGAATATTTCTGTCTTGTGGGAAGGAATATGCACTCAGAAAATCAAATGCTTTGCATCAAACTCAGCTGAAAATTCGAGATTATGAAAAGATACAAAAAGGAAAAAAACTACCTGAATCTCCAAGACAAGTCCACGACAAGTCAGTGATTAACAATCATAACGTTGTTAATCACTGAATCTGCAGTGGTTTATTTATGAGACCCAAGCATACATTTCTAAAGGAGGAGCAGAATGTTAATGACTTCTTCATATTATTGTTTTCCCACCCCAGGCTTTCTTTGTTTTAAGCATTGCTGCAACGTGATTCTTCTTTTACTGTGATAGCCACATGCACCTACATGAACAATAAAAATACACTCACGTGTACTAAACTAACATGTGAGTATCATCTGAGGTCAGACATTAAGGTAAAACACAGACATCAGCTCCCATTTGAGCAAGCACTTGTTTAAACAGTGGGAAGGAAAAACTCCCTTTTAACAGGAAGAAACCTCTTGCAAAACCTGAGTGTGAGAGTACCAGAAATACCAGTCTTTATTCTTCCGATGAAGAAGTATAAACTAAAAATGTCAGTCCAAAAGTCAACTTAAATTAAATGTGGTACACAGGGACAAAGCAACAAAACTATCAACAGTAAAACAAAACAAAAAAAATCACCATTCACCATCAGCCTGAATTGTTGATAGAATTAAACACAATTGTATTTATCTAGCAGCTTTCAATCGAAATATCACAAAGTGCTTCATAACAAAAATGCTAAAATATCAAATTTAATAAAAAAAAGATGGGGAGGGTTCCAGAGTCTGGGGACCACTGTTGCAAAAGGTCTGTCTCCTTTAGTTCTCAACCTTGTATGATGCCCAGCAGATCCTGACCACATGACCTCAGGACCTCCTGGGGACGTATCAGTGTAAAAGCTTACTGATGTTTGCTGATGCTTGTCCCTGCAGAGCTCGAAAAGTCAAATCCAGGATCTTAAAAGTGGAGCCTTAAGTTAATGGGGAGCCAGTGCAACTAAATTAGCAACAGTGTGACATGTGAGTAGAAGACTTTTAAAAGGCTTGCAGGATCATTATGAATATCTTGCAGATGCTCCAAAGAGGCTTTATTAAGAAAAGTAAATGATGAAGCAAAAGCATGACTATTAATATTTCTTATAAAAGCAAGAGCAAATCATAAGTTTAATGTGATCATCCAATAATAGCTGAGTCAAAAGTTATCCCAAGGTTCCCGACATAAGATTTAGCAAATGTGGCAAGGGGACCTAGAGTTTCCATCATCCTACCTGTCAAAACTGTCAGAGGGAACAGGCTTGTTTACTCCACGTGTTTCTTTCAATCTATCATCTGAATGTCACAGCAGAAATCAAGATGTGGTGTGGTCACAGTGGTGTGCTGTCAGCCGGCATGGCTTATCTCGTCTTTGAGTTACAAAATCAGCTCGAATCATCAGCTTGTATTGCTTTCCTCATTGTATCATATATTGTCTTTAAAAAATATCACATTCATCCATCAAACAAATGATTATGGTCTGTTTAACACCAGAACATTGTAACTCACGGTAACCCCTTTTGGACAGGCAAAATTAAAGTAAAATAATGTTAACTTGGACTTATGAGTCGATAAGAAAGTCTTCACACAGCCATATGTCAAAGCTGCAGTGAGAAATAATTTGCAGCACTAATGTGTTTCTGCTGCAGACTATACTGACACATTTTAGTAACACATTATCATGGTTATAAAACCCTAACATGTATATTATTTTCGATTAAAAGGACCTGGATCTCCATGTCTAGACTATTATATACATTTCACACCACCTAAAGAGGAAGCCTAAGTGCTGGATTATCTGCAACACTAGGTTCGTTACATGTAGACTGTCTTCTTCCATCAGTCTGACGTATATCAGGTTGTGAGTTTAGTCTATACTCTGAATGTGTGCCAGTACAAAACAATTATAGAGCTCATCTGACTTGAATGGCTGATCCTACACCATGTTTCTCATTTAAATTTGCGTCTTTGATTCTTTAACATGGGGTCTACAGTCGCCAGGTTGCGGTGGTTTTAAACGCACTCTTTAAGTTTAGTTAGTCACAGTGTTGTAAAAAGTAGGCTGTGGAAGCGCCAGTGGCTGAAAAAGAGCCCATCTAGATGAGACTGGCAGATGCACATTAGTCCACGCCGTGACGTGTGTATCTGCTCCGGTCCGAGGCGCGAGGAGCACACAAGCAGAGAGACACGCACCTCCCTCTCCGAGCCCCGACCTCCTGCTTTTTCATCGTAGCTTCTCCTCGAAGTTTGATGGAAAAAACGCTCCTGGTTTCTTTGTGGACCATGACTGCAAGGTTTAACCCCGAGGAGCCAATGTAGCGCAAGCGTCCCGCCTGCATGCGCGCTAGTCTCATCAGCTGCGCCAATTTCAAGTTATCGGCGCTTCATCAAAAGAAACTTAAGGCAAATATTGGTGATTAAGTTAAAAAAGAAAACAAGTTTAATGTGGATTTTTTGGACACCGTCGTGGACTAGTCTACTGGATTTGGATCGAGAGTTGCTTCCTGGCGGCTGCGCAAAATGGGCTTCCTAACTACCGCAGGATGCTGTGAAGTAAAGGACCATCATGTTGCCTTTGGCAAATAAACACTTTTTACACGTGATATTTTTTTTTAACCATAACAGCCAAAGTTTCTGCATGTTTTCCAGCAAAGGAGAAAACACCTGGAGCACCTGTGTGGAAAAAAAGTAATAGGGAAAGCTGTGAGGTTGGGCTAAAACGTCACTTTTGACATTCAAGACATTTCTGGTCTTTTTTATTTGATTTTAAATTTTTTTTAGAGGACAGTCTTTAGAAAGAAGCAACTTAGCGTAGTGAAGCGGAAAGGAGATGACTACCAGCACTGCTCTTGTGCTCCTCATTCTCTCTCTAACAAGTAAGTTCTTATCTTTTAAATATCCCAAACTGGTATGAATATGGAAACATTTTCTCTGAGAAGTTTAGTGCTAAGAACAGATGTCCAAGTCTATGGTGTTGATCTCTCTCTCTCTCTTTTACTTCTCTCTCTCTCTCTCTCTCTCTCTCTCTCTCTCTCACACACACACACACACACACACACACACACACACACACACACGCACGCACACACGTACTATACCCCCTTAGGTAGTGATTATGGCCTGAAAATAGGCTTATTGAACTGCAGAGGAGATAACTGACCTGATTGAAGCTTCAGGTGTCCTGTAGCAAAGGATAACATTAATGGTGCCACAAGAGAATCTTATATTAACTGTAAATCAATCTCAGGGGTACAATCCAAATGATTGTGCTTCAAAGTGTGGAAAATCTTTTGAAAGACAAATTAAAGGAAGGGATGCTTTTCTAGTCGATACTTCTCTATTTATAATCATGTAATTAGTGCAATACCACTACTTACCTATAATAAATGAAACATTTTGGTAGTTGTGAGAGTTATCTACATTTTTTAATTTTTATTCAGAGGGATTCATAAAAGAAAATCCCGAAGCTAATCCTGAAGAACTAAACTTCATATTTCTGTATTTCACTTCAGCTTAATCAAATACATGTTATTATTTCACTTTATAGTAATGTATTCAAAGCCTTTAGACTTTTATATATTACCAAAGTCAGTATTTGAAAGTCCACAGTCTTTGCAAATATTAAAATAATATTTCAAACCATTCTTTACCTGACAGAATTTTGTTCTTCTTCATTTAATAAAAAATGCCCAAATAATCCAGATCAGACTCGACTAATGTCATTTCTCTAATTTGTATGTATTTGTATGATTTAAACTCTTCCTCAAACTGCTACCCCACTCTTAAAGGGAGAATATTAATGACTTGAACAAGTGCACTGAGTAGTACCTGCAACCCAAAGTATTGGGTTTTCTACTTATATTGTTCATATACTGTATCTATAATCAACAGATCATATTCCCTGGAAAGACACAGTTACAATTATCTTATATTATCTGTCTTTTCTATATTTGGATTCTATAAAACCGGACTCATGCTGTTTACAGGACCTCTGTGTTTCACAAGAAGAGGTGTATTTGATGTGTATTTGTGTTTCTCAGTACAGGAATCTGTAGCAACCACAACAGCACTCTGCAAGAACTTCCTGAGAAAGTGTGGGTGGTGTTCATACTCTTAAAATACCCATAAGTAAAAGCAGATGTGCCCTTGAATAATTGAATAAGAGCCCTGTTTTATCTACCACCAAGAAAGCACCATCTCCTGTTTTTTAGGCAAAATGTAGATGTCTCACTGCCCTAAAAGAAAAGCGTCCTCTTACTTACCTGGCCTTGATTTTAGCTTTTATTTCAGAGAGTGGTGCCTTGTATACACGTAAAACTGGTTAAGCTTGTAGGTTACGCTTTAGCGTTTAAGCTAGACTTACAATACAGTAATTTTTCCAAAAAGAATGAAGACAACCAAAAGGCTGAACCATCAATCTGTAGATTTTCTCTTACAAATTCTGACAAAGATCAGCTGTGGCAGGTAACATAGTCAAGGATTAGTCTGCAGCATCCATCAAGAGAAGGCATGAGACCCTGGAATTGAGCTTTAAATGATTTAAAGGCTGTAAAACATCGAGAAGCGGCATCGCACTTCTCTGTGTCTTCCATCATGTTGTTGTGAGTGGTTGCATTTCTCTGAAGGCCTAAAGATTTAACTTAGTCTTGTACTATGCAATGATATGTGGCACCAGTCTTCCATCACAGCGTCAGTGTTTTAATCTTAATGAGTCTCATCACTGCAGATTACTGGAAGCTAAACTGTTCTTAATATAAAAGGTATCAACAAGGGGGGGTTAGTCTTGAGTGATTAAATTTAAGTCACTGCTACCCCCTTGAAGTAAACCCTTCCATACTTGTGAATGTGAAAACTCTAACGCTGGCATAATCGCAAGGCTAAAGTCATGAGTCAGTCCCACTTGTAGCAGACTAGATGTTTGAAATAGTTTTTCAAAAGGAAACTGAAAAGAGTTTATTGCTCCATAATATGTTTGAGGCTTTAGTCACTTACGTCTAATATCACCCTCTTGAACTGCCATGTTTTGACAGGAAAGTAAAACATCTTGAAACAGAGAATATCTCTGTTGCTTTAGTTTGAATAGCAATGTTGCACAAGTACAGTATCACAGTAAATACTAGTGCAGCAGCTATTATCTCACTCTTATTACCCCAACAATTGATCATGCATGCATAAAAAAAGGATGTTGCCCACTAAATCCTGTCAGAGACTCCAGGAAGTTAATGATCCTGGTGAGACCCCATCCATGGAGAGCCTTTTCACTTCCTACTTATGTCATTATGCTGAAATTGGCTGCAATTTGGCCAGAGAGTGCTTGTGAGTTCCTCAACTAATTGAATTCAGTGAATCTAAATTACTAAAAATGATTAGCACCTGTTTCGAAACAAATGCTCATACTCTGTTACAGTTTTAGCAGACATACGTTTTTTTTATAGGGAAACCCATTTTGCCCATACAACACTAGCATTCCACTAATGTGTGCTGAATTGTCAGTTTAGGATTTACAATAAGTCATCCTACCTCAATGGCTCCCATTCCCAAATGATAGTAACTACAACAGATGTCGGGAACATGGTTAAATCAAAACAGAAGCATCTGTAACAAGTTGGATATTCCAGCTGGTTTCAGTGGTCGATTATGAATGCTCTCAGTTTGCCACGGCAAGAAATTCTCTACTTCTTGTTAGATGCATGAAATCAAAATGCCAGCACCATAAAGTGGATGATGATGCATAACATCTCCAGTACTTACAGAGAGGTATTTCATTGCAATCCTGCAATAAAAATCTCAAAATTGAGCTTTATCGCTTGCCAGAGGTTCAAAGAGTAGGAGTTTTCCATTTTTAAAATATCCGTAAAACAGTCAGGGAATACCTTGTAAAACAGATTAAGCAAAATGAGCTTCAGGAGTGCTGCTGCATTTTGGTATCTTTTGATAGACGATTTCCTTTGTTTTCCCTTTTCTTTATGCAAACTGGAGCTAAGTGACCTTTTGTTAAAGCTCCATATTTATTGTTGAGATTAACATGTGGTAACTTTTGACAACAAGTTGTTAAATAATACCAGAGCAGCACTGCAATATTATTACATTTACTGCTTTTTTCCTATTAAACGTCTATTCAAATCTTCTGTTAAAATGCATAATTTGGTATCCACTTGATTTATATTTAAATACAGCATTTGTTCTCATATAGCTACTTTAATGACAGCCTAATTTGCTGGGCGTAATCTAAACATTTCTACGTACGTTCATACATTTAACACAGAGTATTGAACTCTGCTGTGGCCACTTCAGAAGAAATATAAATGTGATTAAGTGGTTTAGCTTTCATTTTAACAAATAACTTGCCTCTTACATAAAGAGATACTTGAGGTTCTTACTTGATGGCAGACCATTTATCCTCTGAAGTTAAAATAAACTGAGAGCTAAAGATTTCTCATTTAGTTCTAAGAGACTCACTTGCCTCTCTTCAGCTGAAACCACTGATGTTCACTCTGACATGAAAACTTGAAACAGCAGGGTGCTGCTAAAAAAAAAGAACATCCATGCTCACACAGTCTTCACTGCATGCAATCTTGCAAAAACAGACAACTCGTGTGCCACAGGGAGGGAAGCGGTCCAGATAACCAATCCTCACTGCGCTGTTGTCAGTTTGTTTGACAATGTGGATATAATGGCAACTGGAGCATTTTGCTTCTGATTTATTCATACGATTACTTTTATATAACCAATAATTTAGGGCTCAGGAAACATAAAGCTTCAGGGGCTGTCTCACCGGGATGCTTGACTGGAGCCCTGTGTGTTTCTGTGCTCTAAAACCCTGCAGTAAAGTGTCAGACTGCAAGATGTACACATGCTCACACTTAACCAAGAACACGTGATTCAGCTGTAATGCCCTCTGGTAAATTTACTTTGTTAACAGACATTGTTTTCAGAAACAGACACTCGCACACGCAGGATACAAAGATACACTACACACCTACCAGTGGCTGTGAATCGCCACAGGGGAAACACATGGCATTTATGAATGACATTAGTTATTGCCTTTTCAGGCAGTGGAGTTCCACCTAACCATGTCTGTAATATTACATATTTTAAACAGATTCATTTTATGTTTAAAGCAGTTTGATTAATTGGACTTCTTTCAATATTCTGTATTTTCTCTGCAGGCAGCTGGGCAGAGAATGCAGAGGAGCGCCTGGTAAACTACCTTTTAGGTCCAGAGCACTACAATAAACTAATCAGACCTGCTGTCAATAAGAGCCAGCAGGTCACCGTCTCCATACAGGTGTCTTTGTCTCAGCTCATCAGTGTGGTGAGTACACACAAACTACATCCAGATTATCATGCATCAGAGTCTACTGGGCTCAAACACCGTTACCTGAAACAAATGAAAAATTGGACTTGTGACGATTTAGTTTGACGCAACCAAAACCCATTACAGGCAACTCGTATTTGATGTGATTCAAGTGAAGTGTTAACATGGGAATTGACTCACTTCTGGATTATTTGAATTGTGGAGTCTGCATTTCACCATTGCCTTTATATCCCTGCTACGGAGGTAGCAGCTTGATTACGGCACAATCTTTATTAGTTTGTAGAGGTTTGTGACATCATATGTTCCCACATATCGCTTCAGCAGGGCTTTTCACAGGGGATCATTTACACAGGTGTTTCCTAAAGACATAAAGGCTAATAAAGCATCTGTTCTATTTATGTGCCTCAAGAAGCCATGAATATGAGTCTGTATATACACAGTACCAGGACTCTGAACCCGAAATCAGCCGTCATGCATCCTTTTATATACACATGTCACAAAAAAGGATTATTCTAAACTATTTATGTCTTGAAATCAGCTAGAGCACCTGTATGGATGTGCAGTCCTTTGTTGCTCTCCTCTTTGGTCTTTTAGGAATGTTCAGGTTTTTGTTTAAACACCGAACTGTGCCTTTAATTGCATTACAGAAGTTTTTATAATTATTACGTGGTGACTATGTAACCATTAAGTGGTGCTTTAATGGTCCGTTAGTCTCCTTTAAGAAGGAAAATGGCCACATAAATATTAAAGAAAAGAGCTGGATTAATTTTACATTATAATGTAATAATAATAACTTAATAATAATTCATGACACTGTCGCAGTTCAGAGGCTTCTAGGTTGTAGAATAGAAGTGACAACTTTAAATTGTCTGTAATTGTGAAGGTCTGAATCAATTTATCTGTCTCTTTGAGTTAGCCCTGTGCTCGACAAGTGATGTTTTGTGCTTCTCTTCTCCAAACTATTTGTTTTACCATTTGGATATATTTCTTTATGGTTGGATTGTAAAATGTACTATGTTAATAAGTGACCTGAATAATTCATCTCTGGATTATTTAAGTTTTTAGAATTTTTGATGACCTGTTGTTCTGTTTCACAGAACTATTATTATAAGTCACTGCAACTAAGCTTTACTTAAGGTTTTCACCTCGTGACATGGGCTTCTAAAAGCTTCTTATTCACATTACTTAATGCACTACTTTCTGCTCCATCGCCAAAGCCACTGAAGTGTTGCAGAATGTGGTTTTAAAGCCATTATTTTCATCATATTCACTAACGATCATGTTAGCCTCCATGGCTGCGTGCGCCTCACCAGAGGGTTTAAAACACCACTCGTCTCAGACAACTTTAATTCTAACCTTTCCATTCATCTCTATACAAGACAGTAAACAGGCTGACCTTATAGTATCAGAGTAAGTCCTTCCTTTCAGGCATTTGTAAAACAGGCTTTAAAAATACATATTTTTGCTCCAAAATGTTAGTGTTATTTCATCCACTCTTTAAAGGTGTGTATTGATTTATTGCTTTGACCTTTACTCAAAACAAAAATAGCATTATGGAAAGTATTATGTAGTTTTAACAGCTGACTGATCTTTGCTTTCAGAATGAGAGAGAACAGATAATGACGACCAACCTGTGGCTGTTTCAGGTACCTACAGTCTTTTCTCTGCTGCCCAGTTCTTATACAGTACCTTCTTTGGTCAGTATTTAGGTCTTTTGGTCATAGTTATGGTTACAATAACAAAGGCTCCTCTGCAGGAATGGAACGACTACAGGTTGAGATGGGATCCTGAGAAATACGAAGGCATCAAAAAATTGCGAATACCCTCCAAACTTATCTGGCTTCCTGATATAGTGCTCTATAACAAGTAAGTATGCAAATTTGATCCCAACCGAGAGAGACTTGGCTGCTTTTCTGAGTTAAATTTATGTGATTTGGACATTTTTTTTTACTATGAAAAATCAATTTAAAGCAGGAAAACTAATTCCTGTGGCGGCCTTGTATGAGTGGATTAAACCATTATTTTATTAAACTGTTCTCAATATTATGAGGTTTTCGATCATTACCACTCATGTTTTACACGTTGTGACTAAAATGGAAATGTATTTCAGTGGGAGCTGTGTAATTAACAATTTCCACAAACCCAGTTTCTCTTTATTTTTAGTGTTTCACATTAACATTCCCATATGGTCTAGTGGCTAGGATTCCTGGTTTTCACCCAGGCGGCCCGGGTTCGACTCCCGGTATGGGAAGTTGGCAATTAGCAATTTTTCACAATTTAGTTATGATTGCTAGTAGGATAGTGTTATGTGAATAATTCCAGTGCTGATGACAATAATAGCATGACCTGTGCTATCATTGAACTCTTCTACCATGTGGTAAACAACATTTAATAATTTGAGCCCAACCAATTTACTGTCTTGGCCCACATTTGCTTTTTTTTGTAAATAAGT
This sequence comes from Oreochromis aureus, assembly GCF_013358895.1. Taxonomy (NCBI): domain Eukaryota; kingdom Metazoa; phylum Chordata; class Actinopteri; order Cichliformes; family Cichlidae; genus Oreochromis; species Oreochromis aureus. The sequence goes on from NC_052947.1 coordinate 35,545,876, forward strand.
ATCAATAAATGTCAGTTTAATAGTAAATTAATGGAAATTAAACAGGTAAAGAAGAGACCGAAGAAACACCCCACAACCATATTACAAAAGTTGACATTTTATAGTTATTTGGCACTCCTAATTAACTACACATAACAAATGCTGGAAAATACAAATAAATGTTGTCCCATTTATTGGACTTTAAAATATTAGTATTAGTATTGGTTTAAAAAATCCTGTATTGGTCAGACTCTAATTTTGCTTTCCTCTATATTTGATGTGCTTAATGCTCTTTAATCCTTTATTTCCAAACCTCCTGTAGTGCTGATGGCGTGTACGAGGTTTCCTTCTATTGCAATGCTGTGGTCTCAAACACTGGGGACATCTTCTGGCTCCCTCCAGCAATCTACAAGTCAGCCTGTGCCATCGAGGTGCAGAACTTCCCCTTCGACCAGCAGAACTGCACTCTCAAGTTCCGCTCTTGGACCTACGACCACACAGAAGTAGATCTTATCCTCACCAGTGATTTCGCCAGCCGTGACGACTTTACCCCAAGTGGAGAGTGGGACATCGTCTCGCTTCCAGCACGCAAAAATGAGGACCCCAACGACATAACCTATCTGGACATCACCTATGATTTTGTGATCAAGAGGAAGCCTCTTTTCTATACCATCAATCTGATTATCCCCTGTGTGCTGATCACATCACTAGCTATCCTGGTGTTCTACCTGCCGTCAGACTGTGGGGAGAAAATGACGCTTTGCATCTCAGTGCTGCTGGCACTCACTGTGTTCCTGCTGCTCATATCAAAGATAGTGCCACCTACCTCTCTAGCAGTGCCACTCATAGGTTAGTCATATCCATATTTGTCTATTTGCAGTTTGTAGCCTAGGGCAATGAATATTTTGGTTTTTACTATGTGTACAGACACTTTATATAAATATAATTGTTTAGTGATGTGTGTAAGAAAACATAAAACAAGAAAAAAAAAGTAGTTTTTCAATTATGGATTAAGGCCATTTATTTACAACTGAAAGAGCTACACCGTATTCGAAATAGGCTTATATAAATGATGGGTCTTCACATTTCATTTTTCATATGTGATTTGTAAATGTGTTTCATGACAGGTCAGTCCTTTTTCTGCTTGCCCTCCACTTAATTTTTTATTATGCTGTTTACAACCTCAGCACAAAGTCAACACAAGGAAATTAAAAAAACGGTGTAAAATATTATAGTTGCCTGAAGAGGCAGCTGCTCAGATTATGGACAGTTTCACTCTGGTGAGCACAAAGACTCACCGGATAATAAATGTTTAAGTTCAAACCATTAAATTACTAGTGTTATACGTGTACCTACACTTAACATTAATATACTGCTTTTGGAGATTCCAGTAGGAACACTAATGGAACAGTATAAGGGAAACCGAACAACTGAAAGTAATGAAATATACTTCATTCTAGCAGAGTACTGCGCCACTCAAAAAAATGAAGGAAACCCTTAATTATAATAGTATAACACAATCTGGGAAGCACACCCCAGTGTCATGCAAATGTATTTCACCTGCTTTGGTGCAAATGAAAGTGAAAGCTATCACCACTCTTTGTTTTAAATAATATCTACTTTTAGAACCATTTTAAAATTTTAGTTTTTTACTTAGCATTACATTATTTTACTTTATTTGTTTTCAAATTGGACTGGTCAAACCTTACTATTTTTAAATTGGTTTTATTATTCTATTTTCTCTTTTTCCTAAATTATATTTGATGTACTTTTTTTCCAGCTATAAACCATTTTAATTTCTAATATATTTCTTTCATCATTTTTAATTTAAAATTGCTTAGTATTGCATATTAACACCTTCCAGTTAGACGTTTAACACAGTCTTTATTAAAAACGTGTTAGAGATGCTGCTGGTTGTTATTTGAGACCCAGCTATTATTTGATTATTGAATAACACATGACTGAAGACTGAATGCACTATGATTAAAGGCAGAAGTAGTGTTGGTAAATGACAACATCTGATCATTTCTCCGTATCTCATTCTGTTAAAGGTAAATACTTAATGTTCACCATGGTGCTGGTCACATTCTCGATTGTAAGCACCGTCTGCGTCCTCAACGTGCACCATCGCTCACCGTCCACTCACTACATGCCTGACTGGGTCAAGCGGCTCTTCTTAGTCCGTCTACCTACCTTCCTTCTCATGAGGCGCCCAGGCTCTTCCAATGTTCGTGATAAACTGCGCCGGAAGTACGCCAGCCGGAGTATTGTCTGTAAAAATAACACCCAAGGCAGCACAAACAAAAAGCAGTACTCAAACATCAGACTCGGTGGGATCAGAACCGACGCCGACGCTTTCTACGTGAATGAGGATTTGGCACACAGGTGTTGCTGGACGGCTGGTGACATCCCGGATGGTGGCGGAGGCTTTTCAGACTTCCAGAGGCCTTTGGCCAATCAGTTAGATGCAGATCTGGAGGAGGCAGTGGATGGAGTGAGATACATAGCTGAACACATGAAGACAGAAGACGACGATGAAGGGGTAAGACAAAAATAGATAAGTGATGATGAATAGGGGATATAGGGGGACACCAAAATATTGAAAGGAATAGAAGATAAAATATATTCTTGCAGAGACAGAAAGAGGAAAGGAAAGTCATACAAAAACAGATTATGGAGATGCATGATGTCAGGCAAGGTGGAAAGAGAAGATTACCAGGGCAAAATCAAATATGACACGAGCCATATCTCAGTGTTCAGTGTTTGCTTTTGTTCTCCTGTCATACAATTGGAATCTGTCAGCTATCTATTTTACTATAAACATTTCTAATGTCATCAGAAAGCTTTTGTGTAAAACACACGCTGACTGAAAGCACAAATCATAAACCTCAGCTCTCAGATATAATAAATATACAAACATGCTTTGCATCTGTAAATGTACTCTTTCTGAATGACATACAGTTGACTGTCTGCTAACCCATAACACCAGGGGTGTCAAACATAAGGCCCGGGGCCCGGAATCGGCCAGTCAAAGACTCCAACCCGGCCCACTAGATGTATAGTGATGTGAAGGAGAGCATAGATTTTATTTCCCTTTATTTTACAGTCCTACTAATAAAAACCACCCCACAGCCATTCATAATACACCAAAGTAATGAAGTAATAGACAAATAAATGACAGAAAAGTTCATTTTTTTCAACTAGCTACTATAGAAAAGTTTGTTTTTCACATTGTGTAAGTAAGTAAGTAAGTAAAATTTTATTTATATAGCACCTTTCAAGATAAAAATCACAAAGTGCTTTACAGAGGCAGAAAACAGACATTAAAATCCAAAACAAAACAAAATTAACCAAAAGCGAGTTTAAACAGAAAGGTTTTTAACTGCTTTTTAAAAGACATGACTGAGTCCACAGATCTCAAACTCAAAGGGAGCGAGTTCCAGAGTCTGGGAGCCACTGATACAAACGCTCTGTCACCTTTTCAATGGTAAAATAATAATAATAAAATAAGATAGGGAATTAACAAAAACATTCTGCTTTATAATTACAGGACAGTCTGTGTCATGAGCTACCAGAACGTCTTCTGTCATTTTACATTTATTTTTTACAATTAAAGAGCAGCTTCTGTCAGTTCTCTTTCATGAAAGAGAACTGCATTTCTTTGTTGTGTAGTTGAAATCACACTTCTTTTTCCTGTATTGAGATATTGCAGGGATTAAAAGTTTACACTGACAGAAAAGGGAGTTTCACTGGCTTATGGTGGTCTGTATGTGACCTTAATGTAAAATGAGTTTGACATTCCTGCCTTACAATGTTTAGGTGTTACAAACACTGAACCGTAAAAAGGTAGATTTAACGAGCTAATTTTTGTTTGACCCAAACATACAAACCTTAACCGCAATGGTCTGGATCTGTTGATGTGGTTCTAGATAATAGAAGACTGGAAGTACGTAGCAATGGTGATAGACCGTCTGTTCCTGTGGATCTTCATCTTGGTGTGTGTGGTGGGAACTCTGGGACTCTTCATGCAGCCACTGTTCCAGAGCTATAACACGCCCACTGCTGATGAGACAGAGTGAGTCATACACACTGTGAAATACACATTAACATACAGAGCAACACATGTTTCAGCCTGGCATGGGCTCATATTTAAAAGTCTAAAAATAAAAGAAACTGTCAGTTTTCTTTACATATCAGAAATGTCCCATCCCTCTGCAAAAACAGAGCTTTTTTTATTTGTGTGACATGCCTTTTTCTATCACACACACACATGCACACACACATGCACACACACATACATCTGGTTTGTTATCCTTGTGGGGACATCCCATTGACATAATGCTTTCCCTAGCTGCCTACCCTAACCCTAACCATCAAAAATGAATGACTAACCCTTACCCTAAACCTAACCATAACCCAACTGTAACCCTGACACTAAAACCACATTTTGAGTGTGAAAAATGCCTTCAACCCCGTGGGGACCTGAATTTTGGTTCCCACGAGGGCTGTTGGTCCCCACCAGTATAGTAAATTTCAGATTTTGGTCTTCACCAAGATAGTAAGAACCCATACGCGCACACACACACACACACACACACACACACACACACACACACACACACACACACACACACACACACACACACACACACACACAAAGAATAGTTCATGCACAGCACAGCATTCACGCACTGGGTGATTTGTAGGATTCGGGTATATCTTTATCTACACTTGCTTTACTTTGTGTGTTTTTCTCCCTGTAGATATGGAGATTTCTAGGTTTCCTGTGACTGCAACTTTGAGAAGCATTACAATGTCTGGCTGTGATCTGCTCCTAATGATTGAATCTGACACATAACCAACCGGTGATGAACTTCAAATGAACATGGAATCAAACCAGTTGCTTAACGTTTGGCTGCGTGTTTCCCCACCTTCATCGAAGAAACTTTACACCTCAAAGTCGAGCAGTTTCTGTCAAGATGATGAAGACAGTGCCTGCGGACAGTTGTTCCAGAAAATTGTACAATGTAAAAAACACAAAGGTGATGAAAATTATAGATGATTTGCAGTCCCTGTTTCAGTTTTGACTGACTGCACTGCTGATGAAAGAGTTTAAGGTTTTAACTGTGACTGTTTTTCTCCCATGTTGCTGCTCCAATGAGGCCTGCTCTCCTCTCCGGCATCGCTGATATGAAAATTGTATGAACATTTATAACAGTGGTACAAAAGCGGAACGTCATTTCTTTTTTCTCTACATCAACCTTTACTGTAATAGGAAGAGGATTTTGTTCTCCCCACCTTTTGTCTTTAACGCACCATTTCTCTTTCTGTCTCTTTCGTGTTCCACTTCAGAGCACTGTGTTTCATTTCCACAATCCACCTCCCAAGTAACGTTGTAACTCTAATGCAGTGTCTTATTTTGAAAAATGTGTGTTCTGCTCTTGGTTTCTCTCATTGTGTTTTTTTTCTCACATGCTTGTGTATTCTCTCCTTGTCTGTCTTTCTATTCCACAATCACAAGGCGTGTCAGAGGAAAAGGAATAGTTTGAGAAATATTGATAGAAGTCTTGAAAATATGGATGAAATTTCAAATAGATGTGACAGATGGAGCGAGTGCTGTACACGTCACACATTTTATTTCATATGAAAAGACAACATTAATTCCAGTTGTGTGTCTGTTTCCCTGTCCAACGGCACATTTTCACCCTTCACTTTTTAACTGCCTTAAACTTTTGTTGGACACCAGAAGATTAAAAACCTGTAGCTGCACCATGTTAATGATCTGACACTGACTGTATTCTAATTCAATATGTTGAATAAAAAAAGGCTGTCAGCTTTAGTTTGACCTGTGCTGTTGCCTCATCCATTTGCTAGAAGGTCACTTCTTAGATCGGCTTTTCTAGTAGAAGACATTTCAAAATTTGATGGTTGGAAGTCAAAATATATTGGCTGCAAATACAGTAAGTATGACTTTCATTTTTGGTTATTATTATTATTTGGTTTATTTTTTGTAAGACACTGACATTGGTCAGATCTCACACGAGAACAATGATATTTACACTTAATTGGGATCAGTTTTCCACTCTCACTTCATCAGATATTTACTGTAGTTTGGTTAAATTTACTGATAAAAACTGCAATTTGGTTTAGGAGATTTCAGATTTCATTCTTTCCTTGTGATGGTGACAGGGAAGGAAATGACAGAGAATAAAAAATAAACAAATAAAAATCTGTATGGACTTGGTTTGTTGTTAAAGCCAGTAGTCTATTGTATGCTGTTAGAAATATCATCACCACACCGCCTTCACGCTGTGATTGAACAGCTCTGGGAATTTTGAGCTGGATTTGAGCTGTACTTCCATGTTCACAACAGAGTACAACAATATACAAACACTTCCAGGAGACACTCTCGCTGTGCCTGCTGACTTTTCACCCCCACTTGCACATTGGCCTATCAAATCACGTGTAACACCATGTTTGCCTGCTGAATTAGTTGGGCAACACAAAACACAAAGTACCTTTTTTCTATTATGACCCCATCTGCAGTTTAAATAATGTAAAATGCCTCCATGCCTGACAGTAACTCATTTACACAAATATTATTTACACTCATGTACATTAGTATGTCATATGTTACCTTGGAGGTAAAGGTATAATATAACCACAAGCTGTGAAAATATGTCCAAACATCATTTTACACTGAGTCTTTCATACCCTTCATATCATAACCAAGGCTTTACTTTACAGAACAGGATTCAGCTGCCTGTCCAGACTTCTGAGCTGAAAACTGACAGCAGGAGCTTTGCACTTGAGGGTAAAAGTAATAGAAGCACTCTCAAAGTAAGAGAGCGGAGGTGAAAAACAGTGGGGTTTTTTTGCTTTTGTAGATGGGATGGCTGACATTCTCAAGCAGAGCCCTGACAGTATAACATAAAAGGAGGTGTTCTGTACTCAGAAAGGGGGCAGACAAGGTTGACAGAAAGTGGCCCAAGTATTTTTATACATTTCAAAAGTTGCTACAGTGACACTAATGTGTCGTTTGTGATGTTTTCTTTTCTGGGTGAACATTTTCTCAAACTTGTTTTCTTCATGTTTTGATCAAACAGTGCCGGAGGACAGCACTCTTCTGTGTCTCTGTGAAAAATACATATTCAGACCAAATTTCTCTTTAAGACTTGATTATTTTTAATCTGTACTACTGCTGATATAAAGCAAACCACTGTGACATTTTTTGCGCATATCCACACACAAACACACAATTACTTGAGTTAAAACCCTTTTAAAACTTAGCTCTCACTGCAAGTGAATCCACAAGCAGGATCACATCCTGTTAATGGACATTCTGGTTGTTGTGTATTAGAGTGCACCTCCTTCCTCAGCCTGAAAAAAGAGAAAATCTGCTTTGCTAATGCACTAATGTGCTTTTGGTCTACTGAGGGTCTACTGTGTATTTGTGTGTGTGTGTGTGTGTGTGTGTGTTGCTGACAGCATATGCCTAAATTTGTGAACAACATCTGGCAACAAAAAGGTAATATCAGGTGAAAATAACATAACCAGCTAACAATCAGGAGCCTCTGAAGACAGCGTGCGCAGTTACTTTTAGTGTGCTACGACATGAATGAACACACACACTGACACACACACATAATAGACGATGATAAGATTTAACTGGCCCAAATTCTTTATCTCAGCAGAAGTGAGGCACTGATTCCTGAAGTCAGCACATCAGCAAGAATGCTATGAGTCTGCTCTGGTGGACAGTTATCGACAAAACACATATTTACACTGCCTCTCTGGTTTGTGTGTTTTTGTGCGTGCGCCTATGTGTGTTTAAGCAATACCTATATGTGGTTGACTGGAGCATGACAGTGACAGATGTGTGTTGGTGTGATAAACAAAAACAAGGACGGAGCAGGCCAGCAGTCATTCTATAGAATTAGACTGTGTAAAGTAATGATGCTCAGTGCAATTTAATAAATGTGCCTTAAATGGAAACGTAATGAAGTGGTCATGTTTTAGGATTTTATTAGTGAATATGAAAACTTTTACTCTTCAGTATGTTTAAGTATTGTGTGTTGTTGCCCAGCGTGGAACTCAGTCAGAGTAGAGCTTCTACTCCTCAGTAACAAAAGGCACTTGAGGCCTGGAGTTGCATACCCATGTTCTAGAGCAGGGGTGTTGAACTCCAGGCCTCGAGAGACGGTGTCCTGCAGGTTTTAGATATCAGCCTGGGTCAACACACCTGAATTAAATGATTAGTTCATGACCAGGCCTTCAAGAAGAACTTCAAGACATGTTGAGGAGGTCATTTAGCCTTTAAATCATCTGTCTTGGATCAAGGACACATCTAAAACCTGCAGGACACCGGCCCTCAAGGCCTGGAGTTGCCTACCCCTGGCTTAGACTGTTGCCCCTGCAACCTGGATCTGGATAAGTGGCAGAAAATGGAAAAAATCAATGGAAAAGCAGAGGGTTAAAATAAATAAATATATTCAGTGTAATTTTGTATTCTTACTTAATATTTAACTTTGGATTTCTGTTTCACTGGTGTTTTACACTTTAGATATTTTTCTTTGTGGAGCCTTTAAATCCTTGGTTTTTTTTTTGTTTTTTTTTTAATATATTCCGGTGTATTGTGAGTTTATGTGATTTTGATTGCCATTCCTGAAACATGTCTTCTCCTCTTCTTTATGCAGCATCTCTTATCCTCTCTGGTACAGTTCCTTTGTGTAGCCCTGTGGATTTTGTGCTTAGCGTTTTGACTTTGTTTTGGATTTTGTGTTTTTGATCCTTCAGCCTAAATTAAATGGCTTGCCTTTCAAAAGATTTTATCATTTACACAGTCTGAAAAAACCATTACAGCAAGAGTAAAAAGCATGTTAGGCTACATATTTCATAAGAAAACAGACAAGTCTTGCCTACACAAATCTGAGGGCTGTAAGTGCCATTTAAAAGTTCATTGTGGATTTTGAGGTTGCAGAGATGCTCTTTTTAGCTCCACATTAACTGACTGCATGACATTTGCATCCAGACTTTAATATTTAGTGGAATCCAGTCTACTCTCTATCCCTGTAAATGTTCCTGTGCCACTGGCAACAACACAACACCACATGCAAACATCTTTTCAACACACTTCTTTCTTTTTTCTTTTTTAATGATTTTATTACCTTTTTCCTTAATATGCCTTAATGCTTACATAAATTTGTCCACACCTATTTTTTTTTTTTTCAGAACAGCTGTGGCTTATCCAGATGCTTGGCATGAAATGCAGTAACTGTGTAAACTGTGCCTGGGAGACTGGTGCTGTTTCATTTTTATAGTGTTTCTGGAGGTGTAGGGTTTGGTCTGCTGTGCTTCCTTGTTTGTCTCTGTTTTTGGTTCCTTTTTATGACTCAATTTTTTTCACATTTCTTGAGGGCTACGATGCAAGATTTGTGGTTTAGTGAGCTATGTCAAGCTTAAAGTCAGAGTTTTCAGTATCATGAAAGCGTCTCTTATTTCTGGCTAAATAACCGTGGTAGCTTATGCTGATGCTGGAAGGGTCACATTTTCACTGATTCTTTCATTTCCAGCATGTTTTAAGCAATATAAATTCTCTGTCAGGGGAATGAGTTTTATATGTGCAACTTGTTCGACTGTACCTCGCTAACATCACAAATGATGCCCAGCTGTATAGTTACAGCACTGCTAACTGTGAATTTTCACTAAAATGTGAATGTATTAATTTACCAAGTCTTTTTTAGACTGCTGGAACTGCAGCTTCTAAAGCACAGAACACACACCAAGAACACCGTTTCAGTCAGCAACACTATTATCATGTTGGTTTGGCAACAGACCAAAACTAATCTGAAATAAAGACGGGACTCTGAGCATGTGATCTAACATCTGGATCCAGGCAAAAATAGGATAGGGCTAAGATAGTTAAGAATACTTATTTGAAAACAATACAGAATGCCAGAGATTCCCATTGCGTTATACACCCGCATATCTTCAGCTGTTATGGCGCCTGATTTTCGTGTTTCCCTTAATATAAATAAACATTTCTTCCATGAAATGATGCAGAAGAGAAACAAACTGATGCTCAAAGAGTCACCAGAATGCAGGAAATGAAGGGTCTGATGCTCAAAATTTCCCTGGGGGAGGAACCGTAGACGTCATTTATACAAAAACATCTATTTGTAGAAATTTAAATATGAAAACAGTTCAGATGAATGAATTTCATTTGATGTAACTACTCTGGAGCTTAATAAGGCCAACAAGGCAATGTTGATATACATATTTTATGTATTTTATGTATTAGAAAAGACATTATACACAATGAGACATTTTTAACTGTAATCATGAATTATTATACATACATGACATGGATGATATGAGCTGAATTCTTCCTTGAACTTCACTTCCTGCTATTGCTCTGACTTCTTAACAGTATCACTATTTTTAACAGAGCAGCACTTTCCCAGGACAGTGCTTTTTATCCAAACTGATTCCATGTCTTTCGTTTCATGCCATTCTCCATCAGCCACTGCTCACCCTATCCCATCTTCGCTGGCAGAGCTGGCCTGAGCTGTCCTGAGCTGTCCTGAGCTAGCCCACAGCAGATTTAAGTGAAGCCAGCTTTTCAGATCAGCAGTTTTTTTGTCCAGCACACACACACCCGTACACGCCAAGCCTTTTGTCCATTTTTTTTATTTGGTAAGATGCATTTCTCACAACAGCAACAGCTGTCCATCAACATAAACTTTCAACAATATTTTCAGTATTTAAACATGCAAGGAATTTACTTTATGGTATCTTATACAAATCACACCTGTGGCTACCTGAAGGATCTGTTGACTGTTACTGGCAGCTTACTATTACTACTTACTTAGTACCTATTACTTAACACAAACTTTAAGCAATGCTGTTATTCTATAGTTAAAATTTAAATTAATATTTTTTTGTATATTTTCTCTTTCCGCCTTTCTCCAGGACACCTCTTGAAAATAAATCTCCAGCATTTACTTTTACCTGCTTCATCATCTCATCTATGATGAGGTGTCTCAAAGCATGCAGCGACCAGCATATTTCCACTTCTATGCCGTGTGATGTTTGGCAGTATTAGCTGAGGTCTACATCACGGTGGAAAATCTGTCTCCCTCTGTTGCCAAAGTTTCCTCAGGTTGCTCTCCTAAATAAGCACGGTTTGTCAGGCCCCCTTGTAGTCATGCAGAGGGCTCGTTCTGCACTGTCTACCTGCACTAGTGCCTGTAGGCGGAAACGCCGCTGCTCCTTTACACACACTCCACCAAATTTGGACACATGCCAGACTCCATCTTTGTGGCCCATTCTTTCTCTCTGTTTTCTCCCTGTCTCTTCTACTTCCATTTATTAACCTCCATTCCTCTTCTTCCCCTCCTCCTTATCCTCCCTCTCTCTCTATTTCTGCTCTGAGCCTCCCTCCACCCTTTGTCCTTCTTTTGTAAATTGCGTGTGGAGAAATAGGAACTAAAAATACACCGGTGATAAACCCAATTATCTGTCCTTTTTCACGCTACACGCCCAAATCGCTAAGAACATGGGACAAGCTGTGTGCCAGAAACCAGCCTTCAGCGTGAATTCCTGTGTGTTTGCACGCTTGCACCTATATGTTGTGCTGTTCAGCAAACTAATTTAACAATTTTGCTTTACTGCTGTGGAGCTGCAAATCAACTGGTCACACTTAAGAAAATGAAACAGTCAGTACTGCTAGAATTATTAATTTTGCAGTACCCAAGTGCAGCATATTCTACAGTTTAGTGCAAATGTTAGCTGGAGAACAGCCAGCACAATCAACTTGTGCCAGTGCAGCAATGGGTCACTCCCAGATGACCCTGCACTATAATATTTTTAGTGTTTTCTCTGTGTCTTTGTGACTCCACTAGATATCGCATCCTAAGCTTGATGGCTTAAGTCAGCTTGTCCCACCAGATAACCCGCTTCCAGCAGCGCACAATATTTGATCGGCCTATGTGTCAGCTTGCATGCTTGTGGTTGTGCGTGTGAGTATGGTTTGTGCTGGCTGGAGATGACCGAAAAGACACAAGCACAGAAAACACCGCACTGAGCAGTAAATTCATGATGAAAACTGGACGCCCAGTTGTTCTGTGTTAGAACAAATGCCAGAGCATAATCTGAATATTTAAAAGACATATCCATCGTGATACTTCACAGTCTGCATCTCTGTACTTGGCAGCCAAGTTTTAATTTTAGCTTTCCGGTTCATTTTGGATAACCAGCACATATGAAAACATCCCCAGTGTTGACAGTACATTTGGGCTCTAATTATACTCCTATCCCCTTTTTCAGCCACAGCAATGAATAAAAGATACTCAGCTCTGCAGACGGTAATGAGTGCCGTGCTCTTAGACAGCACTTATGATGTACTAACAGAGGTTTGAGCTTGTTTAAGCATTCCTCTTGCCTGTGGCTTGAGTACAAGTGAGTGTCAGATACTTCTTTCTTCACAATCACAAGCTGTAACATTCAAACTGTTGGCCAACTGGTGAGCTGCCACACTTATTTCAAACTTGTTCCAATCAGTTTACATTCTCTGAACTGTTATCCCATCACACAAAGATGTGTGTGTGTGTGTGTGTGTTTACGCGTGCCCACTTGAGTATTACACTGAGAGAAACACTATCACTTTTAAATTGGAGAGCTCAGTTTTTACATGGATAAACTGGGGCAAAAATGACTGCCCTTAATTTGATTCACTGCAATTACGCTCAGTATACACAACCCCCTTTTTTTGACATAATGTACCAGACCACATGACATCTTACTGGCCTTGGGGAAATTAGTTTTGCAAAAACAGCACAAAACCACGGGAGTATGAACATCTTTCTGTCCAGCAAACTACAGTTTGACCTCTGCAGATGGCATGAAGTCTCCTTATGCAGGTCTATTACACACCACACCAACAGCACACTCACCATGTAAAGCTCTACATCTGTGTAAGTCAATCAAATGACTGAAGACAAATGAACAGATGTTCGTTTGTGGGTATGTGTAGGTGTATGCATTAAGCCTTTAATCTTTTATTCGAATATGAGATTGCTTTCATTGGCACAGGTAGTGACATTTGATTAAGACACAGCCAGTTGTTTTGATAGATTGCAGGTAAACATTTTCTTAAAACCGCTTGATGTAGTTGAACATTTATTTATTTATTTTATACGTTTCAGATAAAACAGGATACAAAAGACTGCATAAATAAAAACCTTTTTAATCAATTAGAAATATTTAAGGGCAACCATGAACAAGATTGTGCATGCAGCATTTTTTGGTTTTATTTCATTTACACAGCAGCAGTGAGGAAGTCTGTTTCAGCAGTAGAAAATGTTCTGTTTGCCCACAAGAAGTAACTTAATTCAGCTTTAACACAATTTTACGAGAAACCGCTAATTAAGGGGGCTTTTTAAAAATTGCACAGAATGATATTTTGCTGTGATTTCAGTCTCAACAAAATCTGCTTTAGTCTACATTCTGTATTTTTCTATATTCTGATTCTGATTACATAAAGAGATAATTAAGGAATGCAGAAAAATTGCTGAACATAATATGAAAAAAGGGTTCATTTTCAAGAAATTCTTATTTAATATTTGTCCATACATTTACTGACACTTTATTTGGTACACCTTACTAGTACCAGCTTGGACCCCCCCCCCTTTGCCTTCAGAGCTGCCTTCAATTTGAAAAGGTACTGAAATCGTTCCTCAGAGATTTTGTTCAATGTTGACATGATACTATCACACAGTTCCAGCTGATTTGTTTTCTCCACATATCGCTCCACCATATCCCCAAAGTGCTCAATTTGATGGAGGTCTGGTAAATCTGGAGGCTATTTGAGTGCAGCAAACTCACTGTCATGTTCAAGAAACCAGTTTGAGATCATTCGAACTTTATGACCACAGTGTGCCCATCTTCTGATGGCTGTTTCCAGCAGGATAATGTGCCATGTCACAAAATGTACCCATCTTCTGAGTATTGGTCAGCAATAATACTGAAGCAGGCTGTGGTATTTAAATGACGTTCATATGACATTAAGGGAGACAAAGTGTGTCAAGAAAATATCCCCCACACCATTAACATCACTGGCCGCTTGAACCATTGGTACAAAGTAGGATAGAGTCATGCTTTCATATTGTTTAGGGCAAATTCTTACCACACCGTCTGAACGTCTCAGCAGAAACTGAGACTCATCAGACCAGGCAACGTTTTTCCAATCTTCTACCATCCAATTTTGGTGAGGCCATGTAAACTGTAGCCTCAATTTCCTGCTCTTAGCTAGCATGAGTGGCACATGGCTATCAAGTGGTTGTTTGAGTGAGTGTTGCCTTTCTATAAGGTTGAAGCAGTCTTGCAATTTTTCTCTGATCTCTGACATCAATAAGTAATTTTTGCTCAATGAACTCCACTCACTAGATATATATATTTTTTTGGACAATCCTGTGTAAACCATAAAGATGGTTGAGCGAGAAAAGCCCAGTCGATCAGGAGTTTCTGAAATACTATGCCCAGCCCATCGGACAACAACACACAAGCCTCATTTAGAGTCACTTACATCACCTTTCTTTCTCATTCTGATGTTTGTTTTGAACTGCAGTAGGTTCTCATGACTATACCTACATACTTAATGCATTGAGTTGCTGTGACTGGCTGACTAGATATTTCCGTTAACAACTATTCGGACAGGTATACCTGACAAAGTGTCCAATGAGTCAGTAAATCTATGGGGAGGCCACAGTTCTTATCTTCTTACATATTGTTAGATGCAAATATTTTATAGGAACTTCTTGTACTTTTGTGATACAACTGTACCTAACAAACTGGCAAATAGATAGAAAACAGCACAATTACACAACTGTTGATGTGGAAATTAAAACAAAAGAAGCCATATCGCTATAATAGTTCAGACACATGAAACTTATAGAAGAGTAAACTTCACATAGTGCATATAAAAGTATTTGGATAGTCCAAAATTTAAACAATTTTCCACTTTTAGTCATTTTTTAACTGACTCACTGCATTTATTACATTACAACATCACAATTTACATGTGTCATGCATTATTTTAGCATGCAGGCCATTGCAAGAAAGGCTATTGTTGTTTCTTTAGCTATGAAATTACTGATGTGATTTCTTAGATAAAGCAGAACTGAACTTCTTAGAAATTGTACTCTCTGCAGCCCTGACCTCTTTACTGTACCACACTATACTGTTCTTTCTTCCTCACAATATAGGGAAGACATGATATCTACCTCCCTGCCTCCGGGCAGCTTCCAGAAACCCTGATCATCTCTGCTCCATTAAACCCACCTCTGCAAGACGATCATGCCAGAGAGAGTAAAAAAGGGCCATCCAGATTTCATTACTTAGGGTTGAAAATAAAAGCACTTTTCTCAGGTTGAAGGGATTTGGTGCAGCTGTAGATGTGAATAATTCAGCATGGTCTAAAAGTTGTAGCGAGGGAGACAGATATTTTTGTGTTATGTTTCACTGGAGGAAGACAGATGGCACCAGTGTACATTATATGAAGAGCAAGTGCAGAGGAAAAAAGCATGAGGTGAAAGGAGAAGGGTGAAGAGATTCTGGAATGAGAGAAGTAAAGAAAATCAAGCATGGTAAGAGGACTGAGGGGGAAGAAAAGCATGAAGGGAAGGCCAGAGAATGACTGAAAGTTGGTGAATTGAGATGGTGACTGAAAGAGAGGAAGTGAAAATGGACGGATGACGCTGAGCGGACACAAGAGGATGACACTAATGGCTTGTGGACGTCTGCATCCAGCTTTTAGGAAACACATGAATTAAACATTGCCTTGGGCAGAACACTGGAACAAGCTATGGTGCGTCACACTAAACAATCCTGGCAGAAACACCGACTCGCACCTAGTTCCTCCTCCAAACTGCTTCACTAATAAGACTGGCGAAGACAAGCGTGTCATGACGCCACACTGTGAGCTCAGCAGTTGTCAGATGGTGACACCAGCAACAGCAAAAGCACATTATCCCCGTTGTGCTTATTCTCTTTTTCTTCATCTGTCCTTTTTTATGTGGAGCTTGTCTGGAGGGATTAGACTCAGTAAACTCCTTCCAACTGCAGAAGAAAGAAAAAGAAGGAGAATTGCACAGTGTTTTGACAACTTTGCTTGTGTTGAAATGAAGGGACACTGACTGCTGTGACAGCTCCCAAATAAGAAAGTCATTGTTTTGAATTTTAACACTATTAATGATATGATATGGCCTCGGGGTGAGAGGCTGGTCCTGACAAAGTGTGTTTATGTGTTTGTGTAAGCAATAACTTAGGCATGCACCTGTGATTTATGGACCTGCAGAACATTTAGATCACATGGGTGGAGTTTGACTAAAAGGGTGGACACAATTTTAAACACTGCAGCATGTTACACACGGGTCATCTCTATCTTTGCTTTAGAAGGTAACTGTGTCTTGCAAACTCACCTCTCTGTAATTTTGGGTTCAATAAAGTAATATTAATACAATTTTCGATCTGTACATTGGCTCAGTAGTTTTTTGTTAATAAAGACTTTTGTCACTAGCCTACAGCCACCTATCAATACAAAAACCATGACCAAAAGATTGTGCTTTTAAAATGTCAGAAGGTCAAAGGGCATTAAAAGTTTACATATTATAACACAACATGTGTAGTCTGTTTTGAAATCATATTAAACTACAAGCATTAAGCATGCTCTGATACTAAAACAGAACTGCTGCTTTAAGGGCCCTTAAAGCTACAAAAGACTCTCCAGATCATTTAAATCTTACTCATCATCCTTTAAAGGGTAACTTATCACAAACAACCAAACAAACAAAAATGTAAATTTTTTTTTTTTGTAGTTATTTCTTTAAAAGAAGGTAGAAAAGACTGTCCTGACAGCCAGTGACGGTGTCCTCTGAGCAAACGGTACATCTTAGCAGGATATACTTTCAGTATATTTGGGGCTGATGTGGAAATAATGCTCTACTTTAAGTCAAACTATATTTCATTCTGTCTATATATTGACTGAATGAAGCATCTGTTCGCCCTTGTGTGTTTGTGTCTGTGTCCCCAAGCAGGTGTGGACAGCTCGCGTGTGCAGCACCCGGACACGTCTCAGAGTCATGTGTCACTCCCTTTCTCGCCGCTCACCTTAGGCTTTTGTGTCGGCTCAGTTCACTTCAGCACTGCTCCGCTAAGCCTCCTCTCCTTAATGACTTTCTTTGATGACGTCAAACCAAGCGTGTAAAATCATGCGCTAAAATTAAACTTAATCAGCGCTGGTAAACAGAAACCTGGGGAGCTTATAATGCGAACAGCGTGTTTCAAAGCGGCAGGAAGCATGCTTCCGAGCAGATAAACTTTCCTCCTCAGAACAGCGCAGTGCTGCACTTCAGTGGTCGGGTGAAGACACAGCATGCAAAGGGTCCTAGCTCCAGTTTTTGGAATTCAGCAAACTCGCTGGATTAATTCAGTATTTGTTCTCAAACTCGCTGGTTTATGCGGACATGTGCTTCAAAACGTTATTTCACGCAAGAAAACACCGTGAAGGCTAAAAATTAGTCAAATAAAGTAGACTGCCTGTTACGTGGACACTTCAGCACCACGGAGAGCGCACACTAAAACTCACTGACTGTCTCACAAACAAATCATTCTGTCCTGCGTGTGCCGTGCAACTTTCTAACCAACATGTAGCAGCTGGAATGAGATAAAGTATCCGCAGATTTTACTGTTGGATCTGGATGAGATCAAACAATTCCATACTGAGCGCCCCCCAAAAAACTATTACAGCATATTACGCGTGTGACACTTGAGTTTGAATGTGTCATATTTTTAATTTTAGGTTCATATCCTCTTCGATCTTTGACATTTCTCTTTTTGCCAGTGTTGGGATCACTTTGCGCATGTTGGGACGGTTTTCCCTCCCTGTGCTGATCCGTATGGATGCGCCAGAGGGGATTTTTGCGCTCGTAGGGGAGGGACGTACGAAGTCAATTTGGGATCATATCAGGAAGGAGCGCACCGACAGAGCGAGATAGACGACACCAGGGGAGAGAGGCACATTTTCACGCCCTCTCACATTATTTCTCCGTCTCATCGATTAAAGAGACAGGCTTCCTTCAGGAAAAAAGTGAACAGGATCCCCAAACGACACGAGGGAGACATGCAGTCTGTGGAGAGATGGACTGTGCTGCTTTTACTTGTGGGTTTGAAGGCGCAAGGTAAGTGGCGTTTATTCAAGGTAGAGTTATATAGTATATTCTGCAGATCAAAGACGCATGAGGATTTTTGGCTGCATGGTTTTCAAAGCTCCAGGACACTGGAGCCTCTCTGCGCGTCAGTGTCTTGATAGTTAACTTGGTGATTCTGGGGTGATTAGGCTGAATTACTGTGCATTCTCCGAGGCGTCTTTTAGTAACTTTGTCTTTTTCTGCCATCCTCCAGTGCTTTGTGGTCATCGCTATGTCGATTCCAAACTTTTTCTCGTTTTTATTTTTTGAATAATTAGCAAAAATATCGTCAAAATATGCAAAAGAGTTCCTGCCAAAACATCAATTTTAGGTTTTTGCACTAAAACTTCTATTCTTACACTCTAAAACTAGGCCAACAAAAATGAAATGCGGAAAAATCTGGAGAAAGGCAAATGAATTTTGATGAATGCTAATTTTGTTTTGAAGGGTCGATGTGATTTCACTAAGCAAAACAGATTACAGTTCCGTTTCCCCGTTTACAGGTAGCGAGACTTTTGGAGGTTATACGAGGCCTGTGCCAATTTTGTTTATTCACACAGAAAGCAGATAGGAGGGTTTTAGTCGGGAGGAGGGGGCTTGGTCTGCTGCAGGCGTTTGATAAAAACCCTCATAGCAATGCGTGTCTTTGGATGAATCTGATGACCTTATTTCGTTTCACCCCAATTACGACACTAATTAAAAGTTGTATTCATTTCTTGTTTGTTCTTATAGTTTGTAGCAAAGGATAGGAACAAAACATTACATCTTTAGCATGAGATACTTTTAAAGTTACCTTGTTGAAGGCTCGTTTGATTGTTGTAATAAAGTTAAACGTGTAATCATTAAGGTATTTTCAACTAGCAGTGAAAATAATCGATTAAACTAAAACATACAAAAGTGTATGTTTTTTCAGACAAGAGCATCTTTGTCCAGAGAAGATTCATAAAATATATATAGAAAGGTAGGAAAAGAGGGAGGACGCAGGAAATGACTGATAGAAGGAGGAAAGAAAGCTAGACAGTGAGGAAGCGAGGAAGTGGGGTAATGAAGGGTTGAAGATAGCAATGGATGAAGGGCGATCAGAGACAGATGGGAAGAAGATAAAGATGGAAACAAAGAAGAGAGGGGAGATGGAAGAAAGATTGGAAAGAGGGAAGATCAGGGGCAAAAAGATTCATAGAAGAAAGAAGGAAAGATAGCTGGGGTAGAAGGGGATAGCAATGAAATGTCAAAGATAGGAAGGAAGTGAAGGTGAGGAGGAGGAATTGAGGAAATGAGAATGGAAGGAAGAAACAGTGGGAAGCCAGGATGAAGGATGAAAGAGAGAAGGGAAGAAGAGAAAGGGGTAGGCAGGGCAGAAAGAAGGAAAGGCACTGAGATGAGGATCAAGGAAAGGAGATAAGGATGCCATCCAACTTAGAATGATGAAAGGGAAGGAAGAATTTGTGATTATTGATATGCAGCCAGTATCTTAATCACTGACCGCAGCTGAGCAGAGAGCCTGGATCTGACCTGGAGCCACTATGTGGAATAAATTCAGCGACAGTAATTACGCTGCAGCATTTCCAAGCATTAACGTAAACATTTGCTCCAAGGGTATAAATAGCAGCTATCTGATTTATGCGTGGTGGCAGGCAGACTTTCTTATGGTTTATCAGCCTTTATACACATTCTTTATTCCAAGCATGATCCTATGAGGTGCTTCTAGCTGTCTTCTCTCGCTCTTCCCATTTTCACTGACACATATGGACAGTCTGTAGTCCATATCACGTCTGTACCTAAATAACGTCACATGAACTTTGGAAAAAATTAAATTTGACCCTTAATCTGTTGTTGTAACTGAATTTAATAAACACTTCTAAAGACAGTGAGCTTCTAAGAAAGAAGCTGAAGCATTTTGACTAGCTATCTCACAAGATTGCTAAGATGATGCTGATTTTCATGCTTTACAGTGTAGGAAAATTTCAATGTGGGGCGTTTAAATAAATTTAGGAACACAATTTAATTCTAATAATCAGATTAAATGTCATGTTTCTTGGTGATAATTTAATGACCAAATCCTATGTTTTTACAAATTCCCAAAACTGAGACCACCTGCACATTTAGTTTGACTTACAAATGTCAACATAAAAATACAGATTCTCGTAAGTGATCAAAAGCTTAAATAATGTTTAAACATCTCAGAGATAAACAGTTTAATTAAATTTGAGACACCCAGGCCCACATTTGCAGATTATTTAACATGTCCATGAAGATTTTCACAAAATAAATTTCTTATCCATCAACCTCACCTTCTTATCATCACAACCTCAAAAGCAGAAAAGGTTTTGATTATGTATGTGCAAAAAAAAAAAAAAAAAAAAAATCTACAATCATCTTGCCACTTGGGAATCCCCTGTGGCATCTTTGCAAATATGGGAATGCTCAGATATCCAGTTTAGAAGACATACTCAGAATAAATGGAACAACAATGTTACTTCCTCCATATTCCAATATGGACACACAAAACAAATAAAAGCCATAGCCTGAAAACAGAGACGTGGAAATTCCTTTAGTTTGTCTGCAGATCAAAGCGAAATTCATTTTATTGAGGGAAAATGCATTTTTGGTAAGTGTTCCAGTAGTTGAAATTCCAGCTGAGTAAAAAAAAAAAAAAAAAAAAAGACTTGGCAGCTCAATTCTAAGCTTAGAATCCAGTCTAAAAACATTTATATGTTTTCTGCATCACCAGCTGAATATGTGCACAGTAAAGCTGTAGGCTATAACTTTACAGTTGGGTTTCATTTGTGATGGTACTGTAGTTCCTGCTTAACAAGTTGCACAAATACATTCAACAGGACAGAATACATACTGCACATAAAAAATAAAAACGTGGCACTTCCAATTTTACAGTGAAACTCTGCTCTTGAGCAGGTTGTGCATTCAGCACAAGTTACCATGGTGATTTAACCAGGTTAAAAAAATAGAGCCTCTTTCATGACACACAAAACTCTGACTTTAAGCTCAACATAGCTTCCTGACCCATAAAACTTGCTTTGTACTACTCCCCTCTGACCAAGTGATGAGTTGGATGAGTTGGGCACGCAAACATTTACTCCATCACTTCAGACAGGGTAATTTTAAAGCACGTGTCTTTTTTCCTGTTTCAGCACAATCTACAGCCAAAACTGGCTCATGGGCAGTTCAGCATTCACTTCTGACCCCGTGTTCAGTCAGCCTGCACAAAGTTTGCACTAAGTTTGGAGACACTATCAGACTACAAACTTCTGTACTGGTAAATGGACGGGTATATATATAGCACTTTTCTGCTCTTTCTGAGCACTCAAAGCATTTCTGCACTACAAGCCAAATTCACCCATTCACACACATTCATACAGTGCTTTATTCTATGCACTTTAAGCACTTTTTATCTGTCTCATACACACTCACTCACACTCTGATGGATGCGTCTCACTCCAGCGGGTTCAGTATATTGCCCAACGTGAACTGGAGGAACCTTGGAACAAACTACAAACCTTCCAAATAGTAAATGGCCTGCTCTACCAGCTGAGCCACAGCTGCACCTAATCTCAAATTAGCAGTGGTCATGCTCTTTAGTGATTTGTGACACACTGATTAATATTACTCACATGAATTCATCCTTTTTGAAAGCTGTGAATGTGAAAAATGTGAAAAAGCTTATGTAACCACACCTTTAGCTGCAGTTATGTCCATATATTTGGATAACGCACAAACTGTAAACAGCATTTACACAAGCAATGTTTAGTTTGCCTCTGGTGATTTCAGAAGTGCTACTATTGTGTGTTACTTCAGCTTGCATATAGTCACAGCACTGTCCCTTGTATTCAAATAAAGGCTGTTCTCATAATGTAATTGAATGCATGACTGATGATCCGGTCAGTGAACTGTGGTGATAAGGTGTGTGTGTGTTTGCGTCTGTGTGTGCCAGCATGACTGCAGCTGTGTGGTAACGAGGCTTATATCACGGTAACATTTATAGCGCAGAACACAGAGCAGAGGGGGCGTGGCTAAATATGAACTGAGTCACAGATAAATGTGTTGAGAGCACCTCATGTTGCATCCCTCGCTTCACATCCGTCGGTTTTCATAAAGGCTGAACCTGTTTGTTAGAGTCCAGTTTTTAGAGTAGAAGGCTTTCAGGTGATGTTTGTGAAAACGTGTCCATTGTAAGTTGTAAAAAACTTATTTTGTGGATAAATGCAATCATTTATGTTACAGTTTTACAGTTTTTCTAATGGAATATTGAGCTAAAGATACTTCCTGTCAACATCAAACAATGGCTTCTCAGTTTGCATGTAAAATATTTCTCATTCTGGCATGGCCCAAAGTGAAAATGACATTTCTCCTACATCCAGAGAAAGGAATATATGGGCACTTACATTCCTGGTCAGGGACTCATTTGCACCTAATAATGACAAAATGCACATGCTAAAACGAGAAAAGGACCACTGAGATGTCAAACCACAAAGGCTGAGCGCTTTTCTTCCATGAAACATATTCAAATTCATGTAACCCACTTTTTTGTGAGCATGCCTTCAGGGAAATTTCTATTAGATCTGCTCATTTCGAAGGTGAAAAAAGTTGAAAATGGATGAGAACTGCGAAATGTGTGCAGTCTCGCATGAATGTCATAAGTCCTTCAAAAAGAGCTATACTTGACCAATATTAGCATCTGCTGAGAACGTCGGGACAAAAAGAATACAAGAAAAAAAGACAAATCAAACAAAGCTGTTTGTAGATTTTGCCTGAATACAAGTGTCGAGCCTTTGCTGTTAAAGGCATCAGTCACATCTCATGGTATTCCATTAACTGGACACACATGCACACACTCACTGCTCCACGATCCTATCTTCCTGGGCTTTTTGCACCTGTCTCTCACTTTTCACTTCGCCTCTTTCTCACTCACAAATCTCTCAGGTTCTTTTCCTCTCATTGGTCTTTTCTCTTGTTTTCCTCTCTCTCCTTTTCCACTCCCACTTAATCTCTGTCACTTAAATTCAATGCATTTCAGCTCAGTTTACTGGCACACAGGAAAAATAAACACTTCAGTTTTATCCAGTGTTTACCATATAAGCATTGTACATAAAAAAGACCCCTCATCTATCTCCATTCATTTCTGTTTCATTCTTTCTCACTCTCCTTTAAAAGC
Source organism: Oreochromis aureus (assembly GCF_013358895.1). Lineage (NCBI taxonomy): Eukaryota > Metazoa > Chordata > Actinopteri > Cichliformes > Cichlidae > Oreochromis > Oreochromis aureus. The sequence goes on from NC_052947.1 coordinate 35,569,270, forward strand.
ATTTGCATGCTCAGGGGAGGCTAAAGGCTAAAAGGCTTACTCTTACACCAGCCTCTCACACCACCAATAAAATTGTCTCTTCTTTAACAATAAGCATTATCTGTCTGGTATTCCTCTACACCAGCTTGTCTCCTGTTTCCTGTTTCTGTACTTCTGAGTCCATTAAGTGTATATGTTGCTAACTCAAACCAGGATATTCTTTTTTTCTCCTGTATCATACACTGTAGCTGTCTTATTTTTTTAGTCCCATCAAAAAGATGATCCGCTTAAACAGTAAAGAACAGAGCTGTGCAGTGGTGTCAAAAGACAAACTGAGACGTTTCCTTTAAGACACTGGAACATCTCTGTAGGAAAGATAGCTAAGTAGTGCAGACAGAAATAAAAGGGCACTAGAATCTTCTTTTTTCTCCATTTTCCATCAAGGCAGGGGATTAGTGCACCATATTTACAGTGCAGGTTAAGGTGGCCAAACTAAAGACATGCCCAAGCTAAGGAAAAGAATCAAATTAGATGGGAAAAAAGAACATAACTAGGAATCTGTAATATAAATATGATAATTCAAAGCTTATCTTGAGACAAGTTGTAACTCCTCCCACTCAAGGAAAAAATTATGCAACTATTAAGTAAAAAGTGCACTCGTAGCAGAACTTAGTTTATTCTGGAAAATGCAACTGTATTAAATTAATATTGGAAAAAGGATACCCTCGGGGTATCCCATGGGAGCTGTTCAGTATAGGGTGTTACAAGCCATTGGCCCCTGTACAACCAGAATGACATCTTGGTGTGTATTGCTGGCAATAAGTTGGAGTTGTTGCCAAGAGGTGTTGGACTTACCGATTCTGTTCGGAGATTTTAATGGGCAGAATTTCTAAGCGGAGCCAAGTGGCAGAAGACCTTCACCTTGGTGATTTTGTGCAGATGATGTGGTTCTGTTGGCCTCATCTGGTGGTGACCTGTAACTCGCATTGGAGCAGTTCCCACCCAAGTGTGAAACAGCAGTGATGACAATTGGAACCTCCAAGTCCAAGGCCATTGTTCTCAGCATGGCCCAATATATCCTATAGAAAATGGATGGATGGATGGATATTAAGGGAATAATGCTAAATACAGAATGCTTAAAATCAACACATTTTCCCTAAATCATCAAAATCCCATCCTTCATACCATCCCTGGCATATCCCCTGAGGGACTTTATGTTATATGGAGTCCAAAAAAAGCAGCAATGATTGACAGTTCCTGGGTCCAAACCAGAAGACGAGGTACAGTTTGTAGGATAGTTGAAAGACATATAGATTTTTCAAATGCAAAAAAAAGTGTCCTGATAAACAAAAGACGGATTTGACGAATTGCGCATCATAACGTATTTTTAGTTATGCTAACAGTTCCTTCAGCTCCAGTCATGCTAAAATTAAATTCTAGTGTAACTGCTAGGGATTAACGCCTTACTTAAATCTTTTTTTTCTTTTTTTTAACCGCTGTTCTTTAGTATAGCTCTATATACAGCACATCCATATTTGGGGATCAAGCTAAGCTTGATAGACTCATGTGCTTGGTAAGATATGACTGTTTGAGAGAGCTTAATGAACTATCAACAGCAAAACTTAAAAATGTAGTTAGAGAGACCTGAGTGTAGAGAAAGGCAAATGTGTGACCGTGATTTTGTTTAATGTTCTTATGCACCTTTTCCCAATTCTCATTTTAATTTTCACAAGTGTGTGAAATATGTTCCTATCTACATAATTATTTTTTTTCCACTTTTTACCCCATCTGATGCATTAATCCTACTATGATGAAAGCGTCCATTAAAAATTGGGAAGTTCTGACTGGTGGACTAATAATTGGCAAGTGAGGGTAAATGTGATAAATACAGATCAAAGTGGGCAGATCTTCTCACTTTAACGTGTTTTTTTAAAGTGTCAATGGGGAATGCATCTGACCAAGCTAAATGTAGGCATACATATGTGTGTGTTTGTGAGAGAGAGAGAGAGAGTGTATAAATGCCAGATTTTGATCAAAGAATTGGTTTAGTCAGTGGACGTGTAGCAGGGAGCAGCTCTGTCTTTGTAATTATACTAACAAGTAGATGAAGCACTGTGACAGCTCATTTTAGTCAAACATTTTTTTCAACTTCTTTTCTTTTATATTTTAATTCAAATTTCATTCCTTTCTGTTTTTGTCTTTTTTAGTCTATCGCTTGTATCCTGAAAAGTATAGCCGTCAACATTGTGCAAGTGAATGTTTCCTTTTTTGGATCAGATGTGAAGTGTCTGCTACCATACTCCCTTTAAACTCTATTTAGCACAGCATTAGCACATGCTAAGTAGCTACCAGACAGCAGGCTATGAAGTCTGGAGTCATAATCTTCTGAGTGACATCTTAAGAAGGCTTTGCTTTCAGTCTGTCTCTCCTTTCCCTTACTCCCTTCTTCTCTCCCTCCACTCCTTGTCTTGGTGTTTCTTTCTTTTTTCCCCTCTTGTTGTCCTCTCTAGAGGGCTGTCATCAGAAGTTCAACACCAGCTAGGTTTCTGTTGTCATTGTTCTGTGCATGAAGACGGTTATCTTCTGCCTTTGAGCGAAGGATCTTGATGTAATAGGGTCAGCAATATTTCATCATCAGGATTTCAAGGACTTCTCCAAGTCCGTTTTAATTAAAACATTTTTCTCTCATCTATCCCAAACTCAATTTGACTGCTGTTAGTCAAATAAGAATAGCATTTATTAAAAACAAAAAAGTTTGGGAAATAAATAATGAAACACCTGAAGGTAAAATGTGCTTTGAGGTGACAAGTTTTTAGAAGTTCTCCTGAACATTAGATGTCTCTTTGTCTTCTGTCTCTTAATTGTTGTGTTTTTGTGTACCTGCTGTTTTAGCTGTTTCTTTTGTCCCTTATTTTGTCTCCTCGTTCTCCTTGCAAAATACTCTGTCCTGCATCTTCTCTCCTCCATTCAAGCTGCCCTGCAGAGACGAATGCGGTATTGATCTAGATATATTTATAGAGGTTGATGGGGAGTGTGAGCGGGATTTCTGCGTGACAACTCTAAGAGCACTGGGGGGTCTTGAAGGATGAAGAGTGAGTGATCATCCTCACAAACTGCAGGAGTGTAAATGATGTGACTCAGTTGGCTTCAAGGCAACAAGCTGTGTGGGGAACTTTAAACTTATTGCTTTGATACAGCTCACTTTGAAAACTTGCACAGCTTACACAACCCCAGTAACCGATTTATCTTGGTACTGAATGCAGTTTCAGTCTTCTTTAGAATAAATTCTAGATCAAAAGTAAGAATATTGAAGATTCTAGCTCTGCTGGATTAGGCGATGGATGTAGTTGCTGGTGGTAACAGTAAATGTGGTCCAATAGTCACAGAATCCTGGAGGAAGCAAACACTTCTTGAGCATGGACTAAAACAGACACAACTAGTGTTTCTGTTTATAGCACAACCAGACACATTTATGTTCACTCAATATTTGGTCTCTTTTCATCACGCCAAGAACAAATGTGATCTGACTTTGTCTCATGCCAGTAACTCTGTGCCAACAGCACAGCTAAGCAGCTTTGCTGTGATGGCACAGGAAAGTTGTTCACCTGGCTCATAACCTTCTTCCATTCCCGTTCATCAGTTACACTCTTCTAAACTACCTTAAGAACTTGTTTGTTTTTGTACATAAAATCAACAGCTGCTATTAATTGTGATTATGGATTGTGGTGTCAAATATTTTCCTGTGACCTCACAATAAAACTCACCCAGTGTTTCACTTGGTGAAGATGCAGCAGTGGCAAATAATTTTTGGACAGTTGGTCAGCTGTTCCTAAATGCTGCAACAATTTTAAGGTGTTTTTATTTTGTGGCAGTTCTGGTTAGTGTTATAACCTTAACTTATAAGATAAGAGGCAATATATAGTGCAATTATACTGTTGTTACTAGTATCCAGGGGAGTCCACATAGATGGTATACCACATAGACCTGTACCAAGTAGTTGTTAACTGCTGCTGTGATGTGTTCCACTGCTTTGTAATGTCCTGTTTTGATGCTTCTTGGTGTTTTAGAATCAGAAATCAGATGTGACATAAGAGCGGTGGAATCTGACTTCAGAGCTACACGTTCACTGGCTACTGTGATGACATACTTGTGTAATAACAAGTGTTAATAGAGGTCAAGTCAGAAATCCTTTTTCTATTTTGCATAGGACCAGAAGTCTTTTGCAACCACAGTAACTGCCCCTGGTGACCATTAATAGGAATGCAGGTACTTCTGTCCTGGCATCACTTTCCAGACCCCGAAGCATGCGTGTTTTGGACACTCCATGAGAGTCCAGAGTTTTCACATTACCCCACACTGAAGCCAAAAGTTTGAAATCTGAATCCTGAATGGGGAACAAGCTTAAAGAAATAGCAGCTCCCCTCACTCCTCACACAAAAAAACTTTCAGCACCTCATCTCCTGTCCTCAGGCTGCAGTCTGCAGCTTCACTGCACTATGTTAAAATAGCTTGCTGTGCATTTCCCACTAAATAGATACTCTGCCTGAAGCCTTCAAGGTTCCTTCCTGGAAGTAAATAAGCGCTTCATATTTTGGTTACGTACACAGCCCTTAAGCTGTAGTCCTGACAAACACTTACCTATATATAGATAAATTATAGTAACTCATGCTCTCATATGGGTGAACACTGACAGCTTCCACCACCTACCAATCTATAGTTACCATTATTCAGGAGAAGAGAAGAGGACATGCATGTCACAGTGATTTATTTACATTTAGAGATCACATGTTTATTTGAGTCTAACTTCGATTATATTTCATGCTGTCTACAGTATGATAACACCCGTCCACAGTGCTATGCAAACAGGCAGAAGTATACCCAAAATATTCTTCCCTCATGATGAATTACTGAGGTGCTTAGTTCATTACTAGATTCATGTCAAGTCAATGGATTTTCAACAATATCTGTTTAGACTGTACTGAAGCACGCTAAATCCACTGTTACCGTGTTGCACTGCAAAGCTTGAAACCTCACTATGCATTATCCATGACTTCAGGGCTCAGTTGTAGCTAACCTACAGGAAATATTGATATGTACATAAGTAAGTTGTCTTTCAAGAAACCACAGGCAGCAATGCTACTAGGTACACAGAAACAGCTGTGAACAGTGTTTAAAAGGTGCAATGAGATAAAATATGTGGACAAAAAGAAGATCAATATTCACTGTTGTTTTCTGTTTTTAAGGAAATTGTCTCTGCTTTGAGCTAAAGTCTCCACTGTGTTGTACCAGGTAGCTGTTCACTCTGTCTGCCAACTGGTGCCACACACCTGGATTACAGTGGATGAACTGGTACTGCTGAGTCTTGGGTCAGACAGATGAACAGTGACTGAGCTAAACAATAAGAGGTCTAGTAAGATTTTAGCCAGTCCAGAAAGAAGGTGCTGAGAAATGAACAGAGGCAGTGAGACTGAAAATGTTGCTCAAGAGGTTAAGGTGGAAGGTGGGTGTGAGGCAACTGTGTCCTCAATGAAATGATGACCCTCTTTTGCAGATTTTCAGTTAAACAAATGATCAGACAGAAATGTAAAGGAAATTAAAAATTCCCCCAAAACTAGAAAAACAACATGTTTTGTTTTAATTATTATCATTATTATTATTATGTTTTTTTTTTTTACAGCATGCCAGAATTGAAACTTGATATTACTGCTCTTGGCTTCCTTACTTATCATTCTTCAATTTTCCTCATTTCAAACATACTGAAAAGCACCCTAAAGGTTATCTCATGGCACAGACTTGTTCAAAGCACTTTCTTTACTCTGATGATCTAAGCAGAAAAGTTGTAATCTAAAGAGAGTTCTTCATAGATGATTCATCAAAGATCATAAAACATTGATTTTATAAACTGAAAAGACTTATTGATGTTTGGTGCATTGAATTTCAGAAGTGTGATATATATATATATATATATATATATATATATATATATATATATATATATATATATATATATATATATATATATATATATATATATATATATATACATATATATATTTCTTTTAGTTCCTTTCTAAAAGATTCTTTGTTACGTTCTCAGTGTTTTTCTAAATCCCTATCTTAGATGAATTCTTAGATGAATTTCTCCTGTTTCTTCTTTGTTTCACCCTCAGACTGCCTCTCATCAAAGGCTGAGGACCGACTTTTCAGGAAGCTGTTTAGACGATATAATCAGTTTATCAGACCAGTGGAGAATGTCTCTGACCCAGTCACTGTGGAGTTTGAGGTCTCCATCTCCCAGCTGGTTAAAGTTGTAAGCTTTAGGGCATACACACACACACACACACACACACACACACACACACACACACACACACACACACACACACACACACACACACACAGATTTTTAAAGACTGTAATGTAATGCTGAAAGTGTTTTAAGCATTTTTCCACATTTTGTAACTGTCTTGTTTTATGTATTTGTTCAAATGTATCTATGCATTTGTCACTCATACCAACTTCTCAACAATTTATGATAGTCTGTGTGAACAGTGAGTTGTCATTCCAAGAACATCTTGATCACATTTCCTACCTTTGAAACTGAAGAGCAAGAAGATAAGCCGTGGAACGAGAGAAGTGAAAGTGGAAAGTGAATGCAGACTTTATTTAGTCTGTTCAATTTCACGGATTCCAAAAATGCCTCACAGTGTTTTTATACAATGCTGCTATGCTTTGGCAATGTTAAGTTCAAAACTGGTGATGGTGGTGGGGGTGCTGCACAATCCCCAGTGAAAAGAGGTTTTCACCCCAGAGTGGAAATCCTGAGATTAAGAGGAAATTGCCAGCAGGAGCCTTTTTCCAGACTGGATTGTGAGGTACCTCTATCTGCTTGCTCAGCAAGGTGAGATTAATTTAAAGGTGAGCACCTGGACGTGAATGTCAGGGTGTGGTAGCACTGCATGAATGTGTCATTATGTGTGTGTCTATGCACACATTTTCACCTGTCTGTTTGTCTACAAGACATGGCTTTTTACGGACTTCTTTTAGTCGATTCTGTATAAATGTAAAAATATTAAGACTGCAAATCAGAACTGAATAAGGACAAGGCGGAAAGGATGTGAACTATGTAACCTTTTCATTTCTTAGGAACATGTTCACTATTGATCCTCTCGGTTAATCATATATAACAGAGGACTAAGATTAGAAAAGAAATTCGATCACCTTTAAAAATTCTTGCAGGTATTTTTTTCTGTTATCTCAAACAGTAGAACTTATGATGTGCACTTTTCTTGTAGTCCCTTCAGTAGGCTGAAGCAGCAACACAGTCTCTCTCACACATGCACAAGCAGACAGACACAAACACACCCACATCTGCTGGCTAACGAGCTCTTTTCCTACTCTGTGTCTCTGCAGGATGAGGTGAATCAAATCATGGAAACAAATTTATGGCTCAGGCATGTGAGTAACCATGTACACACACAAACACAGACAAACACATCACACACAGCATGCATTAACAATTTCACTGACCTACCTTTCACTTGAGGTCTGCAGAGCGCCAGGTAAGTGAAGCCTGACGAGGTTCATATGTTCTAACACATTGTTTACAAATACTAAGCAGTATGGGATGCTGCAGTCTATTTCTCTTTTAGCTGTAAGCCGGTGTTTGTGTCTGTTTCCCTTAACTTAATGTTACATTTAGTTGGAATAAACAAGAGAGCACGAGTGGATAAGAAAACAAAGATAGCTCACATAAACACCTAAATGGAATCAGCCCAGTGATCAATGTTAGCATTATTCCTAGTCACGCTCTGCAGCTCAGCAGATCTATAGCTACAGACCCTGAACTCTTGACCTCACATAGCCAGCCAATAACATTTTCTCTCTTTCACCTCGTTGATAACATTTTGTTTCCTCTTCCCTTTTCCCTCCACTATTAATCTGTGCTTATAAGATTACAAATACTTCTTGTAAGGATTATCGATTTATTTTTATCTTTCTTAAATTGGTGGCTAATTGCTCTACAAAGCCAAACATTTTGTAGAATCTGATGTGATTCAGTGGTGCTGCTATCCCCGAGCTTTCCAATTAAAATATATTGAAATGCCTGTATAGCACAATCTCATATATTGTTTTTAATGGCGGGGCTGTTTTGTTTACAACAAGTCCTTGCTAATGACAAGCAGTGCCAACACCACAATCACTGACAAAGACACTGGATCACAGCAGTGGGTTTACGGTGGAAGCCACTTTAGAAATCTCCCCCTTGATGTATTTATTGTAACTGTTCTGCTGTATGACTGCAGGGGATTCTTTATTCAATAGCCTTAACACAATATTTTTAAATATCCTAGCTGTGTACTCTTTGAAACCTAGCTCCACTGACTACTTTATGTAAGTGGAAGGAAAACTTTAATGTAATACATATACATACAGGTTCTTTGAGTACTGTATATATGTAGACACATTCAGGTGGGCACACGGGCTGAACCTCATGGTTCAAAGTAAGCTTCTATCAAAGACCAGACATGCCATCGATCTATTAAAAAATCTAACTCTAAACAAATAAATAAATGGTGAAATACATGTTGAGTTAAATATGCATCAAAAGGAACAAATACCATTTCTCCCTTAAGTTTATTAAGTAGGCAATGAAACAAGTAGAGCAAACAATAAAACTTATTTCCACATAAATCAGTAATAATATCTTTGACTTAGCTAAATTTAAATTTACCAAAAAAAGATTTTTATATTAAGAACATATAATAGCATTTCAGTAAATTTAACTTTTAATTTTATTTGTAGACAGACATTTTTTTTAAAGCAATTTTGGTTTGCCCTGAAAAAGTCTCAGTTTTGAGGATGATACCTGCATATTAATCAGTATTGAGTGAGTGATCAATAATTATGATGGGTACTCATTTCCTCAGCAAAAATCAATAAAGTGTCAGACTACTGAGCATCTCCCAAATATCCAAAAATATAGGTTTGGCACAACATGTTGCTATTTATAACTAAGCCAAGGTAAATAGGGTTTTTAAAAAACTATGTAATCCCATTTGCTAAATGTGTGGAAAATACATGAAAAGTATGTAGAGTACACAGATGTCTTGCATCCTTTGAACCATAGTTTGGGTTAATATTCTCACTATCCCTACTCTTTGATTATGACGAGGAGAAAACCGCATTATGCTTTATGCTGTGCTTTCTCAGAACGCTGGACATCCAGTGGCATAGCCACAATATAACCATAATTAAACAGGCAAGCCTTTTGTTGTAAACAAAATGATCTGTACCTGTTTACTGAGGCTAAATAGAACTATATTTTCCTTCTTCTTTCTACTTTTTTTATGCTGAAATTTTACGGTCACAACAAGCTGCATAACTGAGCCTATCAGGAATGACATCTTTAGCCAATCACTATGCAAACTCTCAAATGAAAAAGGTAGTGTTGCATGAAGTGGTTAATTAAACAGCTTCCAGGTCATAACTGGGTATTAATCTGCCTTTCTAATGAATGAATTCATCTTGAGTGATGTGCAGATAGCCAAGTCTAATGGATATACAGCTCATGAAATGCTACCTACGGATATGTTGAATGCACTCTTCCTTTATTTCTGTCAGGGAGCTATTTATTCATACGCCCCGTCTCTATGCGCTGCTCTTTATGCAGGCTATTGTTGATATCACATTGTTATTTTGTTACTCCTTCAGAAAAGTTCACATTTCTATCATGAGCTAATGTAGAAGCAAATGAAAGCCTTCAGATTTGTTTTCTCTATAATACCCATATTTAGCACTACTGTAAAAGATCAAAGAAAGTTCTGCCTGCAGTATAAATATGTTTTTCAAAATATTCCCAAGAAGGGGGATGTCTCCAGTGACTAATACTGTCTGCAGCACACAATGCAAAATATAAAGCAGATGGTTGAATCCTGAATCTGCTGAAACTGTTTTTCTCTTCTCTTCCGTCAGATTTGGAACGACTACAAGCTCCGATGGAAGCCTGCAGAGTTTGACGGGATTGAGTTCATTAGAGTCCCATCGAACAAGATTTGGAGACCCGACATTGTGCTCTACAACAAGTGAGGCTGTCAACATCATAACACTCATAAATTATATAGCTTAGCTGGGATCTCTGTTATGGCAACAGTATGTTCTGCAATCAGTGATTATAATATAACAATCGAAACCATAATAATGGCCAAAATAAAATAATTATTTAAAAGAATTCTTTATAAAATGCAAAGGTGAATGATTATATTGATTTATTATTGTTATGATTTATATTTTCCTGTTTGTAAGTGTCCGTTTCTTTAAACCCAGACCAGAATCTGTCTGAAATTTTAAAACTGTACTAGTAAATGTTTTATTACCAATAGATCTTACATAGAGGTAAAACCACTCAGACTTTTCAGTATAATATTAGAAGTGTTTTATATTCCTCTTCTTCATTGTTTTGGATTTGGCCTGCAATTTTAATGTGGGTTTGCAGGTTTCGTCCTAGGTTTATCAGCCCTGTTTCCAGCAGGCAGATGTTTTTATTAAAATAACTCCTAAACTCAATGTACTGACCAACGCCAAACAACAAACAGATCATTTAGCTGCTCTAATGGTGGTAGAAGAGCAGCTAATTGTGAAAGGCGAAGAAGTGAAATAAAAATAAACTGTTGACATGTATTTATCACAAGTCAGCAGAAGAGATGTTCCAAATGAATGCTAACGTCGCTTTTGTGCAACACCTAACATTTTCCTCTTGCTCATGAATCTTGCGGGTAATTTAAAAAAAAGCACTGACAAAGAACCCTCTATGCCATTTCACCATGAGAATAGCCTTATTACAATATTACATTAATGGCCATAATCTCTGAAGCACAAATGTCTTTTATACCTTCAGAGTTTCTAACAGAAAATGCTGTGAAATATGCTAATGTGACTCTGTATTGTTCAGGGTCAGTTTGTGCTGCATTGTATTCTCTCAGTTTTAGCTCAGTTAATTGTAGACTCATTACTTCTTTCTACTTACAACAAAGGTTCATATTGTTAATCAAAGGTCGTTTTGTGTTTCACAATAATACATAATGCAGCCTTTTTGTCCTCTTAATTCTAATAATCCTTTGTTCCATAACTGCTGGTTTTATCTTCTCCCCTTTCTTCTGTGCCTTTGTTTTCTCCTTGCATATTCTCTCATTGTTTGACATCTCTACCTTCCACCTAACCTCTGTGCCCTATTCACACCACACGTCTATGTTCTCATGCATTGTTTGCCATGGAAATACATTGTACCCCTTGTTATGCATTCATTCACGTTTGTCTTACACAGTGCTGTAGGAGATTTTCTGGTGGAGGATAAGACCAAGGCCTTGCTGAAGTTTGATGGAACTATCACATGGGTTCCTCCAGCAATTTTTAAATCATCCTGCCCAATGGACATCACCTACTTCCCCTTTGACTATCAGAACTGCTCTATGAAGTTTGGGTCCTGGACTTATGATAAAGCCAAGATTGACCTGGTACTTATTGGGTCCAAGGTCAGTCTTTGTAAATGCATTTAAGCCTGGTATAACAATAAACTATCTATTTCATTTTTTTCTCTTTCTGCCTAGTACAGACTTCATTCCAGTTAGATACAACAGGCATTTCAAATCCATTAGTTTTTTTTAATTCATTGTTTATTTTATTAAAGGGCACCTCCATCAATTTTACACAAAAGGTCACTTTGCAAGTAATGAAGAGCTCTATTGACTCTGTAAAACAGGCTGTATAATGTCTTCTGTAGCCAGTGGCACATTCAGAGAACCATAACTTCAATGGGGGTTCGACAAAAAAATGATATGTGGCAAATTGCTGTAGGCCAAAGTAGTCATTTCTCAGGCATGACTGTCATATAGAGGTATTGCATAGAGTCTCAAATAATAATCATTTAAATGAAATTCTTAGTTGATGAAAATATCTGGGATGGTTGCTATAATGTATTCTTTTTTTTAAATGTGGATGAAGCTGATAAAATAACTACAGTTCTAATGTTGGTAAAGGATGGGTTGCTGTTAAAATATGTCAACGTGGGAACAATTTCCTTAGAAAAAGAGTTCTGCAAAAAAAAAAAAAAAAAAATACAGCTCACTGGTAAAAAGACAGAGTTTTAAAGACCCGAGCATCTAGGAAACAGTGTGAGTTCCATTATTAGGAATATAAAATCAAGCACGTAGAAGACCACGTAGGGAACTAAAAGTTGGTGCTGCTTAAACATTTAAATATTTCTTTATTCTAATTAACTTCATGAAAATGCAAGAGTGATTGGTAACTGGATAAAACAAGTTTGAATAGCAGATAAATGAATAAATTAAACAAACAGATAAAGAAAACAGGTGAATTTTAAGATTAGCATTTAGAATGTAACTGTTTTGTGCATTAACCACTTTGCTTGGACCTAGGGGAGGTCCAGTGGATAATCAGTGGCTCCAATACATTTTTTTAAATTCAAAATTGGTTTGCAACTTCTTGCAAATTCACATTTATCATATTTACCTGAAGAAAATAATGCATTATGTGGGTTAAACTAACAGAAAAGGGAGCCTTTTTAAAATAGCTTGTTGATTCTAAAAATGTTTATTTTTTTCTCGGATTTGGGGATTTTTAAGATCTTTATCCATCTATTAGGTGAACCTGAAAGACTTCTGGGAAAGTGGCGAGTGGGAAATCATTGATGCTCCAGGCTACAAACATGACATCAAGTACAACTGCTGCGAGGAGATCTATCCAGACATCACCTACTCCTTCTACATCCGGCGCCTGCCACTCTTCTACACCATCAACCTCATCATCCCCTGCCTCCTCATCTCTTTCCTCACAGTGCTGGTTTTCTATCTCCCATCTGACTGTGGAGAGAAGGTCACGCTCTGTATCTCCGTCCTGCTCTCCCTCACTGTGTTCCTACTTGTTATCACAGAGACCATCCCCTCCACATCGCTGGTCATCCCGCTCATTGGAGAGTACCTCCTCTTCACAATGATCTTTGTCACACTCAGCATCGTCATCACTGTTTTTGTGCTGAATGTACATTATCGCACACCAATGACCCACACTATGCCGGGCTGGGTGCGCTCGGTGTTTCTCAAAGTGCTACCGAGGATTATGCTAATGCGGAGACCGATTGATGAGAACAGCAAAGTTGGGGGGCTGGACAGCAGTGGGGAGGCAGGAGGAGGTGGAGGGGGAGGGGGAGGCGGAGGAGGAAAAGGAGGGAAGAAGCGGAAGAATAGCTTAATGCAGGTAAGTGGTTTTGTTCACAAAACATCTGGTTGTTGAAAGTATTGGAAGTATTTTCCCTCGGTGTTGGGGTCATTACTCAAAAAAGTTATGTATTACACAGAACACTTTTCTTAAAAGTTGTGCAGTATATTACTTAATTACTCTCAGGAGAAAGATATTTGTTATGCTACTTGTTACGTTACTTTCATGTTACTCTGTAAAATGATCTGAAACACACCATCTCATAATTACAAATTAACAATATAAACCTACAGGCTACAGCCCCACACACCAACACAAATCCCTGTCCTAATGAGGACACACGTGATCTTTCTCTTAGTATTTAGGTATAAACACAAAGCCGACAACACAAAGCAAAGATGAAAACCAGCACAAAGAGACTTTACAGTGATCGTCACAATGATTCTACTGTGGAAACATGAACAGGTAGAAACCAGAGGCTGCAGCCTGACTGCTCATATTAGCATGCTGTCTGTGCAGATGCTTGCAAACAAAGCTGTGTTAGCAGCATAATGCGGTTGTTTCTGTTCTGGATGCAGTTTCCACTTTACTGTTGAACTCTTGTCCTTTTGTGCAATGAAAATAATAATAATGTAAATGTAATGTCCATATCCACGCTCCAGACTGCCCAACTATTTTTGTCCTCCTGCACATGAGCTGAAATCAGCCGATTTCAGGGCCAGTACAAGTGGAATCGATAGGCTGGATCAATAAGCAAACAGACCAACAATTCCAAGAAACTAAACTACTGGGAAGTGGTTCTTCACAAGAACAGTTTCTTGATTTCCATCCCTAATCCTAGCCATCAAAAATATTTTAATGATAAACTTTTTTGATTCGGTTTATCACAGGTCATCTAGGTTGAGTCAGTGACAGCTGTCATCCCATTGTTTGCACTGAGGTTATGACTCTGTAGCAGGTCAAATAATGCTTAGTTAGGTCTGCTGCAAAGTTCACGGTCTCCGTGACAAACGAAGCCTTATACTCTTACAAAACAATTCTGTCAATGATCATGTAAAGAGAGCTTAGTTCAGGGGTCTCAAACCCGCGGCCTGGGGGCCACTTGTGTCCCACGTCACCCCTACTTGTGGCCCATATATTGACTAACGTGTACACTTATGTCTTCATTTTTATTTTGTTAAATACGAACAAAGTTATAGCAGAAGGGTCTGGCCGGAAAGAGAGTACCAATTTGTTTATTTGGTAGTTCAGTGAACTAAATGGCTTCAGTTAGTTACGAGTGAGAAGAAAAAAATTGCGTTCACGTGTGCAGTTTTGTCTTGTTATACAATATTTGAAATAAAACGAACAAACAAAACACTACATTTTTGGAAATATTTGTGGGTGTTTTCTTGTTTTTTGGTTAGTTTTTTGTAGTACTTGAACACTAAGCTTCAGTGAAAAGGAACAAGTCCTTCCTTAATATCAGTTGATGTTTGACTGCTTAGCTCACTAAAAGATCTGCATATGAAACAAGCCAACATCTATTTGGAAATAAAGGAGGGCGTATAAGTTAATCTTAATTGATTATGGTTCCCAACAGTTTGGAGGAGGATCGCTTAACTGTCTGGAGTTTGGTGAAAGCAAGCTCTCAACTATGGAGGGCTGCACTGGAAAGAAATGCCCCTGCCCTTGCCAGCATGGGAAGGAAACCCCAGAAACCCCAGACCCTGGGAAGATGACACGTCAGCTCAGTCACCAAAGCATCAACACAGTGGTGGCCTTTTCTGTGGTGTCACCTGAGATTAAACAGGCCATCGAGAGCGTCAAGTACATCGCTGAAAACATGAGGAGCCGCAACAAGGCCAAAGAGGTGAGGCATTCCTATCATTTGTCCGTGGACAGTGAGAGTTAAACAAATTAAATAGATGTTCCTATAGCAAAACACACACACAACAACTCAGTCAGATAAATTTAAGACTTAATCAACAAAATAAAAAGCTGTATTTAAAAAGAAAGACATAGCAGGGAAATAGCCAGTGAGCATGGCATCATTGTGGTTCATTTCCTGTGGTTTGAAAGTGGTTGATAAGACAGTGCTGAAAGGGGTAGCCACTGTCATCTAAAGTAGAATTTTACTAAAATAAAGGTCAGCAGGGTTGCAAAATTCGTATACATCCAATTTAGTTTAGCTCATCTACACCCCAAGTGCATTGGCTGTATGCCTCAGTGCTGGGGTCTTCCTCACTGTTGCAATGTGAAAGATGGCAGTCATTTGTGCCAGTTACAGTTCCAAATCACATGACAATGCAGGTTTGGGCTCCCATAAAAGAGCAAGAATAGTGCATTGACTTCCATGAAATTGTCATGTTTCCTGAACACTTGTTCCCACTCATACCTGCCATTTGTGCAGACTTTTAAAAGTGCCAGCTGATCCATCAGGCAACATGAGGCTCAACCACCTTCATTAACAGTCTTTAATGAGCACAGCTGCCATTAATAATTACTGTGGTACACTTGTCATGTTTTATCAGGGCTAAAAATAAACATATCAACTAAAAGAAAGTTGAGGAATGTCACGGGAGGTATTTCCCTGTTGCCACGTGTTTCCAATTTTACAAGTCATCAAACTATTTATATGCATCATTAAAAGTGGCTGTGGAAATTTTTTTCATTGAGCTTTCCTTTATAAGTCATGTATCAATCCTCTTTCTGTGCACTAAGATAATAAAAGAAGTCCCAGTGTGATGAAATCTAAATCAAACTGAGCCATCATTACCATTTCTCATTGTAGTTCTGATTCTTTTTTGTGAAAGAAGGTCTATGCCTTGGCTTTAGTGCCAGTAAACTGAAACATTGCTCCCACAAATAACATTTTAAGTTGCAGCTGTTTTTGTTGGTTATTCTCACAGTATGATGTTGAATTTAACTCCAGTTTATATGCACACTGTGCTTCCATTTCACTAAAGCACAGTTTGACTTTGGCTTTTCTTTTTTAGTAAGCAAATAGTAGGCATACATTTGTCACACAGAAGATACATTGTTCCAGTAATTCTATACTTTATATATATGTACAGACATTCATGGAAAGCAAATACACAGTAAGCATGCATAATGTATTTATGCAAAACCACTCCATACTAACAAAAAAATATGCTGGCAGGGAGAGCTGTTGTATTGTTGCAAAGTGTAACCTGCTCTATAAGTTTACAACAATGTAAGTTAGAAGCAAATAATTTTAGATTTGCACTGAACAATCTCCCTCCTCTCTCTGTCAGTTATAAATACAGTGGGTGAAATCTCCCACAAGGCAAAAAGGAGCCTTTGATATGCAAAACTCGTGCCTCAATCAGCTTTGTCAAAATGCCTGTTGCTTTTTTTTTGACGTTGTGGTTTGAATGTGATTATCACAGTAATTTCTCCCTGTGTAAATTATGTATCAGTTTTCTGTTGACTTACAAGAAATTTTCAGCTGTTTTCTCTTCTATTATTTCCGTCTTCCTTTTTTCCCCACGCTTTCTCTGTGTTACACTTCACCTCATCGACTCCTGTAATCTCAAACACACTGAGATATTGAATCACGTGCTTCTCTCTCACCGTGCATGCCTTTTCACCTGCTTTTAAATGATCTCTGTTCACGTTTATCTCTCATTTCTAACCACTGACACTGTCTTTTTACACCTCTTGTTTTGTCCCCTCCCTTACTTACAGGTGGAGGATGACTGGAAGTACGTTGCCATGGTGATTGATAGAATCTTCCTTTGGGTATTTGTGACCGTGTGCGTCCTGGGAACCATGGGCCTGTTCATCCAGCCTCTTTTTGGCTTTGTCTCGTAACTGCTAGACCGTCAGGGTCCTCAGTCACCCTGTGCATAAACCAATCTCAAACAAGTAACTACTGGACTCTCAGTTCTTAGTTGACAAATCAAAAGACAGAGTTTTTAAGTCCTAAGCACTATCTGGTATGCTTGTTTTGCTTTTTTGTGTTTTTTCCCTTTTGCAGCGAATAGAAATAAAGAAACAGTGAAGTCTAAAATGTTCTTGACTGGCAAGTAAACTGTATAACAAAAATGAGTCCTACACATAAGCTCATCCTTCATGGTAAAATAAATTTTTCTATAACTCCTTTTTTACCTCTTGACCATGTTTGTTCATTGGTACTTTTTAAAGTATCTTTAATACAAGTATTGGACACATAATGATTTCTTGTGTAGTTGAATGTGTTAACAGCCTCAGAGACAGAGCTTTGTGCGTGAAATTCTAGTATTTGCACCCTCCTAAAAAGTAAAACCAGTCTACCTTATTACTCAGATCCATTTAGCTCTCAAAACATACATGCTAACATCTATATCTCTAAAATTGGCTCATCAGAACTGGGTTTTTCTAACCAGTGAGTGATCTTACAATCGTGACATCCAACTTTTATAGTCCATAGGGGCAATGAAGTTCACACAGCTTAATTTTGACCTATGTTTTCCTTTTGGGAAATTTTGTATACTGCTTTCGTAAAATTTCTATCTCTGGCAAAAAAGAAATGTGATAAAGAAGTCAGAAACTCAGATTCACGCCTCATCCTTATTTTGCCATCATGTATTTGATTGGTTTTTGTCTTGTAATAGATTTCTGTAAGCCTGGCTCCGTTCAAAACTTTCACACTGAATAGTCCTTTAGGACTGGAACCCGGACATTCAACAGATGCTTGGAACTTTGTACTTCCAGCAGAGATGATACAAAAACTGAACTTAACCCTGCAGCAGCCCTCCTCTGAGCTGACTGATAAATGTCATACCCGTTACCCAGTCTGATTCATCAAGAATCCCACTGTCAGAGCCAGTCATGCTTGCTGCTTTTTTGTGCCATTTCCAATTACAGTTGAGACTACTGGCATGCTTGGCAGTGCTTTTACAGATAAGGGCAGGCTGTTCTTCTATTTGTAATTAGAAACCATACGTTTATAATGTTCTCTCTAATTAATGTTCCACGAGGTAATTGGTTGGCCTGGTAAATATTGGATTAAATGGTATTTGATTAGTTGCTCCTGAAATAGCATTACATCTATTAATTCATGAGAGGATTCTATCATCCAGTTCCATGGCGACTAATTTAATCTTCTTTTTTCTTGTCACTTTTGATTATTATGAAGCACAAACGTGATGTAAGAAACATGTATCACAGAAGTTTTGATGGCTTTGACCTATGGCTGGGTGATAAATTAATCTGAATTTTGGTTTTGCACATTGTGAGAAAATGGTATATTATTCATAAAAATCAAGATTTAATTGCTCTGGCTTTACCGCACAGCTCCATTTTTATCTCTCTCTCTCTATGTATATATTTATATATGAATTGTACAGCAATATAAGATTAATTTAATTTAATATGTTGAATTTAATTTATCCTTATTTTTCACATCATATTATATTATATTTTAACGTACCTGAAATAGACAGCCTTTGCTGAAAGAAGCAAATATTGTTTTTGCAAAGGAGCTTTGCCATTCTTTGTCAGACTGTCTGAATTTCAAAATAAAATGAGTATTTCTTCAAATAAAAGGGGTTGCATTTAACAGAAAAGGTTTGCAATGATGCTTAAAAAAAATCTATGACTTGATTAAACCATTTTTAAAATATACACTGACGTACACTGTTGCACATGTGTGTCATTACTCTAACAAAAAGCCGCCAGAGGTATAATCAAGCCCTTTGTTATGCCGTATGGAAGAGCATGTTGTTTTGCGCTATTCGGACATAATTTTAGTGTTAGGGTAAAATGCATAATTACACATGACATCGCCATATAATCATGATTATCAGAGGGTCAATCTCCCAGCTGCACATAGCAGTCATTGTTTGCAATGACTGCTATATTGCAATGAGTCAGTAATTCTATACTTAATGTTCCTTACAGAACACGTTCATTTGCAGACGTTTTCACAGCTGTGATTTTTCTTCTACAACATAAAGTGAAACATCTCTTTGGGACTGTTAGCAAGAAGTGGTATCCTGCCTTTTGCTCTCAGCTGGGAAGAACTGGAGAGTACTACTTGGTGCGTACATTTCACATAGATATGACCTTTAAATAAATACATTGCAAAATAATTGTGACAGATTTAAGTGTCATATTCTAAAATATGAAAAACCTGCTTCATATGTCAAACACATTTGGATGGTTCACCTCAGAAAATTCTGCTGTCTTTAAACACTAACCATTGCATGTTGTTTGTCATCCTCTTTTAACTTAAAACTAAAAGATAAAACCTATATTTTTTAAATGTTTTATTGTTTATTTATGATTATTCGATCATCATATGAGTAGTCAAAGGAGTTTGCAAAGAAAAGCGTCTGGACTTCTTTGACGCTTTTCTTTGCAAACTCCTTTGACTACGATGACCTGGATGACTGAGAACCTTCACAGACATCATATGAGTATTTTTGTATAATCTTTATGTTTATTGTTGATTTTTTTGTAAATTAAATTATAATTAGAAAGAATTCTACAAATCCATTCATGTTCTTTCTTCTCCTCACCTATTGGACCTTCTCCTTCCCTGCTCCTCATTTTCAACTAAAGGCTTTGTCTCCATCCCCCACATCAGACCACAGTCCTTCAAGGACAGACCCTTCAGCACTGTTCCCCCCACTCTCTACAACATGCTTCCCTCTGAGATCCACAATGCCCTGTCTCTGGGCATTTTTCAAAAACAGATCCAGTGTCATGTATTCAATGAAGCCTTTGGCCTTTGACTGTTTTTTGTGTGTGTGTGTGTGTAAAGTGACCTTGGGTTCCTTGAAAAGCACTATATAAATCTGAGTTATTATCGTTATTATTATTGTTATTGACAGCGCCATCATCCTTCAGGCTTTGGATTATCTCCGGGTCTTCTTTCTCCCTTTCAGTGTGAGAATCGTTCTCTGTTTCAGTTTGTTCCTACTGGGTATCTTTCTCCTTTTCAAACTAATTATTCAGCTCTAGTCTGCAGCTAGCTCTTTTTGTAGACCACTGGTCATTTGCACCTACTTATAGAGATCTAGGTGAACTCACCATGACAGGCAATATATTATTCTGTATCCTGCATTTTAATCTATGAAACCTCAACCTGGGTGAGCAGAGCCTCATTTGCTGCCTCACTCTACTTTAGCTGCTTGGCCCACTTGTGAGAATGTAAAGAATGTGAATCTAATAGTACTGTTATTGTTTTTGACATGTGTCACCTTGTGAAATGTTTGGACTGGCATTCTGCCTGGAATATTTAAGGAAGTTGTGATAGACATGAAAATATTTGAAAGTTCTCCTGTTTTCCCCTACATACTAATATAAACTTCAGAAAAATGTATAATTTATTTCAGTTATTTTCTAATATTTTCACCTAAGTATAATATAAGTGCAAACAGCCACAGACCACTAAGAGCCGGGACACAAGATTAAATAATGTATGTTATCAAACCCCAAGTTTCTTACTAGTCAAATGTTTGTTATATTTGTGGAATATCTATGTATGACTGCCCATCCTTCTAATATTACTAGACCCTTTGTAGCTGAATGGGAGAAAACCTTAAAAGAATAGATGCTGTTAACAATGCTGATTAATGAACATGATTTTTCATTGACATGTTCAACAATCACAATAAGGTATAATATTTTCCGTGTAGCACATCCTGTTTGTGACATATTTTAAGTCTTTTAACTAGAAAGCAGGCGTCATATGTCCCACCCTAAACTGTACCTCACCAATTTCACAGAATTTCTGCATTGGTGTACAAGAATGTGTAAAGCACAGTATTTCTATATAAGCATAATGCGTGAGGGAACTTGCAGCACACTCACACAAACATGCAGCCTTACAAGAGATCCTAGTGCAGTTTGACTTACTCGAGTCTCTTCTGGTGCCATCAGAGCATGAAACACATGACCATAGCTCAGAGGCTGCAGAAGCCTCAGTGAGGCCAGCAGCTAGGGACAGAGCTCTGGGCATGCAAAGGCTTGTCTGGAACATACTGTACATACTGAGTGGTACAAAAAGATTTAACAAATGTTTATAGAGATTATCTAAGTGCTACAGAAAAATTAAAGGTTATTTGGCGGGTATATTGTTTGCATATCTATGTTAGAGACATCATCATTAGTGTTTGGATTTGCCTACAGTCAGTGAGACGCTTGTATTATGTTGTGCAAGGCTGTTATTGTTGAAGGGTCGTGACCAAGTTGGATCTAGTGTTGATCAAAACTATGTAACAAAATAATACAAACATCAACTTATTCATCTCTAAGTACTTGTTCAATAACTTTTCTGACAGAAAAAAAAGATTTAAATAAACTTTTAAATGTATTGTTGATGATAATCTAAATCAATCAAGAAATTGAGCTGACATTTTAATTAAACAAGCAAAATAAACAAACACATGCATCCAAACAATCTAATGACTCATAGAACCACAAAGGAGATAAATGGCCAAAGGAGATAGGACAATAGCCTGAACTGCTCCCTGCGGTGTGTATTCATGCAAAGTGCACTGAATTTTTTAAATAAATGAGACAAAATGAGAGACAGAGGCAGGGCAGCTGGTAATGATGGAAACGTGGTGATCTAAAGTTTTACTGTCAGCAGTGCTCAGACAGCTATTGAATAAGTGATCGTATTTATTGCATGCTTAGTATGATCAACTATACTTTTTGCATGTAAAAGAAAACATAATGCTATGTAAAGATTATAATGCGTCTTCATTTGCAAAAGTGGATGACTGGTTCAGAGAAAAATCATAGGTAAGCTTGATCTGCATTGTACTCCACATATGAGATCCATCGTTTTCAGCTGTAAAAACAGATGTGCAGTTGGGCTGATATTTCAGTGACTTCACATATTGAAGAAATTTCCCCACCATCCCCTTCCTTGGGCAGTGCTGCACCACTTCCACGTCTGACCACTTGCAGTTGCACATTTATAAAGTATGAAGCTCACTCTATAGTATGTCAGAAAAAGGCCCCTTCCGCTTGACTTTCATTTGGGGGAAGAGTAAACGGTCACATGGAGCCAAATCTGGCCTGCAGGGTAGGTGGTTAAAAATTCTGCTTTTTAATGAACTGTGACACATCGTGGCCATGGTGAGATCACAAATCTGCACACGCAACTGCACATTTTCAGAAAGAAAATAAAGACACTGCACTTTAAGAAATGCAGCAGTGTGCCAGTTTTAAAAATCTGACCAAGTCTGATAACTTAGGCATATGACTTGCCACTGGTTCAAAATGTATATCTTTTAATAAGATAGTGGTGATGAAGGTGGTGGGCAAATTTAATTTTGGTATTTTTTTTATGGTTTTTATAATCACAGTCATTTTACTTCCTTTGGAAATCTTACATATCCGTAAACACTTCTACTGAACAGCTATTTCATCTAAATTATGTGACTTTATTTTATCACATAATTGTGCCACAGGTAACACTTCAAGCCTGTGCTTCTGTGGTTTCTCTGGATGTCAGTAACATTAAATATATGATGTTGTGTATGAAAAATAAAGGTAAAACATTGCGATTAAAGGAAATTTGAGTTGGCACATTGATCCTGTCACGGTCCTGGGTCAGTGACCCAGTGTTTTGGATTTTGTATTGTTATTTTTTATTAGTCTTTGGTTTCATCTTGGTTCATGTATATTAAGGTTTGATTTCTGCTTTGTATTTCTAGCTTTTAGGTTTTGGTTCCTGTGCTCAGTGCTCCCTCTGTTTAGTGTCTGGTGGGTGTCTCTGTACCTGCCCTGGTCCTGCCTTTCCTGTCTAGTCATCCCTAGCCTTATGTTTTTGATGTACCATATCACTATCGTGTGTCTTAGTCTGTCTGTAAGTTCTGTCTGTGTGTTTCCTGTTTTACTTTGAAGGTCCGTGTCTCAGGTTAGTGTGAGGCACACTAACAAACCGCCCCTCTGGTCACAAGAAATAATTGGCAGCACAGGAAATCAAACTTGAGATTTATGTTTCATTTTCAGTCAAGGTTTGCAAATTTCATGCACGCAGTGGTTGTTCTGGGAAAATGCCAGCTTTATCAGAAGCATTATCAGAAATCAAGAATTTGTCTCAGGAGCCTCATAATCTGTTTATCAAAGAAAGAAAAACGCTTGAAAATGGTCACCATCAGGTTTGTGATCAGGTCATAGCAAGACAACAACATAATAGGCAGATATGATATGATTTGATATACAGAACATGCACAGATCCTCAGTTACTGATTTTCTTGTAAGGTGTCTTGCATAAGTTAGTCACTCTTTGTGGACTCTGTGATGCAGAGTATTGAGTCATCTAGCCGCAAAGTATCAATAACCCATGCTTTGGAGCTGGCAATATTTTCAAGTTCGGTGCCATTTGATTTCCCTATTTGCATAAAATTTGATTTAGATTTAATTCATAACAGTTTAGCTCAATGCTTAAAGGCAGAAAAACGAGAAATGAAAAACATTAATGGAGCAGCTTAACACACTACTATGAAGTGCCTTCTACAACAGGAAGCTCTTAGTAATGGAGGTCAAATGAAATTGGGATGTCAAGCAGAGTTGGAATTACATTGTGTGGGGTGATTCATGCTCTATCTTTCAGTGGGATTTGCAAAAGGGAATGGAGCTCAATCCTAATAGGAAATATTATGATGTGCAATACAAATTTACATCCAAGTCCCTCTAGAAATTTTTTCTTTTCTGTACAGTGCCGGCACATTAAATTATGGCACGACTTACTGAAAAGCCTGGTTGTGAGAATGTATGAAGCAAAGAAACCCTGGGCTAGGTTCAGTGTATATTCATATACATAATTAGTTTTTTATGCTGCAAACGCTGCCAAGGATTTATGATATATCTGAAAGATTTTATTTTAGGAATAGTATGCAGAGGGCAGAAGAAGCATACTCAGTAAACCGTATGAGAGAGACGATGACAGTGTAGAAAATTATGTAAAATGCTCTAAATTTACCATTGTAATAAAACATCTTCACCAATTGTAGCACTAAATCATGTTATCTGAAGCTTTACCGCTTTGAGAGTGATTGCTCACACTGATAGTTGGGCTGGTACTGAGCATAAAACAGCTCTGTTTCAGTTTTAAGTTCATTTTCAACAGTTGATTTAATCTTGCAAATATTACAGTAATGTGGTATTAAGTTGGAGATAGAAATACGGAACTATTCTTCAGTTCAGTTCAGTTTCTTATGTCTATAATGCACACAAACACACATGCCTGTTGTTTACATAAACGTGGATGCACACAAAAATACATGAGATCTCTGAGATCTCGATGCAGATGAAATAAAAAAACCCCGTCAAATTTCTATTTCTGAAGCTTCACAACACATGTTTTAAAATTGGCACTGACGTGTGTGTGGAAATCTTTCAACTTTTTTTCAGCTGCACTTATGAGGGCGTTGCTGACATTCCCTCTTTGAGAAATGAGTTTGCTTGTGGGATACTGGAGGAGGAAAAGGGAAAAAAAGACAGAGATGTTGTCCATGGTAGCAGAGAGGTGTTCCTTTGATGGCTAGCGGAGGCAGGAAATCACAAGATTTAGCGTTCGATGTTAAACTGCATAACTCTCACAGGCACACTTCAGACAGAGCAGTGGGAGGGAGATGTACAAAAACACTGTTTATTGGCGTTAGCAAAATTATATCATAGTGCCGTTTTGTAATGGACAATTGCAAACCAATGAAACAGTTGTAGAGATTAAAAACTGCTTCTTCCAAATCAAGTAACTAGATAAAGTGCTTGTCTTTGTTATTGTGTGATATGAAACTAAAATTCATTAGATTTCCTGAAACATGAGTTCAAATGAAGGATTGTGTTGCTCTGAAATTGCTAGTTATAACTCTATATCATGGTGGAGGAACAGTAACGTAACAGCACTAAAAGATGTAAAAGAAACAGTAATGTAAAAGCACTAAAAGATAAAGAAATGGTACTCCAGCACTTAGAAATCACAGAAAGAAGACATGTATTTAATGGTATTCACTGTGGTTAATTATCAGGGGTTGGGGGTCATTATATTCACCTACAAAACACCAGTGCACCAATGACATGATGGGTTTGAAGGATAAACAATGTGCACTTTATTTTTTTCCTTGTTGAGAAGTGACTCATTTGATTAACTGACTAACTTGTTAAGATCTATTTTGTACATTAATGCATGTTTTAAAGATGACTTTATGTGTTTTATTATTTGGCTTTCTGTCAGCACCTGGTTACATCTGTTCTCATGGTTTTAGTATGTTTGCTAGAGTCGTCAGATATTCCCAACTCCTGATTTGAAACTTTCTGTATTGCTGGATTCCTCATGCAGATCAACACCTCTGAGCACCTGTTTCTTTGTTTTTCTCAGTCTTGTTAAGAACATGGAGAGGGTAGTTGATTATATCAGTTGGATTATGGGAGATGTTATTTTACGTTTACAAATATACTCTTTCAGTAATTGTAAAATATTTTGAGTAACTGATGGCAAAACAAGATGCTCATGTTACTGACTTGTAAAACATTTGCACTGTTTACATGTTTGTTTCTTTTCAGGCACGTCTGTTAAGTCCCATGTTGGCTATATTAGGTGTTTTAGACCAACTACTTTTTTGGTTACTGCTTGGACACAATATTCAAGTCTTAAATAAGTTTCTCATGTGACATGAAAGAAATCTAACTCAAGCCTCTTAATTACTACACAGTAAATACTCTCTGATGTTTCCCACTGACAAACCTATTGAAATGGCTTTACTAGAGATGTACTTTATACTTTTAGCAAAACAACCAACAAGGCTGAAATGTTAATTGGTTTGATTTATATTTTTATTTTGCAATAATACTCATAAATGCTGTGAGTCTATGCAGAATAAACTGTCCTGGGTAACAGTAAGTCCCAGAAAACTGCAGAAGAGCAAAGGGACTACAAAAATCTCAACAATATGTCAGTCAAGCTGATTGGCTGACTGGTCTTAGATAGAGGTGGGTGCAGTGGTATATGCATGGATATATACAGTGTATACAGTGAAGGCTAATGTATACTTACCTAAAAAGTCACTGATACAGTAGGCTATGTATCACTGGACATCTTGCAGTGTGAGACAGCAGACAATCTTCCTCTTAGGCAACATAAGTGCAGGATGAAATTTGTCAACAAGAAAAAAAAAACATCTGCCAGTACTTATACAGATGATTGCCACAAACAGATGGGAGCTGAAGCTCTAGAAGGAGATAATGCAACTGATTTAATGTTAGGAACATTACACCAGCAGGTGAGTGGGAGGTGAGAAATGGTAGAGGAAATCTTTAGATTTTGTAAGTTGCATTACTGTATAAAAGTAAAGTCAAACATAGGTATTCCTGCACATAAATAACAGTACACACCCTCGAAAAGCAATATATTTATTTACTTCAATTCACTACAATTAGCTGTCAGGGTTTGGGTATACCACCTACCAAAACACCAATAATGAGTTTAAATACGTAGAGCAGAAAAGTAAGATATGAAGATTACAAAAGATTAAAATATGCACATATTAGAAGATCTGAGTAGCCCTAACTGTGGTTGATGCGTGTGTAAATATACTCTTTATTGCCAGAAGTATTTTCTCATTTGTTCAGCTGCACATGAACTCGACTATGTATATAGTAGGCTAAAGTGACATTTTGATTGTCAAACATTTTTGTCTAACTAAAGTACCTCTTAAGAAAATGTAAAAGCAACACAAGAAGACCTGCAAAAACAGCCAAGTACACACAAACCCACACACACACACAAAGACAGTCATGCACACGACTAACAGGACAGGAGCTTGCAATAAGTAAAACCAAGACTGTCATTTCATCTCTAGCTCGCTGTCTCTTTTCTACAGAAGCTGTCACAAAAATATTCTAATAGAGAGACAGAGATCTGACTCAGTGCGACTCACTGTCTGCCTTCGTGGATGGTGAGTACCTTGATATGTGTACGCATTTACACACACACATATGAACACAAACATACACACTCCTTCTGCTCTCCTACCACTGAAGTTGTCACAAAAATGTTCTGGATGGAGAGTTTAAGGTATGACTCAGTCAGGCTCCTTCACTCTTCCTTATTTTTCTCTCTCTGCTCACTGCATTACACACATGTATAACAAAGTGTCTATATACATATATATACATATACATATATGAGTGTGTGTGTGTGTTCTCCTCCACAAACACCCCCCCAGACACTCATGCAAATAATGTTAAAGTTACATTGTAACAAATACCTTTACATCCGACTCACCTAGACTGTAGCCCTGTCACCATGTGACCTCTTTTGAAATTAACCTCTCTCTTTCTCTCTCTCTCTGTCACACAGACACACAAATCCACAAATCCACACACAAACCCCCGTAATACCACCCTGAATGCTCCAGTATCTGAAACTTCTGAAGCCCTCTGGGTGGATAACTGTGGCAGCTATCAAAGAATAATGATTCACCAAGGCTCCCTTAATATATTTTTTTCCATATACTTTCCCACACACACTGTAGTACCGTATGTATGCTGAAAATAGAAAGTAGCACTTGATTTGTAGAGATTCAGACTAAGGAGTTTTGTATGATTAGTTTATCGACAGTATCGCATGTTGGGAATTCCACTTTAATATCTTGCATTAGAAGTTTTTGTTCCAATAAGTAAACAGAGAATTTATAGTTAACACTTTGGGAAATAAACCTTGTTCGCTGTAAATCTATCTGGTGAGTCTTAGCAGATGTCACGATTGAAGCAATAAAATACATATCAAAGAGTGTAGTGAACATCGCTTTTCATTTCAGCTTAAATAGCAGAGGCAGTGTAACACTTATTCTGAAATATAAAAAGAGGAAGAGAAGACACTCAGAGATGATCAGTGTTATTATAAAAACGTTTCTCTTGCCTGCTTCTGTTCTCTGAAGAGCACTTTAATGAGATTGCTAATGAGTGGGTCATTAAAGAAACATTATGATGTCACAGCGCTCTCAGAGCACCATTTGCCACCATGCTGAGTCATTACTGACGACAAAAGATACAATTCTAAAATCTTTGCTCCAGAGCATACTGCAGATCACATGAATTCATCCCCCTCATATCACCAAAATATATTTATCCTTTCAAAACAAAGAGTGCACAAGTTAGTTGCAAGGTGAGGCTGTGAATTAGACGTAGTTTTCCATAAATTCCCACAAATCCTCAATCAGTGTGACATGTGAAATGCGGGAAATGTATAATATGTATTATATTATGTTATATAAATAAAAATGAAATGAACTGAATAGAATAGAATAGAATAGAATAGAATAGAGTAGAATAGGGTGATACAGCAGTGACAACGAACCATTTGAGCAGATGTTGTCCCAAGCATCACACTTCCTATATATACACACATAGTGAATCCTGCTGCCTTTTTTCCCCTTTTGTGATTACGTTCAGACCACCTTCTTTCACTTTTCCATGCTCCATGTTTGAAGCTTCTTTAGCTGCACATTTCCAAGCTGCTTTGCAACCCGTCGTGCTTTCCACATATGCATGTGGAGTGATGAGAGTTCCTGGAACAGATCAGAAAATAACTATGTTCTATGACAATAGTGGTCCGGACAGAACTGCTGTTTTGGTGATGCTCTGACGCAGTCATGTGGCCACCACAGTTTAACATCACTCTCATCTTTTCTTTAGATTCATCTCTTTTGAGAACTCATTGTCACTTGTCAGATAACATATCCTGAGAGGTGCTACTGTCAAGAAGCAGGCCACTGTCAAACAACGCTACTGTATTTGTTTCACCTGTTGGTGATTTTAATGCATGATTGGTGTGTGGTTAATGTTAGTGTAAGTCTCCAGTGAATGAATGCTACATAATGTCATTACTTCCTGAGGGAGAAAAGCAAGTGTGAGAGTGCATCTGTGTATTTATGATTGTTTTTTCTTCCCTTTCTAATCTGTCCATGATTTTAACATCAGCTATAGGCCAACCAGACAACCTGTTTTATTCTCTCGCTTTCTGTGTATGCCTCTTCTCCCTCCTGTGGCCCCAGCTTGTGTCAGGCAGTGGGCCCAGCAGGATTTTCCTTGCATTTCCATATCATTGATAATTGACTGGCTCAGGGAATGAAGGAGTGGAATGGCAGAGCAAATGCTTTCCTGCTTCTGCAGCTGCTCCTGGCTGCCACGGCAACTGGGGCAGAAAATCGGAGTTATCGCTTTGTCATAATCAACATTCTGGTTTCCGATCTACCCAAACCTTTGTGTCTTCCATCCTTTCTGTTTTTCCTTGTCAAATAGACTTTTCCAGTGAACAGCCTGTTCCTTTTAAGCACCTGAGCCATGCCGTGCCAACATACTAAGTCCACCATCCCTTGCAGAAACCCTGAGTCTTTAGCACTAAAGAACTTTGTAAGTGGTTTTAGTGTTTGGGTGTTTAAAAACAGTGTCCTTTTTTCCATCTAAGATCTATTCTGTAAACTCAGTCTGGCAAGACCTTTTGCATGAGAAACAAATAGACGATTGCTGGGTGAATATAGACCTCATGTTCAGTTTTCAAAGATGAAACCCTATAAGTGATCTCAAGACAGAAACAAAGCTATATGTGCATGAATTGCTAGTGATGTAGTGCAATACAAGTAGAAAAGAAAAAGAAAATAAGAAATGTCCATAATATTTACTGTTTTGTGAAAAAAAAATGAAAAGGTGGGGCAGTCCTAGGTATTACCTCATGCAGGATGAAGTCACCATCAGGTCAGATTTTTCTACACTAGTACTACTATGAGTCAGAGGCATGTTGGCATCAACAAAGGAGATGTCACAGTCTTTGGAAGCCTATTTGCAAACCATTTTATTTGTCACACTCTTCAGTGACTTCATTATGTGATCTCTGTGTTTTAAGTACATGAAACATTGAATGAAACATTAATTACCATAAAACAAAAAAAAGATAAATAAATACAGAAAAATACATATAAAAAGGATACATACAGAGATTTCTAGTTTTATTGATCCAGTTTGCTTAGGTGAAATGTATCTGGTTATAACCAGTTTGGTGAGATATTAGGCTAAATAATGATGTAGAATAACTCTAAAAAGAATAGCTTATAGATAAAACATAGTCTAAGGTAATTTAATTCTTTGGCAAATCCAATATTTGCCCCAAAAACTCTAGAAGGATCTTTTTTTTTTTTTTTGTCAATGTAAAGATAAAGAAAGAAACTCGTGGGTACACAGCCAGGGGCAAATGTTCTTATTTTAATTCTCTTGCTGTTTGGAGTGAAAAGGTCACTGAACACATACCAAAGCAAAGCTGCCTAAATGGAAGTGAAAATGACTGCAGTTTGATAAAGAGGATTGATATTTGTTAGCGCATTTGTCTGTTAGTGTGTGAGTAGTCAGGTATACGTGCCTTGCATTAAGTTTTGGTCTATTACCTCTGGCTTAAAGGGCAGCAGTGATTCCACAGTGACTGAGTAGTCAAGCAACATAAAGTGATATACTCATTCATGAGAAAAAAAAACATTTACTTAATGCGTTGCAGTCAGGGATGAATACCAACGTGATAGATTTTCTGCTACAGTCAACCATTCATTTACTCATCAAAAGTGGGGAAAATACAAGTAATAGATATAAAGCTGATATTAAGTGACAGAGAAAAAAAATAGAGACAAAAACTCTGGACTCATCTGTGTATTCCAGATCCTCAAGAATTTTGATAATTTCTTGTATAATTAAGGCACAAACTGCTCTACCGACCTTCCCTCAGCACTCATGACCTTAATGTGAACTCATTTTCTTAATTAACTTGGATTGGGAGTGAATGAGACTAATTACTGAAGTAGTCTGCAATTTTAAGTCCATCCAGAATCTACATTTACTACCATTGTTGGATAACAAGACTCTAAAAGCATCCACTTCAGTTTGTTTACATCGACACAGAAGACGCATAGGTTGTTTGTGTGTTAGATAAACATGAAGGTTTTTCTTATTTGACAGGAATGTGTTTGTCTATGTGTGTTTGAGACAGATAGGCTGGGCTGTCCCCCTGGGCAAATCTTGGCAATACCAGAGCAGCGATCAGGTGCTGGCATAAGATGGCATTTAATGAGACACACAAAGCCAACAAAAGCAGCCGAGTGGCAGATTTTCAAGCATGTGACCTGAATGTGTGTTTGTGTGTAGGTGCAGGATGATTCACCTTACAGTTCTTCTTCCAGCTGCTGTTAGCTCAAACTTAATTAGCAGAGAGAGTGGGATTCCATCTTCTTCACTAAATCGCCATGAGTTGTTTACGAGTCAACCAACTGCTTATTTGATTGCCTGAATAAATGACACAAAGCAAATGAATCCGAACTGTCTGCTCTGTGTCAGATGGGCTGGCTGCTGGCCTGTTGTGCCTCAATAAATCAACCCCATTCTTCACACTCTATTTGTTCTCTACTGGTTGTCTTTTAAACAGTGACACAATGCATTTTATATTACATATGAGGAGTGTAAAATTGCTTGACCTATTGGGAAGCCTGGTCATTGTCAATTGGTCAGATTCTCTGTCTGTTACACTGCTGACAACTGGTAGTGACGTGATTATAACTAAAGGCGATAGATATTTCTCAGTATCCAAATAGTGTATGGAAAATTTTCAAAATCGATAGTTAGATCATCTCATCTGCTCAGCTTGTACTGCAAGTAATTAGATAGATTGTGCTGCAGTAAGTGCTCTTCTCCTCACTTTACCTTTTATAAGTGAAAGGTGATAGCTTTGGAATAAGAAAATACTTAAAAATAATTGCACGAGTATCTCCAGCCTTGTGGATTCAGGCTCTAATCAAGGTCTACGATGCCCACATACATTATAACCTCTAATCAGATTTAGTTTCAGGAAGTGATGTGCCAGAGTCTACAGCATAGTTCCAGTCACTGGATGCTTTTATCATCCCCTGCTCGTTGTATTTATATTATTATGATTGATTCAGTTTCTTTGTGTTATACAACCACACCCAGCCAAAAAGATCGGAGCACAGCATGCATATGTATATGGACATAACATGGCTTGCATAGCGTAAGTGTCTTTTTCTGTCTAGTCGAATGAATGAAGCATCAGTTCCGCTCTCTGATGAGTAATGATAATGCACTACCTATAAAACTGTGTAATGCGCTTCTTGGAAACTTACAGGTCACTGCTTCCTGAAAGATTATCTTAAGCCATTAATCATAAACCAAAGTGCTTCACCACATCAGCACTATTGCAAGTAAAGCAATAAGTGCTGCAGTCCATCACAATTATTTGCTCCTTGTGTGAACATGTAACTTCAGGAGGGTTGAGGAAAGGGAAAAAAGTGTGTCGCTTCAGCAGCTGGTGTGTATCTTAGCGTGTATCTTTTAAAGTTAGTCTTCTCATTATTAAATTCCTTCTTTGTTGTACTATTCCTGTCATGGCTTAGCAAGCAAACACTGTCTGTTAAAACTCAAACAGGATTTTCTGTACTAGAAATTCAGCTCTGGAACAACCTACTTGGTATTTATTTCAAGTTTTGTCATTTATATAACGTTTTTAGAGTTGCCTCACTTGTTGAATATGCAAACCACAGCTCTTTCTTACACTTGCAATATTCGTGTAAGTGACAATGAAGAGCAGTCATTGCAGCATGCCATCCCTTTGTGGTGGGGTAACAGATTCAAGCGAGCATCTTAGCACCACACACATCACTGAATAAAAAATGTAACAACCTGTAACTCTGAACTAGAGACAATACAGTCAAGTTTAATCTTCTTTTCTATTATGCATTTTTTGGGGGGATCATTCGTATTTGACGAGTGTCGACTGAGCTGCACTACTCTGGAATATTTAACATTAATAATAAGACCATGCATGTAATTTCCCAATCATAGATGCTAGTATTTGCTCACGCACAAATGTATTTTATTTTTTATTTCTTTATTTGTTTCTCTGATTGGGGACCAGATCTGTCCTCCCTCCTACATCCCACAGTATGACAAGCCAGCCCTCTTCTGTCCCGCCCTCAGCCCAGCTCGGCACGGGCAGGATCCATCTCTGCTGCGGGACACGCACCAAAAGAAGGTGCAGAGAAACCCAACAGGCGACAGAACCAAGACAAGGAAAAAACAAAACAAAAACACACACACACACACACACACACACACACACACACACACACACACATATTCGACACAAGGTGGTGTTTCGCAGCGTGAAGGCGGTGCGTGTTGTACAAAGCCACCAACAACCGACCGTCCTTCATTATTTAAACTGCACATCACGGCGGTGACACTCCGGAGGTCCCACTTGGCTGCCGAGATGCATGCAGGGATGAACAGTCAGATAATTTGATCTTCGCTGTGGAAATATCCACTCGGTTTCGTTGATGACAGGAGGAAAGATGAAGTTTGCGGTTGCGGTGTTGTGGTTCTGCGTGGCTCTTGGGAAAGCTACGATGCAAGGTAAGAATCTGGAAACACTCGCCTTTAAACTGCTGAAGCTGCGTAACTGTCAGGACAGAAAATCTAATTTGTACTAAACAAAAGCTCAAACTGACAGAAGATTGAGCAGGAGAATTGTGTCTAATTAAACACGTTATATTCTCAATATTCACACTAATTGGCTAACCACGGCTCTGCCCAGTGATAAAGGTGTTCTAAAAAGAGGCAATCATGCTGTGTAGTTTAAATATGATTATAGTTTGTAATCAGGGCGCAGGACAAAGCGATGGGGTTAGGTGAAAGAGCATGTTTATGATTTATTAAAGAGTGAGTTCACAGCGCCCCCCCTTGGGATGTGTGACTAAGAATGGGCTTTATAACACTACAGTAGAACAATAAGGGACGGTATAAATACAATACATATTCACAGCAATGGGAGAGAAGAATTCCCTTACATAATAAAGCCATGAGCGGCTATGCCTTGTAGAATTTGATATGAAATATATTGAGCAAAATACTGTGGCACAGAGATGGCAGAAAAGAAGTCCACAATCAAACTGCTGTCTCTTATTCCTACTGTCATGTGTGTGTGTGTGTGAGCGTGGGCAGATATTACTTTAACACACAGACACAGATTAACAATCTAAAGTTGTTTATCTGTTTGTGTGTTTATGCACATGCCTCACTAAATCCACTTCATCTCAGTGGCCTTGGCCTTTTGCCTTAATACTTCATGGTTTAGATGAACAACGTGCTGGAAGCATTCTTCAGAGATTTTGGTTCATACTGACATTATAGCATCTATTACATGCTGCAGAAATGTCAGTTGCGCATCAAGAATGTGAATCTCCCATTCCATTATATAACAAAGGTGCTCAGTTGGAATAAGATCCGATGTATGAACTTTGTGACGTGGCACATTATCCTGCTGGAAGAAGCCATCAGAAAATGGGTACACTGTGGCGATAAAGGTATGAACACAGTCAGCAACAATGCTAGGAAGGACATGGTGTTTAAATTATGCTCAAAGTGTGCCAAGAAAATATCCCATGCGAGGCAGGATGGATCCATGCTTTCATGCCGTTTTCACCAAATTCTCACCCTAACATCTAAATGTTGCAGTGGCTGTGCAAGTTGTAACATTTGCATGCGTATGTAAAGGTGCTCTTCTGCATACCTTGCTTGTAATGAATGGTTAATTGAGTTACTGTTACTTTTCTGTCAGCTTGGCAGCTTTACTCAGAGAACTGCTGGTCAAGGGATTTTATCTTTTTCGTACCATCCTCTGTAAACCTTCCCAGTAGAAATCCCAGTAGATCAGCAGTTTCTGAAATAC
Organism: Oreochromis aureus; assembly: GCF_013358895.1. NCBI lineage: Eukaryota > Metazoa > Chordata > Actinopteri > Cichliformes > Cichlidae > Oreochromis > Oreochromis aureus. Next base: position 35,604,209 of record NC_052947.1, read on the forward strand.
TCAGACCTGCCTGTCTGGCACCAACAGCCATGCCACATTCAGAGTCACTTAAATCACTTTTCATGGCCGAGGGGTAATATTTAAATTTCCCCTCAGCATTCAAAGCTCACTTCCTACTCTACCCTTATTATAACAATGAAAAGATAATCCTTTATTAGTCCCGTAGTGGTAAAATGACACAACTTGTAGTTTCTATAAATATGCTTCTTTAGTATGTGAAAAAAAAAAAAACCCTAGTGATTACCATATATGTCATGAGTGACCTGGTGAATGTCAAGAGGTTCAGCTTGGCCTTTTTTGCATAATTCTGTTGACACACAGACAAACCAATAAAGATTTAAACCTCTGTCAACTTGCCTAGACTGAAACAGTGACAGTGGAGTTAGAATATAAAGTTAAACTGCTGTTCATATGCACTGGTGTGTGACCAAAAAGATGTGTTCCCCTCCGGTTTCCTTCTCTCACATTACCCCTCGCAGTGGTGCATCCTGCTGTGGCTCTATGTGAACAGATGGTAGTCACGTCAAGGTGATCATACCAGTTGTCACCCATGAGGTGCTTCAAATTGAGGAGGAGGCAGGGTGCATGTTTGCATGCTGGGTCACTCCTTTGTCTCTATCAATCATCAGCAAACCTCTCTTACTGTCTCAGACACACACACACACACACACACACACACACACACACACACACACACACACACACACACACACACACACACACACTCAACCTAATGCATTATAATTTCCCCACAGAGAAACAACCGCATCCTTCCAACCATCACAGTGTGTGTGTGTTCTGATCAATACTTTCCTCTTTACCTTTGCTCAGTCAAATATGCACACACTCACATAGTGCAGGGTCAGTAAGCATCTCTCTGAGGGAGGGAGTTGGCCCTTGTAGAGGAATCCATCCCTGTGGTGTTTGACTACAGGGGCTCCTGGGTTTTTGTTGATGAGAATCTCGAGATGGGCTGCTTCCTGTTGAGATGGGAGATAGATGGATTCAGCTGAGTGTGTTGTTGCCCCATTTCAAGTCTTTACAAACTGAGTGGGGATCTGATGCAATAGTAGGTAATCTGTCTGCGTCTGAACACAGCATGTGCTTTAACTTATGGCAGCACACCCAACAGAGAACAAGAGGAATCAAAAAATGAAAAAAATACAGGGTATATTTGTGTCCATGCACACACACACACGCACACACACATGCTTCACATCTTACCCACACTGTATGTTTTTGTTTTTTCCATGTTTTTTCCTTACTTAATGACCAATAACTATCAAATGTTTGCATATTTTAAAAAAAGCAAATTTATATCTGTTATATGCACAAACATTCAGAATGTTCATTCACATGATTATAGATTCAATGACAGCTTTGAGTCTGTACAGGTAAGTCTCTACAGGACGTGTCTGAACTGGGGCAGTTTATTGAAATACTTCCGAGGTGTTCTTCTCAGGCACCATCAGATTAAATGGGAAGCATCTTTCTACAAATATTGTATAGGGTTAGGTTTAGACTCTTGGTAGGGTTAATGATGAGAAACCTGTCCTGAAGCCATGCAAGTGTTGACCTAGCTGGATGCTTCACTTCACTGTCATGCTTTAAGTTTCAGCATCACCACTTCATGAGGTATATCCATTTCAGAACTTCTTCAAGGACCTCTCTGCATTTGGCTGCAATCATTATTATTCTTTCACCCGTTTCTCTGTCCATGACAAAGAGACACATTCCTACAGTACAGTTCATTGCATGGATTGTACCCACCAGATAATGAGTAGGGATGGGAGTAGAAAACCATTTCCAGATTTTCTAATTAATCTGAATGATATGCCTCCAAGCTTTTATTATTTTTACCAGTGCCAGCATGCTTTTCCACCATAGCAGTGGAGCCTTTGCACATATGCAAGCATATGCATAGTCATATGCAAGCCTTTTATTTTCCTCTTTTTCTTTATTGTGTTCTGGCTCAGAGATGATTGATAAGGAATCAATAAGTCAATAAAGTGTCAAACCTCTAAGCAAAGAGCAAAAAATGAAATCTTACTAATATTCGACCAGTGCCTGAGCATGGAGTGAGCTTGGAGCTTGGAGTTCTGCTGAAATAGTTCCGTTTGTCTTTCAGACCCACTCGGTCTGTTTCTTTTATAGATATTGCACAAATGCAAGAAAGCAGTCCTACATATTTGTTTAATATGCATGTTGAAGGACATATCCTGGTCAAAATGGACTCCAAGATTCTGCAGAGAATTACTAGAGGCCAATGTAATGCAATCTAGAGTAAGTATCTGGTTAGAAACCAAGTTTGTAAGATTTTTAGGACCAAATAAAATAAACTAAGTTGACAGTCTCACAAGTCTCTTTTACTCAAGTGGCTTCTGTCTAGGCATTCTACCATAAAAGCTTGAGCTGTTGAAAGCGTTCTCATTCTGGCATGTTTTCTCTTCACTTTAGAGGACTTCTGAACTTTTGTTACTGCAAAAGTTCAGAAGTCCTCTAAAGTGTCATCCTGCATTACAAGGCTGTTCTTGCTTGCTAAGTCATTTTGGCTCGAATTATTGTGGCCACTAGATCATTACTTACCATGGCCCTCCCAAAAAGCCTTAGAAAAAAGCAACATGCAGTGTTGCATCATGATATCAAGATATTTTGTAGACAAATGTCTTCACTATGCCATTATATATTACCGTATTGAGATTTTTTATTGCTGTATTTCAAACATAATCAAAAACAGAATAAATTATTGCAGATTACATTTTAAATGCAATCTAAAATAAAGCCAGTTTCCTATATTATTTATTAATAATTATATAAATAGGGATGCCCTTCTTATCTCCCTCTCCAGCTAAAATATTATATCACGACTGTAAACCAAAATGTAGGACGAAAAGGAGATTGCGTTGCTTAGCAGAGAGCAATGTCGCTGCATTAAGATGCAAGTGGAAGTGGGAGTTTGTTTTCTCACTTCTATCTTTTTTTCTGTCTGTTCTCATTCCCCTTGCCCCAGTTAGTGTACCCTTCTGTAGCAACCTCTCCCCTTCCCCCTTATTCAGTCTCTCTTATATTCTAGAGGGAATAGCTTTGGGTCACTCTGTCTCACTCTTTCTCTTATCAGCACTCTCCACTCCTCTGCAGCATTCCTCTCATTTTAGAGGCTGTTGATTCAAACTTTTCTTTTCTGTCTATCAGCTTCTGTTGTGACACTACCATAGGCTGTGCCAAATATCGGGCTCTTATGCGGACAATTGCTCCAAGCTTTGAGCTGATAAAGCCACAGAGTTACTGTGGGAGGCTCTTGTGTGACTCTCAAGTACAAATACCACATAATGCTCTGAGCGTCCAGCGAATGCTGCTGTCATTTGCATCTTAGTTACACACAAAGAGTAGTTTTTTTCTATTCAGTCTAGGTTTCAAACTCATGCACGTGCATTTTAGTAAAGATGAACTAAACTGAAATTCACATCATAATCTTGCATGTTCTTCTCTATAACTGTTTACCTAAAAAAAACATCTCCTGGCTTGTTGAAATGAATGCACTGTTCCTTCATTGCACTGTTTCCTGTTCAGCATGAGCGTCACTCTTTAACTGACTATTATGTCTTGTGCCTGACTGCACAAAGCGCTCTGAGCTCTTTTTGTTTCCCCTGGCGATTGTTCTGTCTGAGGTGATCATGTCAGTATGATCATCTTGTCAGCCTTGGGAGCTTAGATGCATTCGCTCGGCCATGACCAGCTGTCAGTCCGAGGCTGACTGTGTGTGCATGCCTGACTCTAAGGCCCTGACTTAATTTTTTATCCCACTTATTTTTGAGACTCCGGAGACATGTGGTAGAGCTTGTTCATGCATAACTTAAACATGTAAAACTTGGAAAAGGGTGACAGTTATGTGCAGATCTGTTTTGCACATGACTGTTGGGTGTATATGAGGTAAGTAGCCATCTGTTTAGAGGTTCAACCAGTTTTACTTTTAAGTAATGCACTTTATGATGTACAATGAGGTCAACAAAGTTTTGGACATTGACATTTTTATATATAATTTTCCCACCACAGTGGATTAATTCAGAGGGTCTGACACAAGTGCTAAATTAACTGGCTGGCCATGACAGCCATTTTTACACATAGTCCTCTATTTTCGGAGGCTCAAAAGTAATTTGCCAATTAAGGAGATAAAATATCTGGAGATGATTCCAATTGCTGAACTTGCTATGACATGTTAGTGTGTAAATGTGAACACTGTTAAAATGAAACCTGTTAAATATCATCATATTAACACCATCATTTTGAGCTATGCTAAGCTGCTCTGCTAGTGTGGTGGTGTCTTATAAAAGGTTTACACAGCTACACAGTAATGAAACAGCATGTTAAAAGAACATTATTGAAAGCCACAATGGTCAAAAGAACGTGAAATCAGTGAGTGTAAATCACCTTAATTTAGGTAAATAAAGAGCTGAGTTTAATCACTATACTTACACACATCAAAGGGAAAAAAGGGGGGCGGGCAAATGTAATGTTCAGGTACAGTCTGTGTGAAATATGAGTAATTATGTGACGTGTGTAGACATCTGCATTGATTCCAGAAGCACATCTATTCCTTTACAAGTGTGTGACAGCTGCATCTTCTCCTGCTTTTTACTACATACAACAGTCTTACATTTTTCTTTTTTGGCCTTATCCCTACTACCTTCTTCCGCTGCTTCCAGTCCAGGAAGATTTTGTGTCGCTGGCAGAGTTGGAGGATTCTCTGCTGAGGAACCTTTTCAGAGGTTACCAGAAGTGGGTGCGGCCTGTTCAGCACGCCAATGACACCATCACTGTACGCTTTGGACTAAAGATCTCACAGCTGGTTGATGTGGTGAGGAAATAACACGCACATCCACAAACCTGCAGGAGATATATAGTGTGTATAGTAATGTCAAGTTAGTTAAATTGCTTTATGAATTGCCTCTGCTTGTTTACACTGCTTACTCTACCCAATATTTTTTATATAATATTAGGTTACAATTACAAAGATTTGGGCAATTTTGGCAGTTGGTATTGATCAAATTCGTGAGCGAAGTAGATTTAGGTGAGTACACAGCTGTGTCTGTGACTCTGCATAAATTAGCATAGATTAATATGTAATATGGTTAATACAGTCCTGTTATAACCTTCTGTGGAGAAAGGGGTGTGTGGAAATAAGAAAAGAGGAGAGACAGCAGCAGGAGAACTAGAAGATAGGTAAGCAAGGCAATAGACAGATGAAGCATACAATAGGTGTAAATGTTATATATGGAGGTAAAAAATAAACTATTGTAGAGATGAAGCCTTCAGTGAGGATAAACAAGGAGAAGGGTGTCGAGAGGGATTTAAAGGACCTCAAAAGGAAGAGAGAGTAAAAACAAAGAGAAAAGAAGAAAGACTAAAAGTGAAGTCTAAAGTGGACTTATACATGTAGTGGGAGAGGAAGTAATGAGGCCATCATGCCGAGAGGAATCAGATTTCATTTATTATTCACACAAGTATGCACTCACAAAGCTGCTTGCCCCAAGTCTAAAGAGGGCAACAGTTTTACTACATCAGCATTTCACTTTTGTACTTCTCTCTGGAAAGATAATATTTAGAAGAGTGCCATCTTCTGGTTTTCTGTCTAAACTGCAAATATTTATACCAAATTAATTCAAGATGTTGCAGTCAGCTATGCCTCACAAGCTCACGAGAGTAGACAAAATCAATTTCATAGATTTTCATCTTTCTTAATACTTTATACTTTTCTGCTCTCAAACTCCACATTCTGTCATTGACCTTCTCCTGGTAATCCTCCACCACCCTCATTTGTTTTTATACAGTGGGTTTCATTATTTTGCATAGCGCAAGATAGGAGCAAGATCACAGCAGTAGTAAACCAAGTCGTTATTATATACAATTTTCCAAGTGAAAGTGTTCATTTGGAGTAACCTATCTCTTATTTTTTTGTCTAATTTTGTTTGTACTCTAAAGTGAGAAACTCTAAAATATATGCGAGACCCCAAAAGCTGTTCAACTGCACTTATTAAGTAGGAAGCTGAAGAAGCAATTAACCCATCAACCTTTTTAGGCTTATGCCTTTATTTAATGCCACTCAGCTTTTTGTCTCCAGCTTTGGGTTTGCTGCTCACCTCCTCATTAGCTTCACTTATCATTTCAAGTAAGTAGATTTATAAATAATGAGCTTGGTATCTTATTTTTTTTGTCTTGCAGGATGAAAAGAACCAGCTAATGACTACAAATGTTTGGCTCTGGCAGGTGAATACTAGCTCTACTGCTTACAAATTATAGGATCTTTAATTTTCAGTTTTCTTTAAATAAGCTAATTTTTATTGTTATTATTCAAATTTTGATAAGTTTTTCTTTTTTTTTGGTCTCACTTGACAAGAAGATTTAAATGAGTGAGACTGCATGATTAAATAAAGGTATAAATGTACCATTGCACATATATAAAATAATAATAATTATGGAGTAATTATCAATTTTATTAATATTATTTTTATGGAGTAGTGTCATCTTGCTAAAAGACAATAAAACTTGAGTACATAAATCTCAATAGAACATTTTCCATTTACGCATATTTCCAGAGGCACATTGTGCACCCATCTTTAACACACTGTTAAATTTTGCTTTTGTATATTTTATTAAATTTGGAGAGGTTCAAAGGACATTTAAGAGGAGGGTTCATCCTGGATGACTGCACTACAGAGAGAGATGAGCTCACTGAACAACACGTCTCTGGCCTTGGTGAATACTAAATTGGCTGACACAAGATGTATAATAGATAAAGATAATAAATATGCGTAGATGTATAATAGATAAGGGTAGTTTTAACTGTTACATACTGCTTTTGCCTTTTTTTTTCAGCCTGTTAGTAATAACCTTTTAATGATTCCCAATACATCCTTTAAATGTGTTACACTAATGTTACTTTCTACAAGGGATATTAAACATCAGATCAGCAAAAGAACAGCAAAAGAGTATTAAGAATTGGCCCCATTCTTATTGCTGTTTACACCTGATTGTAAACATTACTTTATATCTGCCACATTGTACAGTTTAGTGTTAATTATTCTAATTATAATTATTTAGTAAAAATTCTGCTAGTGAGCTCTTGATAGAAATAGAAAGTCGTTTTTTTTAAACCACAATGACAAGGGCAAAAAAATAATAATCTTAGATTGTATTTGCAAGTAAAATGACCAGTATACTTCTCCTTAAAAATAAGGAGAAGTATACTGGTGGAAAACATATTCTGGTGTCCGTTCCATTCCTGCTGAGCAAGCAGCCTGGTGCTGTCCATGGTGCTGCGCATGGATGGTACCATGGACAGTACCATGTGTGCAGAAACTGCACGCACTTAGCTTGTAGGCTAAATGTATCAGAGTGGGTCATTGTGTTATTGTTCGTGTTTTTATAGGAGTGGGTTGATGTGAAGCTGAAGTGGAACCCTGATGATTATGGGGGTATTACCTCTATCAGAGTGCCTTCGGAGACAATATGGCTGCCTGATATTGTTCTGTATGAAAAGTGAGTTGCACAACACTCTGCACACATTGGTACCACATTCTGAGGCAGTGCTCAGTGGCTTTGTTTTTTTAATTTATTCATTAATGCCTTTGCCTTGTGTGTTATTACCTTGCCTCACATTTGTGGCTTCAGCCTTTTTTCCTCTCTCTTTTCCATTTCTTTCCATTTTCTCCCAGTGCTGATGGTCGCTTTGAAGGTTCACTGATGACTAAAGCCATTGTGCGCTGGGATGGCACCATAACATGGACTCCACCCGCCAGCTATAAGTCCTCCTGCACCATGGATGTCACCTTCTTCCCCTTTGACCGACAGAACTGCTCTATGAAGTTCGGTTCCTGGACTTATGATGGAAACATGGTGGATCTTGTCCTGGTGGATCATTACGTGGATCGTAAAGACTTCTTTGATAATGGCGAATGGGAGATCCTCAATGCCACAGGAGTAAAGGGAAGTAGGAGGGATGGGGTTTACTGGTATCCATTTGTCACATACTCCTTCATCCTTAAAAGGTTGCCCTTGTTCTACACCCTCTTCCTCATCATCCCCTGCCTTGGCCTGTCCTTCCTTACTGTGCTGGTATTCTATTTGCCATCAGATGAAGGAGAGAAACTTTCACTTTCAACATCAGTGCTGGTATCGCTCACTGTATTCCTGTTGGTCATAGAAGAAATTATCCCTTCATCCTCAAAGGTGGGTAATCTATGTCAGTGTTTCTCCATTGTCAAGTTTTTACTGGGCTATATTATGATTATTATTTATTTATTTTTAATCCACTTTTCTTTCTTCTGTGTTCAGTTATCCTAACTACAATCTTAATTACAGCATGCTCTAATTAAAATGGAGCACAACCACAGCCTTCTCAATTACCTGCTGCTTGAACTGCATGTCAGCTCCATTAACCAAGCAGGAGAGAAAAATGAAAAAGCCTTCAGAAAAAACTACTTTCAAAGGCAATGACAGAATCAATGACTTTTCGGTCTGCAGCCCACTACGAGGCATATTTCATAGACTATTATAATGTTGCCTGAATGTTTTCTTCAGGGTTAATATGTTATTACAGAGGATAGTTTAAACAAAAAGTAAGTAGAAATGCTATAAAAGCTCTTAAAACGTGTACCATGCTTATTAAATTTATTAGACTAATTAGTATTTTTTGCAAATGAATAAAATCTATATTTAACAAGCTTTGAAATGCATCAGAAATGTTCTTTGTTCATCATTAAATATTTTTAAAGCCATTTTTAGTTAAATATAAACAAATTCCATCCATGACAGCAAAAAAGAAAAAAAAAGGCATGAAATGGAATTTTAAACATCTACACTGGCATCTTACAGCGTTAAACTAAAGCTCTTCTCTGAAACATGTGGGTGGGTGCAGTCTCTGCTTCATTAACAGCTCCTTGAATCTCCTGATACAGTTGCTAAGGTGAAACGACTTATACAGTTAGGAGTCTCGGAGGTACACTGAGTTATATGATGTCACGTAATTCCAATCATTTAGTAGCCACGAGCCTGAGCAGAAGTCTTTTCAAACATAATACACAAAAGACTTGTAATCTTCTGCAGAGTACATGAGAAAAAGTAAATTCTACCACAAGGAATCAAAAGAATTTATTTATGTTATATACAGTCCATCCTAAAAAGCCAGTGAAACAAACTCAGGTCTCTTAAACCACTACTACATGACATTAATTTTTCTTTAAATTTGGCTAATATTCCAGATTTTGCTGATTAGTGAGTGGAGGAAGTATCCTACAGTCTTGTTCATGAGTAATGGTAATGGGGAAGTGACGGACAGATTGGGGTCACAGCTGCAGTTATATGGATGCTGCACCAGTCCAAAGTGGTGAAGAGATAGTTTAGGGGCGCTCTTGATTTACTGGTCAACCAGCGTCCACACCCTCACCTATGGTCACGAGCTTTGGTTAGTGATAGAAAGAATGACATTTAAGGCTGGGCATGTCCTACTGGGGAAGGACCTGGGATAGACCCAGGATATACTTTGGTGTTCCCCTGGATAAGCTGGAGGAGGTGGTTCGGGAGAGGGAGGTCTGGTATCTGCTTAGGCTGTTGCCACCTTGACAGAGCGCCAAATAAGTGGAAGAAAAAAGATAGCTGGATGGATGGAAGTATTACTGATGTTTGTACACAACTGAATAACTGTTTCATTTTTACATTTACAGGTGATCCCACTAATTGGAGAGTACCTGCTCTTCATCATGATCTTTGTCACATTCTCCATTATTGTCACAGTCTTTGTGATTAACGTCCACCATCGCTCCTCTGCCACCTATCACCCCATGGCCCCCTGGGTAAAGAGCCTCTTTCTTCAGAGACTGCCCAGACTGCTTTGCATGAGGGGACACACAGACAGGTAACAAAGATCAGCTTTAGTTAAACAAATATTTTACTTTTCTGCTGTTGTAACTTTAGATTTACTGTACAGTATGGTATTGATCATTTCATGTAACATTCAGAGTTGAGAGAGTTAGTTATAAAATTTCTAACTAAACTTCAATGCCTAACAGTTTCAGTTAGCAGCTACACATGCAAAATAAAATAAATAAAATAACAGATTTAGTGTCATTATCTGCAGATACCACTTCCCAGACATTGAGATGCGAAGCCCAGAGCTGAAGCCCCGTCGAGGTGCGGGAAGGAGGGGCGTTCCTGGGCACTGTGGCGGTCAGCAGAGAGGCCCCCATGGAGGGAAGGAGGATGAAAACCAAGCTTGGTTGGCAATGCTGGAGAAAGCCACAAATTCCGTTCGCTACATCAGCCGTCATATCAAAAAGGAGCACTTTATAAGAGAGGTAGGCGTGGCTAAGTGGAAGACTAGATGTGGGACGAATTGGGTTGCATGCGTGTTACATTATCTGTTTACTGTTACAGAAGTGGCACGGAGTCATTTACATGTCCCTAATGAGAGATGTTTTACTGTGAAAAAAATGTTTGGCGCCAACACAGACTCAGACTCTGTGTACTTTTGTGTTTCTGTGTCTCTCTTTGTTTCATCAGGTTGTACAAGACTGGAAATTTGTGGCTCAGGTGCTGGACAGAATTTTCCTGTGGGCCTTCCTAACAGTGTCAATCCTGGGAACTGTCCTTATCTTCACCCCTGCTTTGCAGATGTACCTCAGCACACCTTCATGAAGGCGCACACTCAAACTCATGAATACTTTCCAACAGCTCGTTCTTGGTTTCCAGTCTGTCTTTAACTATGATTTATTGATAAAGCTCAATGAAACATTCATATTGTATCTTTCTATTGTAGAGACAAGCTCGGGCAACAAACTTTTACCTCCCTACAACATGGTTTGCAGCCTGTAGTAACTACTGGAAACTGTAATGCTCTAGATGCAACTTGTCCTTTGCTGTGAAATGCATGTAGAGGGGTGCAGAGGAGTACAAGCAATAAGCAGGTTAAGGTAGCGTGTATGATTTGAATATCTTTGTTTGTATAAATGTAAAAGTAATTATACATGCAACAAAATGCACAATGTCACTCCATGAATATTGAGCTGTTTTATGTGTCACATGCACTTTGTTGACTATTGTATGTTCTGTAATGATGATCAGAATAAAGAAAAAAATGAATACCACTATTTCTGTGTTCTTTTTTGAGACATCCACACATGCTGAACACGTAGAATAAAGTGTTAAATCAATATCTATAAATATGGTAAAATGATTAGTAGTAGTAATGATAATAATAATACTAAAAATAGATGTTTGGTACCCATAGGGTCCGCTACATGGTAATCTAGCAGTGTAAACTGTACCCAAGAGCTTCAGTGTGCACTAGAATTTGTTATTGGTTGTAATGACACAGTATATACACTAAGTGGCAGCAGACATCCATTTTTTGTCACAAAGGCACACATGACGGTCTCTGCAGAACAGCAGTAATCTTTCTTCAATAATGTGGTGGAATTAGTGTTGAGCAACAATGGCTGAGAAACAGTTTCCATAAAGGTTCATTCTTTGCTTCCAAATTTGCCTACAAAATAATGCAACAGCAACAATTTAAGACGTTGTACATAGACTATAATAAGTTAGTAAAATAAAATCACTTGATATATTACAGAGGGATGTCTGATATCTGCTTAGGCTGTTGCCACCTCGACCCAGCCCTAGATAAGCAGAAGAAAAAGGATAGCTGCATGGATGGGTTGATCCCATGGTTCAGCATCAACCCTAGAGAAACAAAACTGTAAGATGTAACAGTGGTGAGGTGCTGTGTCAGTCCTCATCAGATGAGCTATGCACAAGGGCATATTATCATCACCATCGTCATCATTAGTAATTACACGAGGAGACAGTGACTCTAAATCTCCCTCATACTTGTTCTCCCAGCTGAGTCGTGTATTTGAACCACGAACTGTAACTTTATAATGGTGGTAACTTTCTTAAATTTTTAGTCACCCAGATGTTACAAGTGGCAGTCTAAGGCGATATCATATTGTTGTGTGATTTGGCCTAGTTTTTGGAAGATGAGTTTGTTCTCTGACTTATTAAATATGGCTGGGATGCTTAAGCAAGAGTCTCCCCTCTTTCCCCTGCACTTGAACAGTCTGACCTCAGCCCACTCTTCCATTATTCAGAGCTACAGATCTGACTCAGGAAGACAGGTGTGTGTGTGTGTGTGCGTGTGACACAGATAGACTGTGACAGAGGAGGGTGCAAGCCCCTCAGGATTGCATACAAATAAACAAGCTTTCAGCTCTTTCAATGGAGAAAAATCTTTGACCGTATGTCAGACACCCAAAATATTTTGAACAGAGCTCTTCTTTCCAGCCAAAAACATATTTCATGTACTTGCTTTCTTTAGAGCTGCTGGGAAATTAATAATTCAAGACAACTAAACTGTATGAGAGGTGGCGTCAGTTATTTGTGTTTAAAAAAATGAAACCCACAAAAGCACTTTAAAATATACCTTTGTCTTTCCTTATTTTCTGTACTTCTGGATCTGCATGATATCATCAAAAGCAGATAACGTTAACATGCTCATTTTAAGCATATAGCTCTAGCTGTTAGCATTGCATCTCCAACCACTTGTTTAAATTTCCTATTTGCAAGGGACAGCCAATCTTAAAGCCAATGAGAAAGGTGGCCAATCTTGTGGTAATAAAGGATTATTATCAACAGTGAATCATGCAAAAATAAAAACAATGGTGTGGGACTTGAGCACTTTAATCCCAGGCTTTCTCTACCCATGACACTGCCTGTGTTGTTATAATTTAGACAAATTATGTGAACAAAAGTTAACTGAAAAGAGCATTTGAGCTTGTCTCGCTTTAGGGAAAACCTCACTCTCAGCCAACTATCTTGTGATTGGCTGCCCCTCACAAACGGAAAGTTTGAGGGGCAAACTTCTGTGTTTAGAGAGAGCTCTGAATCTGTATCTTTGTCAGTATAGCTAATATTAAGGACATTGGCTATACTAATACCAAAAGACACAAGCTGAATAAGACAGAAAAACCCAGCTGATTATGAGCATTTTGATAAGTTATTTATACAAATGGTGAACAGCTCATATGACAAAAAGTGTAGTTGATTAAAATACAGTCAAAAATCTCTCATTTGATCCCAGGAGGAGACACAAATCCCTTGAGGGTTGCATCAGTAAGGGCATCTGGCATAAAAAAAATTGCCCAATCAAATATGCAAAGCTACCCATCGTGATGACCCCTTGTAACAAAGGAAACAGCCAAAAGTTGCTTTAAACATGTAGCAGAAAGCAAGGAACAGATTCATCTTAGTGGCAGAATTAACTCATTAATGTTTATCAGGCAGTGTTTAACAAACTAATGATCTGACAGTTGACAAGAGGACAGGCAAGACTCTATAGCACAGATTTTGCACAGGTGAAAGTGATCAGACACAAATCAATAAGCTACGGTGAAAATCGCCAAAGAGGGAAATGTGAGAATGAATGAAATGAAAAACAAGTCTCACTTTTGTCAGCTGTGTTGGATAAATTACAAATGATGGACATACATTCGTGGACACAAGTCACTTGGACTCACTAAAGCTGTCATGCAGTATTTTATATTCATAAGGATTTGGACTCAGTTCGTTCCATCTGAGTGAACATTCATTGCTAAGCCAGACACTGTACAAGTAAAATTCAGCTTTACCTACCTTTATGTGTCAGGTATTTTCATTTCATTTCAAGGCAATAGGCACTGCTTTACTGTGAGACAGGTTTAGAAATACACGATTAAAGCTCTTGTTGAGAAACATTCATGGTTTCTTTTCTGCTTAGCACTGACTTGGGATATGCATAGTTTATTTTCTGTGACACCGACATACAATTCCAGTAGGAATGAACAAGAAAAGATTGAAAAGGTGATCATAGAGGCACTCTAGGGAATTTCCTGGCATATAGAAAGACTCAATTTTCAGCTTTATATCTGTTATCACCACTGGGAACTGCAGCTTATCTGAATGAAAAGGCAGAAACACACAAGGTTCTCTACAAGGTCAGTCACACAACCATTCTTAATGGAACAATTCCAGGTTGTACATCACTGAGAAATTACAGGGTTGTTGCCCTGGCACTGTGGGTGAAAGTGTTGGAAAAGACCTGTTCATCCATCCACTTGCTGAGCTTATATTTTCATCACATCTACTGTGTCTGTGCGTGTGCGTGCGTATGTGTGTGTACACAAGCCTTGTGAATTCACGACACAAACTGTCAGTAGCACTTACAGCACTACGAAAAGCTTGTAAGGACTGCAAAACATACTCTGTTGCACTCCTCAGCCTCTTCATTTAAAGGTGTGATCCTTCCTTTCAAAGAAAACACAGACCTATTTCAACATGACCTTTACCTTTCATGTCTTCTGTCATGAAAACTGACAGTCTGAGTGAAGAGCATTTGCTGTTTTTTGCTCACAGAAATATGAAAGTGAAAAAATTTATAGAAAAATGATGGCAACGAGGTAGGTTTTTCAAGAGGGGTTAGCTGTGAGAAGGTGAATAGGTTGCTATTAGTTATGGACCTTCACACAGAGGTGTCATGATCTGTGTGCGCTGATCGTGTTGGATAGAGGGCTCAAAAGCAGAAGCATAGAGACAGGAGTGGACTTAACAAAAAAAGCAAGCCGTTTATTTAGGCTGGGAGAAAAACCAAAAAGAATATAAAAGGCAAAAAGAGACTAGACTTTACTAACTAAACAAAACACTAAGAACTGGACACATGTATATATGGAGTAACTGACACAATATATACACATGAGGGTGATTTAAGTGAAGACACATGGAAACACAGGGAGAACAAATCAGGCATAAGGAGACAGGGGAAGCGAAGCTGAACACAATGCACATGACACAAAGCACTGCCAAAATAAAACAGGAAGTAGCATGCACACCAAGAGTCAGATAAGGACACACAGGCTTGACACCAAGACAGGGGTATACAAACATGGAAACACACAACAGACTGGGGAAGATAAAGGATGAGAGAGAGGGAGAAGAACATGGAGACAGACACAGAGACATGACAAGGAGTAGACCATGACACAGAGGTACATTTACTCACTGTTAAATAAATCAGTTCTAGATATGGAAAAGGTCATGCTAAAATGCTGCATTCATAAAAGCTATTGTCTGTATGTGAAAGTCATTTATACAGAAATCAATATATTTAATTTCAAAAAGTATTTAGTGAAAAGTGATGTAAAGATAACTCAACAAGATATTATCACATGTCCTTTGTAGAGTATTTCAGCAACTTTCAGTTCATTTTTTGTCGCCAAGGAGCAGTTAGGTTAGCTGTAATTAGAGTTTCTTCTACATGTGAATTTGCCCTTTCTAAACAACATTTGCAACTGTAAGAAAGAAGGAAAAAAAACTCAAAAACCTAATCTCTTCCACTCTGGGCAACAAATAGGATGTTTTCCTTGGGAGTTGGTGAAGAACAAAACAGAGTGAGAAGGAGAATGAATACAGGAACTGCAAATTAATGTTTTTCCAGACCTGCTAAGTATACACAAGTATTTGCTCACATGTTTGCTGTATCTATTATTTAATGTCTATTAAACTTGAAAGAGGCCAAAATGTCACTTTAAGAAGTAATTATGACGTTTTTTACCGGGTACATAAGATATAACAAAACATTTTCTTAATCCTGGATGGAAAAGATTTTTTTGTTTATTAAGATGCAATTTAAAAAACTGAGAAAACAATATTGGGACCACTGGTACTTTTTAAGCCAATATGTTGATTTTGTTACGAAACAGTTGTATAAATAAACTCGGTGAACCAGCCTTTGAGGTAAATATCCAGACTTTTAGCTGCTAAAGCTATAAGACACATACAGGACTGTATTCAGTATGTGTTGTGTCTGCGGTGCAACCTGATTATTTACAGTGCAATGCATTTTAAAGAAACAGAATAGCACACAAACAGGAGCAGAGTACCAGTAACAAACCCTCCAGGCTCAGCCAAAAGGACCTGTGTTTAATTTGAGTTGATGGCACTCATCACATATGCACAGAACTGTGTCCAGATTGAAGCCTGAGGGAGACAGAAAGAGAAGATGGGGAGGCATGGGAAGAAGGGAATTTTTTTACACTGTGGATAAGGCAATCCAGTGAGAGAGTGTGGTAGATAGTGAGACCAAGAGAAATGCTGCAGGCTCTCTCGTAATGGTCTGAGGATATCACTGTATCTGATGTTCACATTCAGTGCTTCAAGAGTACAAAACAGAGACAAGCGGAAGTAGAGAGGAAGAAGAAAGAGACTGCAGTTTGTTTAGGAAAAAAAGACAACATCACGCTAAAGAGGAATTGAGTGGGAATAGAAGATTAGCAGAGGGAAAAAGAATGAAAAAACTGGAGGTCATGAGGGTGGGTGAAAGGGTGACTAAGAAGAAAAGAATAGGAAAGAAAGAACCATAATATAGTGAATGCAGGGGTGGCATAAATGACTAAGCTAATTCATGTGGAAACCAATCATATGTGCATCACACCAAACTAAACAACAACTTGAAAGGTCTCTATACAGGGTGGCGATGCTGCACGCAAGCTACAACACAAAGTGCATGCACATGCAACCCACCACAACAGTCGTGGCATGCAAGGTGTGCTGCCTGTGTGCCCTGAAGATGTTATTCTCCCTACTGACAGCACCACACTGAAGCTCAGGCAAATGTCTTGTTAGAAGTAATTACGTGATGGAATATGCTTTAACAATTGGCCACATGCACCAGACTTACCTCACTGGACAGCTGCCATGCTGATTAAAGACATAACCAGTGGTGCATGCTAAAATGAAACTGTGTTCATCTAACCTAATTCATCATCTGCACCACTGCTGCAAAGACATGCTCATAACTCAATATAGCAACATATTGCATGGATGATGTTCTTGGTATAAAATGTTCGTCAGTGACTAACACCAAAATTATTATTATTATTTTTAAATTAACATTGATTGGTAAAACAGGGAGAACCTTATTTTTCCAATCTAAAAAAAGAGTAATGTGGAAGAAGGTACAATTGAGAGACCTAACACTGACACTTACTAGAACGAAATCCAAATGAACAGTGAACAATGGAAGCCAAGTAACTTTTGGTAGGTGCTGAGACACCTTTTTAAAGAATGTCTTAAAGACTCAGCATGGCTCCATGTGTGGAGGAGTTAACAGGATTTACAGACTAGAATCATCCAAAAATGATGTGTAATAACCTGGAAAAAAGAATGGAATAAATTTTTTGGCCCCTGTCCTTCTTCATGGAGTCCATGATTTTGCACGAGTACGGTAACCTAGAACATACATCAAGAATTACTCTACAGAGGGTGGTTTGTGGTGGTTTTAGTGACCAAAGATCCTCCTCCAAGCTTGGAGTACAAGTCTAAGATGATTTTCAGGTGGTTGCAGTCTAAAACCTAACCCTCAGATGGCATCATTCATTGTACCTTCAAACAATGCTAACAAGTCTGAAATTGTCGGTAATGATTTCAAAGAATATACAGAGTAAGTCATAAGGGAACAAAAGCCACATGATTCCACATGATCTGTGCCATGTAAAAATGTCTGTTTTACTGTGAAATTCAATTTTCAAAAGGTTTCTGGGTTTTCATTCATGTACACAAGTTTGTAGTCTTATTATTTTTAATGCATCAAAGCTCAAAGTCAACTTTAGGCTGCCTCTCATTACCTTTATTTCCAACTCAAATTTCACTGTCTTCTTTTTGTCATTTCACAGATTACTTCAAAGGGGTCCCTCAGACATGTGTTGTATTGTGATGTAGAACGCCATGTTAATATGACCTTGCACCTACTTGTGCTATGAGAGACAATTTGAGACCTGTGACAATGGTGTAGACATGGCCATTTGGAGCTCAATAGAACTTTATGGGTACAGATATATAGACTGAATCACATTGAGAGATTGCTACATAGCTAGAAAGATAAATATTACACTTAAAGCTTAAAGCATTTAAAGCTGTTTATTTGGCATTTATTTGGTAACACTCTATAAACAAAAGTATTACACAGTAAAGAACTATAATCTCACCATTATATTAGAATATTCAAGTTTGCCCCTTCCATGAAATACGCACAGTAATAAAAAAAAAAAAAAGCAGCAACATAGGTGCAATCTAAAAGTATTACTTTCTCAGTGGCAGGTTCCTGGCAAAGGAGCGTTTCGAGAAGAAATAAGGAGGAGCTGTAGGAAGTGTGACAAAAGGAGAAGATTTGGCTCTCTGCTCAATATGTGCTGTTTTTTATACTTGTTTATTTGTTTCTCAGTTGTTTTAGATCCCTATGGCCTGCAGGAGGAGATCTTTTATTACACTGGGTGTGAAATCACGCTGAGCCGCTTAGTCAATCAATTAAAAATTAAATAAAAAGTGTGTAAAAAGTTTTTTTAAAAGTTGGGTGGGGGCGTGCTGTCCTCTGCTGGAAATGTGTGCATGTTGAGATTATGCGTTCATCGGTTCCTTAGTCATCATCCATAAAGAAGATGAGGATGAGCCTGAAATGACTGGAGGGGACAAACCTTGACGAAGTATTGCGCAGCAGCAGCTAGCGGACAGGTGGCTGTCATCATCACCGCACGCACATTCGACCGGAAACGCGCGGAGGTCAGGCTCGAGACATTTGATATAAAAATACGCGTGAGTGCAGCAGAAAGAGTGCCAGAGAGCTGAATTCGATGTGACTTTTGAACAGACCCAAACGCAAAAAGACACGTTGGGTGTGTGCGTGCGTACCCGCGCGTCTCCTCCAGCATCCGACAAGGGGAAAGAGAGAGAGTGAGAGAGAAACAGAGCGAGAGAGAGCAGCACCAGCAGTCTGACAAAGCTGCACTCCCTCAAAGTTTGACATCTCCAGCGGCTACAGAAAGAGTTGTGCTCCGCCGCGGCCATGGAGCCTCGGAAACGCACTGGTTTTGTACTGGTTGGAGTTTACCTGTGGGCAACATTCTGCTGTCAAGGTGGGTCACTGGAGCCTTCAGTCTGTATTCTGTATGCGTGCGTGAAAAGATGCCCAAAAAGACCGAGAGAGGAGAAATGCAGGTTGACACGTTTCTGATATATTTCTGTGATTTTCGTGACATCTTCAAAAATGTTTTTCAGAAAAATGAGAGCTGCTTTTAAGACAGACTTCGGATTAGTTCGGTTGTTTATTGCTCATGAGATTTGTATCCAGTGTGTTAAAAAAAAAAAAAAGAAGCCATGCACACGAGTTGTACGTACTGTAGACACTTTTGTATAAAAAAAAATGCTTGATTATAATGTTAAGTCAGCGGGGTAATGTCAGTCGTGTGGCTATATATTTGCGGTATATTATTATATGCGCAAAGAGTGAACCCCTAAAGATTGCCACGGTTAAAAGTGCTGTATTACTGGATTTCCATGCTTACAGCGCATGGCTCAGTGGCTGCATGTGTCTGTGCGTACACGATAGTGAGTGAACCTTCTTTAACAGAGTGGCGACAGCTGGCCCACAATAAGGAGGGCGTCCCGGCGGTGATGCACAAATTTCATGGGGCCATTCATCCCTTCAGTGTAATCTGCAGTTAAAGGATTGTTAAATGCGTGACTACAGTGGAACTGAGCAAGAGAACCCTCAGACGAGGTTAAATGTCTATGTCTGAATCCCTCGTTATATTCTGTCTTTGTGCAGTAGTCTTTTTTGTTTTGCTGCTACTGAGAGGGTGGGGAGGTGGAGGGGGTGTTGAACAGCCAGTTTCAAAGAGTAATTTCTTTATTTCTTCACGTGTGTTTTTGTTTTTAATTGGTCCAAGATTAATTTCCCAACATGGTAGGAGTTCAAGTAAAGAGGGTGCTGTGTGCTTATGTGTCCTCTCAGCTTCTCCCAACAGGTTGCTTGCAGCTCTAAGAAGTCTATATTGCTATTACAAAAGCAGGTAAACACGCGTTCTGTATAATAAAGTGGCTGGAGGAGGGGTATTTTCTGCAGAATGTTCAAGAGCAGTTTCTAAGAGACAAGTGTGAAGTTAAATGTTGTTCACAAGATGAGTCTGTGAATCTTCAAGGAAAATGTCTCGAGTGTAGTGCATCAAACCCTTTTCATTACTCAATGAATTAAGGGATTTGTCTTCTGAGCCTTACAATGCTGCACAAAGCGTTGGTCATAATTCATAAGACACCTTTTGAAGAGGGATTTAAGCTGTCCTGAAATGAAAAGATGCTTATTCATTGATGCTGGCACTGATTCACCAATAAATGAGCATCACTGAGTTGTTTTCTTTTCTTAATAATGTGCATTTCTACCAGCAACATTGAGTCACACAGTCCTTTCAGATCATACAGTAGTTACTCTCAGTATAGTCTGTAAAATATGGCCTGGATCTAGTCCTTTCATAGCTCACTGAACATGATTATTTGCAGTGGACTTGCCATAAAATTTAAGCTGCTAATGAGACAGTGTAGCATGATTGCTTATTACTCTGAAAAAATTATGTATACACCCTGAATGTGTAGCCATTTTTGTTGTTGTGTTTGAGCAACAACATTTAGGTGTATGCAGCTGATACAGAGTCAGCCATGATGAAAAAACAGTTCAAAGGACAATTTCTCTTTGAATAGTTAGATATAAATGATTAAGACTGAAAACAAAACTGGAATGACTCATGGGTCTGTGTTCAGAGTGACTCAGACAAATGTACATGGCCCCTAAAAACTGAGTATTTGTCTGAAGCTGCAGTAGCAATTATGTTTTTGTTAATAATTAAACATTACTCAAGTGTAGGGGATGCTTTCAGTTAGATTAGTTGGCTCTACTTGTTAATTTTGCAATTTCCAGTTTATTCTTTAGCCCACAACTTTCCTTTTTGAGTTGGGTTTTACTACCCAACATTGGCTACTGCCATACCATACCATACCATACCATACCATACCATCTTTATTTATGAAACACTTTAAAACAACCACAGCTTACACAAAGTGCTGTACATTAGAATTAAATAATAAACATACATAAGATATAAATAAAAAACTATTGAAAAGGTCAAAAAACTACTACTTCAGGTCTAGTATATCTACAGGATATAGCATCATCAGCAAACTTGTTTCTAGGTTGATTAGCACTGTTAGATAGATAAAAAAAGACTGGTAGCTAGATGCTGACCATAGTGGAATAGTTAGCAGGTCATGAGACATTTCCCACTTGCTGGGGATCAGAATAGAAAGTAAACTGTTGGTGGTCACACACCATGCTGAATGAAAAGTGCTGATCTTGGATGTTAACATTTAAATCCCTTAATAGCTTTATTTTGAAAGTTTGTCTGTTTTATTTACAGATTGTTACACCATCACCTAATAGCTAGAAATAAATTGATGCAGCTTTAAAGAACATTTCTTATAATAAATAATGCAGATTCAATGCGCAAATCAATGTTGCTTACAAGAAAAGAGCAAATACTAAACTTCCAAGAAGTGTGAGATAACTTGTTTTTGGAATTATTAAATTGTGTTTTTGTATTGACTAGAGCAATGGCAAAACCTCCTTAAAAACATATTTCCACTTCCCAGCAAAGTGACTTCATATGATATTCTCAAGGAAACTAAGTTGAAATGGACACAGTTGGGCTGTCTTTCTTGCTTTTCAGATTCTGGATATGTATTGATCTTTTGCAGATGTTTGCAAACCAGCTGCTTTAATGTGATTCGATTTTAAACTTGGCCAGCCTTCCTCGATGTTCAGACTCGCCAAGGCTAATCAATATTTAATTTGTCTTTGTGGTGTGGTATTGTCATGATATCTGTTCTTTAGTTGAATGGTATCTGCTTTCATGTAAATTCCTTTATATGTTTGCAGTTGTGATCCTAACTCTGTAGGAGTATTTAAGAGGAAAACTATAATAACACACACAGCAAAATGCACAATATTAATGTGAATTTCTACCATCAACACTGAAGTAAAATTAAATAAAACATCCAAAAAGGAAAAGCTGTTTGTGTTTGATCTACATATGTGTTATATGCTAGATATGAAGATATTTAGTTATACCAAAAATATGCTTCTGGGAAATAATAAAATCCTTGCATAAATTTTCTACTTACCCAGTTCATGGTTAAGTACAAGAGGCAGGGTACACCCTCATCAGGTAGCTAACACAGTAAAACAGAAAATATTCACCCTTGCATCTCCAGCCAATTCAGAATCACCAGTTAACTCCAAACATGTCTTTGGACTGTTGGAGGAAGCTGCACAGGAACAGATACAAAGTCCATACAGAAAGGCCCTAGTCAGCCTGTGGATTTGAACCCAAGACCTTCTTGTTGTGAGGCAACACTGACCCAATAAAGTAAGTGCTCAGATACATTAGCAGGGAAGTGTAATATCAATACAACAGAATTAATTCTAAAGGTCCACAAATTCCACTCAAAGGGAAAAAAACCTTTTTTACTCACTGCTTAGTTTTTGTATTTACTTACTGTTTGGTTAGAAATATGCAGGAAAACTCTTTCACTTTCACAAAGTAACCACATTTAATTGTCTATTTTCTGGGTTACACAGAAGTGACAAGTAACACCCTATTTAATATGTGACTGGTCGCCTGACGAGAGCTGACAGAAGAAAGGCAACCACATGAACAAAGATATATTGAATACAAACCCATTTGTACAATGCCAAAAGCAAATGTAATGTCTGATAATGTGGAAATGCAGTTTGGGAGCACAATTTTTAGAAGTCAGGGCTCAAAATGCGAGTGACAATTTTCTGGGCAGAGATCGTACCTCACAAGAAGGACCACTGATAGTTGTATGAGGCCCTTTATTCCACCAGCTATCAGCTTTTTAAACAAGGTTCAATTTTCCCTGTCGGTTGTTGTAAACACTGACAACAGATTGTTTTCATTGCAATCTCGCTGACGGTCACACTTAAAGTGGTACGATGGTCTTTTATTCATTGTCCTGTGAAATTCACATTTTACTACTCTGTGTAAACCAACCTAGCTTTTGCAGGCATTAAAGATTGACTCTCCTTTACTCAAGCTCGTCTTTGGCCTGCTGTCCTCAAGTGTCCCTTTTATTGCTGGAAGCCAAAAGCTGTTAGGGTTTCCCTTTGGCTGGCAAAAGCAATATGGTGTACAGTAAGATGGGAAACCCAGATAAGAATTTGCTTCAGGAAGTATAGTTTCATTTTTTTCCCCCCAATATATTTTCCGCTTGTAAAACAAAGTTTTTAGTGTCATTTAAGGAGCCAAGAATATATGGTTTTCAGTTCAGTTATGGCAATTAAAACTGTAAGATTTTGGACACAATGATAGAAATAGATTTTGGGGCAAACTTTAGGAAATGACATGCTGTACTTAATTGCTGGATTTCCACCTTATGGATGCAATATGTAGTATTGTGAAAAATAAATGCATGATTGCTAGAAATTAAAGGAACAAATGAAAATAATAGAAGCACCCCAAGGAAGACCAGTTTTACTGATGGCTGTGTTACTTTAAGCCTAATTTTAAGTACATGAAAATTATTAATGTCCAACATGCATCAGGTTTGTGTGTCACTGAGAGATTATGATTTGTTTTCTCTGTCAGGAAGAATGACAACAGTACAGATACCAGTATGTGTAGTATTTTAAAGGCAGCATACAACTTCAAGGATGAACCACATAAACAAAATTGCCTTTCCGTCTATTGCTATAGAATCCAGGCAATAAAAAAGAAACAAAATCTTTCCATTGCAGTTAACTACACTGTACTGGTATGTCCTGTGCACCTATATCATTGAGTTCAGAATTAATTCATTAAAACTGAAAAAGAGCTACAGTTGCAATCTGGGTGATGGAAGTATGATTTGACGATGGAAAACTGGGGCAGAATCCTGTATGTCAGTGGCAGGCTCTGAGGGTAAGATGAATATTTTGAGGATGTAGCTATTTGTGTAAAAAAAAAAAAAAATTGAGGATAGGACCACCCACAGAGCATAAGAAATTATTTCCCTCCCTTTTGCTTTTAAAAGCAAAACTAACCTAAAATATTTATTATTTTAAGTTAATATTCTTACCAATGTGTTTTTGACTTTTTTGGACTGTATTTTTGGATTTATCGTGATAATAAAAGTAAACATCAAATACAAAAATGTAATTCTGTAAAGATATAAAAAACAACATATTTAAAGAAGTATGAAGTTACCACAGAGAAAAATCAACAACATGACTTTTTTGAATCTTCAGCTAAAGCTTTGTAGTAGTTCAGGGAGGTTAATATACAACATAGACGTTTTACACTCCTTGAAAACTACTGCCTTTTAATTCTCCCTATGTTAAGAATTAACATAAGGCTTTAATGAGATTTGCATGCTGCAGCAACACTAGAAAGAGTGTAAACAGTACTAGATTACAATAATTAACACTATGTACAACATCAAGCATTTCTAAGATCTTACTATAGTTTTTACTGTTTGTGCAGTTGTGTATTTGAAGAAAAAGGACAACAAAGAGGCATTTCATAACTTAAAGTGAGCATTATTTGTATTTTAGTCAACCAGTCAGCCTAGTAATCTCTCTAGTGTGTTCTGGAGAGATTAGATCTCTATTACATGACTGAAACACTTCAAGGTGCCTGGGAGGCATCCTGGTCCGATGCTCAAACCACCTTAAATGGCTCCTTTTGATGTGGAGGAGTAGCAGCTCTACCAAACTCTCCACCCTCAGCTGTGCCTAGAAATTCTGTCCATAAATATTATGAACAGAATTGGTGATAAAGGGCAGACCAACAGGCACTGAGAACAAGATTTATTGCTGCTGCCATTTATTCTGCAGATATCATGTTTGCAGGATGCCCATTCCTTGAAGGAGAAGCAACAGTCCTAAATGTTCTAAATTTGTAGATGGCATGCAGCTATTACCATTTCATTATTTTTCTGAAGTCTGCTTTCTTAAGTATGCTGTACAATAACACATTGCAAGTATTTACCACAAACACATATGCATGATTAATTGTGCAGTAATATTTCTGTCTAATTGTGAAGGTTTATAGCAAGACAGATTTCATTAATTGCCATGTTGACACCCATTTAGACATGTATATTATTTGTAGTGGCTCTTTGACAGGTCTCTTTACTGTTCAGCTTGTTTTTTTCTTGGCTCACTTCATTTTACTGACTCTCAACACTTTTGCTGGCTGCCACTTTCAGCCATTATGCAGATTTCCTGTCACCCCAAGATTTAGGAGTGACCCATCACTCGCCAATACCCTCACTCACAAATGCACAGCTAGATGCCTTTGTTTATTTTTGCCTCATTAGCTAATTAGTCATTCACTCAGTCATTGTCGGTGCACTCACGTCTTGGCTGTCACTTGGTAATTGCTGGAATATGCTAAGACAACATCTAATTTGGACATGGATCACTGGGGAGATGCAGACTGAGACCTTTTTAGCTGTGACTGAAAATGACACTGAAGTAGAGAAGTTTAGAAAATTATCTAATGTCATCCTTTAATGAGAGAAGCTGCTGCTCAAGGTTTTGGGGAACTCAACGCAGAGAGAAAATAAAATCTGAAAATAAAATATATGAAGTCCATATATTCTTCCACCAATAACTCAAAAGAGCCAATCAGAGGCTTTAAAATAGCTGAAATTGGAAACATAAGCCAGTGTTGTTGTTCTGGAGAAGAAAGTATACACTTGATGTTCACACCTGTGTTGCGCACACATTTCTACATGTTACTATAGGAAGAACATAGTCAGGATTTTCATTGTATGTTTTATCCATAATGTGTACTTGCATGGCATTTATTCAAATGCTATGGTAGGAGACCAAAACAGTATTCATATTGGTACTCTGTATACTTTATGTCATTGTGACATAATCCAAAGTCACCAAATATTATTACAGATTATTCATCAGATTTTTATGTCTTGATGTTCACTGAACCTAAAGTTATGGCTCTCTTCCATTCGTTTTACCAGAGCCTTGATTGTGTAAATTCCCCCTTGTTCTATATTTATATCAGTTGCTGTCTTTTTCAAAAGCAACACTGCAAGAAATTATAGCACAAAATATTCACATATTCTAAATAATACAGCTGAACTGTGAGATTCAGATTAAAAATTATAACAAGCATATAATAATGTTCAATACAGGTTTACTTCAGTTTAAGCTTTGACTGTAAAAACCAGACTTTTGTCTGGTTACACTAACAGATACACACTTAGGGCTGTGCAACCACCAGAGTCACACTTGAACACAAAAACAGTTCGAAATGTGGACTCAATAGTTGTGTGACATGACAACTCCATCGATTTGACCCATCCATCATCACTCTCCTTACCCTGCCTGCTGTGAAAGGGTCTTAACAGCAATTCGGTTAAAGTCACTGCTTTGACCGTCACTCAGAGTAATTATATTTCAAATTACGACAGCAGCACTGATAAAAAAGAATTTTAGCATTGTGGATGTGCTATACCCTCGTGACTGCCTGGGCTTGCTTTTGCTTGAGGGACTTTGCTGTAATACTTGTAATTGTTCAGTGTAAACCTCTTGATGAGGCATAATGAATACAGGAGAGAAAAAAGGGACACACGGTCAACACAATTAAAGTTCAATGATTTAATGTGCTCATCACATTCACCACAGTGCGACTTAATCAGTATTTATTGCAGAATTTGACACTGCATGAACAAATGTTGGTTATAACTGCAATAACAGTGCTGATTAGATTTAATATGGGTGGAGTAACTGGTTGATTGTTTTACAAAGCTACTGGATTGAGTGGGTCTTTGTTAAAAAAAAGAAAAAGGATGTGCACAGCAGAATATAAATTGATCAGTTCCTTCCACCATTGTTCCTATGGTTTTCTTTGTTAGTTCGTTTTCCTCTCTCACCATAGGGCAAATCAGTACAGGTTAGAAAGTGAGTGACTATCTTGCTTCATTTTGATTATAATTCTCAATTTATTCCCTGCAGTTTGTCATGGTGGAGTGTACCAGAGAAAGCTGTATCGTGATCTGATGGTAAACTACAATCGACTTGAGAGACCAGTCCAAAACGACTCTGCACCCATTGTGG
The DNA here is from genome assembly GCF_013358895.1 of Oreochromis aureus. Taxonomy (NCBI): domain Eukaryota; kingdom Metazoa; phylum Chordata; class Actinopteri; order Cichliformes; family Cichlidae; genus Oreochromis; species Oreochromis aureus. The sequence continues at coordinate 35,631,255 of NC_052947.1, forward strand.
TCGAACTCGGCCTCACTTTGCTACAGATTATTGATGTGGTGAGTCTGTATGTGTTTTGTGAAGTGCAGAGAATGTCTGAAGACAGTTGAAAGAAGTGTGTGGAATTAGTTTTGGAGATCAACACAGAGGATGAGGGTTTTTTTAAGACAAGTTGTACAGCAGCACACTGCCTGCAACTAACACTCATCTCGCAGCCAGTTGCACATACAGGCCACTACTGTTAGTCCAGTTTGAGAGGATGATTACTTTTACTGAAAACAAGCTTGAGGTTTATTGCCTACCCTAGTAACAGGATTACAAAAAGGTGTTGGACTTCTAATAATGGTTCTTATCTCTTAATAGAATCAGAATACTTCATTAATCCCAGTCCAAATAATGAAAAATAAAAGAATGGGGAAAAAAAAACATTGGTGATAGCAATAGTCTGCATGCAGGTTGGTGCACATGTGCTAAATATTTATCCCAAAAGATTGATTATGTGAATCTTTTCCAACTTACACTTGAAAATGAAGCAATAGCACTCCTTGATTAAATAAAAAACACTATTTTCCCACATTTTCTCATCTATTTGTCACTTTCTTTCCATACCTCCCTTGCCCAGCGTCATATGTTTTTTGGGCTTATAATGCTGTCTTACTTTGTGAAACTTGATGCATGTTTTTTAGGCTTTTTTATATTGAAGGTATTGCATCTTTCTTTATGCATCTTTTATACTTCTTTAAAACTCTGAAGTTGAACTTAAAACTATTATTCCACCAGTGTCAAACCCAGTCAAGGGGGAAAAATTAAAGATTGACATGGTGAACATGTTAACCATATCCTAACCAAAGGCACTATAGTGTGCATCTATAGATATTCTTGTAGGTTTTCAAAGTAAAAGTTATCTACAGTGTCAAACACTGATTCCTGCCAGTTTTCAGTTTGTTATTACTGAAAAGAAAAACAACAACAAAGATCAAATATTGTAAGATATTTTAATTTCTTCTTCAACTATTTTCTCTTTACAGAACTCTACTCTTCTATGCTATGCTAACTTGCTGCTTATATTTGTCACCAGAAATAGGAGAAATAACCTCTAAAACAGAGGTTAGAAGGTTTCATAATGGTGACTCAGCCTAAGAATATATCATTACTTGACAATTTTTAAAATTGTTTTGTCACCTCAAACACTTATTACCCCAAAGCATCATTATATTAAATTAGAGCTGATTAACAATGTCATCATGTCTTCCTAACTAGTCAACAAGCTAAGGCATATGGAAAAAATAACTAGAGTGCTCAACAGACAGATTTAGTTATTTTTGACTGCATATTTCGATCCCAGACAACATTTGCCAGCCTGAATACTTAATTAGCCACCTAACATTAGCTGGTTGCTGGTAGCCACTCCTTTAAACACTTTCTGCACAATACAATATCTGTGTTTGTCTTCTTCATTTTATGGATACCATCTGAAGTGGTACCCTGAGAGAAAAGCTTGACTTAAAGCATCCATTCTTATCTTTGTGTCCTACATTTTATACCCACAAACACACACACACACCCATACACACACCATTTAGCTCAATAGGGCACAATCCTCCCTTTCTCTGACATTCTTCACTCTTTTTCATGTTAAACCCATAGCTCTTAAATTGACACTTCTGTGGTTTGAGTAGATTTTCTGTCACATCTCATATTTTGCTCCTTCAGTGTTTGCTCTGCGCTCAATCAAGTGTTTCCTCCGGTTCCCCTTCTCATACACCTACCCTTGCACAAAAACACACAAACCTCCTGCCTTCTGGCCCCACCACACAGCCAGGGCACTCAACCAAAAAAGCCAAGCCGACACCCTGTCACATCCCAGAGTCAGCCCTGTGACAAGACATGAGGTTTCCTCATGATAACTACATGGTGGTACAGTAAGCCTCATACACTAGACTCCTATTCTAATTCTATTGTTAATATGAAGTCTCAAACAGCGCACACTAAAAACATTTTAAAGCATTTTAGATCTTGAGCTTCCATATAAAGAATCAGAACCAAGCAGCTTCCACATGGAATTTCTGAAGAACTCGTCACATAGTTACATGACTACAAATTTCTTTTCGTCAGTGAAACAATTTTATAGTTATTGTAGTTTATGTTATATAAATATGTATAGTGTGCATGTATGTGTATCTGTGTGTGTTTGTGTGTTGTTTTTTCATGTATTGTTGTGCTGTTAGATGGCTTCATAAATAATGAATAAGCTGGCAAAACCAGATGAATTAATGCTTACTGGGCATCTGTAAATAATGTAAACCTTATTGTGTCTGTGTATATGTATCTGTGTATAATTGCAATGTGTGTGTAATATGGCCTTTGATTCCTCCATCTGCTCCTGGGTAACTCTCTAACCATGGAAATAGGGCAGGTTGATGCCCACTGGGTCCACTGCCATGAATAATGCCATACACAGACAGACTGATGGACAACTGGTAACCATATAGTATAAAGTGCCACCATGTGTCTCATGCACCTCATCAGGAAACCAGTAAGGTTCATTGCAGATATGTAACGAAGTATATTTAATTGAGGACAACACATATATACCCTTTCATTCTTTTGAATTTCTCTTTTACCTCTGAGTGAACAACTATGAATGAGAAATAAATATTTGCAATTTTACTTTACCACACATTTACTTGAATACTATAGGTGTTGCGTTCTTAACTGATTAGGGCTTTACATTAAAAAATAAATAAAATAAATTTAAAAAACATGTACTATGACATTATTATAAATTTAAATATGAAATCAAATGAATAATGAGCTCTAACCCAGCTATCAACATTAAATTTGCACAATCATAGTATTGCCTCAATGAAGATGATTCAGTGATAAAATATAACAGTCACAATTTTGATGTACCATGGCCAATTCCACTGTTAAAAACTCATCTGCAGGAGTTTTGCCAAAAACACTTCATTAAAGACACATTCCCAACAAGTTTTTGTTATAAAAACATACTTTCACACAATGAGAATTTGCTGTGGTGATAATTTTAAAAAATATTAATACTAGTCATAAATGCTTAAGTAAACCATTTTGGATGCTTCTTCAACTGCCAAGTATGCTCGTACTACATTCAAAGTAAGATGGGAGTCTATTTGCTTTGGGATAATAGTATTACTTAACAACTCTGGAGGAAGATTCTTGACTCTTGAGAAAGATTAAAATAGTCAGAAAAAATGCTTGTAACAGATGTTTCTTTGCACAAGAGCAGGCACTTCTTCGCTTCTGTTCATGTTTGATTCAATCAACCCTGAGATATAAAGTATCTGCAGAGAGATGCTCCTCTTTCAGATAAACTGATGCATTGCAGCAGAAGCATGACCGTATCCATTGAGCTGTATATACAAGAAAGAATTTTCACTATTCTTTGTCCTGATGAAGCTCTATTATTCAAAGAAACTGATGGGAAATATAAAGTCAATGCAAGTACATGAAGCACAATAGAGTTTTCTAAGAAGATATTATTTATTTCAGATTTTAGAATTTGTTGTCTTCACTGTTTGGTGATTCTCTATCTTTGAAATACTGAACCCTTCATCTGGATTGGAAGAAAAAGAGGTAGGAAGTGATCCTATTGTTCCAAGCTGGGGATATAACTGAATGAATTCCACAGATGAAATCCTGTTTCTGGGGAAAAATGCACATGAAGATTTCAAACAAAGCACTATTTCATATGTGTATTAAATTTTTCAGCCTTGAATGCTGGATCGCTTGCAGTGAAATACAGATAAAGAGCTGTTATTAAATGCAAGTGTCCATCATGCACAGCCTGCAAAAACCAATCACAGCAGATTTATGAAAAGATTAGAGTGTTTATAGTGGGTGTCACAGAGCTGATACTGTCCATTGCAGGTCAATGAAATCCCACAAAACACCAAAAAAGAGGGGTCAGCCACAAAATAGAACAAAAACACAGCAACCTTAAAGTAAAGCCAGGTCTCCAAAACTGTACATTAGGTTGCACACCAGAGGGACATAAAACGTTTCTTTGTAATGTATACAATAGAAGGCTGTTCCATTTCAACTGTGGAGAAGGAAGCCTGTTTAAAAGACGCAGAGATTAGAAAGGACAGGTGGAGATAAGATTGTAGTTTGGGGGGCGTTAGGGAGGAATTGAGGAGGCGGAGGGATAGGGGGACGAGGGGGTGTAAACTGTGAGAATCGATTTTCACTACAAAGAGAAGTAAAAGCAGTGCTTTGCTTGGCTTGTCGCTGATGACACAAAGTTAAACCTTTGGAAAACTGTGGCAGTTGATTATATATCCTGATAATCATGACAGAGAATGTTAATGAAATTCGATGTTGTATGGTGTGTGCTGCTACATTTAAAATTTAGAATAATAAAAACTGGTAACTGTAAAAAAAAATCTCATTTAGTTACAATGATTTTTTTAAATTGAGGTGACCACAATCCTGAGTGTGTGTATCTATGTATCGAAGTATGTTCAGAATTTCCATTATATACCTGTGTAAAAAAAAAAATCCTCTTTTTAGTGAAAGACTGAAAAAAGCATGCAGAGATAGGGAAGTATAGTCTACAGAATTTTATTTGGTCAAGACCAGTATCCTACACATTATAACTTGGGCCGTTACTTTTACTATAACTAAACAGAGATACCTCTTTCTATAAACTTCAAATGTGACTTCCTGTTTTTTGCGTATGACTTAGGTTTAGTAATAGTTTTTGTTAAAATCTCTTCTCATGAATTCCTATGTAAGTGCATTTTCACGACTGCACTGGTGCCCTGAGCTTGTTAAGATATTATGGCATGTAGCTGCATGTGAAAAAGCAAGTGTCCAACCGTATCACATCAGATATTAGACAGTTTTGCCATTAGCCCCTTAGTAGAAAGTCTGTGTAATATTTGATTGTACTGCATATGAGAATAGGTAAATCTGGTGAATTTACTGCAAGCATTTACTTGCTCCTTGCAGGCTCTACACAGGTCTAAATCAAATAGAGCACTTCCAGTAATGGGCAGCATCTGAAGCAGACTAACTCCTATTAAGCACTGCATGCAAGAAGGTGCAATGTCCTGACCTAATTCTCTTGACACTGTTTAGAGTTCATGTGTCCATGTGGAAATGGGTTTATATCACTGGCTGTACTATGTTGTCATTCAGAAAGCATGGGGATTCAATGTTGTGTATTGTGTCATAGCAGTATCCCAGGTGGAAAACCTGGAAAACCAATCAGAACCTCACACTAGCTAGATTAAAGGGCCATGGGTCAGTACACTTTTTAAGAACGTTTCCCCCTCTGGCTAGCTTCAGTTTCCTGTGATGTTCAGGAGAATTTCTGGCTTAACCCAGATCAGAGATAGTGCTGAGGCAGAACAAACGTGTTTAGGATTCTTTATATGCAAAATATGTTTTAATTGATTTATATTGGTAAACATAAAGAAATTATTCTCTTCTTTGTCAGTTGCCTATTTTATATGGTATATTTACTTTAGTTTACTATAGTTCTAGTGTAAATGAACATCTGAAAATGCTTTGTTAATGCATTTATTGTGCCTTTTTATTGAAAATGGAAAATCATGGCTGCCAATATTAAGTGCAGTGGCAGTAACTTTTAAATTTTGAGTTAGATTTTGGAGAGCCAAGTGGCAGGTATAATTTTCAGCACGTCCTGTGTTTGCCCTGGGGTCTCTCTCTGTTAGGATATGCCTGAAACACTTCACCAAGTAGGTGCCCAGTAGGCATCCTAGTCAGATCCCTGAACCACTTTAGCTGGATCCTTTGGATACTGAGAAGTAGCTGCTCTACTATGACCCCTTTCTGGCTGAGCTCCTCAACCAATCTCATAGGCTGAGCCCAGAGGAAACTCATGGCCATAGGTGAGAGTAGGAACATAGATTGCCTGGTAAGCTGACAGCTTTCCTTTCACGCTCAAGTCACTCCTCACAACAAACAGATCTGTACAGCAGCCACATCAATGCTGACACTACAACAATCAGTCTGTCAGTCTCCCACTCCACTCTCTGCTTGGGGTAACAACTCATCCTTCTAGGTGCATTACCCTTTTCTGGCTGAGAACCATGGCCTCAGACTTGTTTTTGCTATATTTTAATCCTGGAGAGAGGAGATCCTGAGGCCACCAAACCAGAAACCTTGCTCTACTTGCCTGCAACTAGAAAGTCTGTACACAAAAGTTGTGAATAGGATCAGTGAAAAGGACAGTTTTACTTAAATAAAGGATTTAAAATACCCTCAAACATCCTCCAAAATTATTGTGAAGAATATGTCAACGCCTCTCTAAAACAATTTAACAGAAACTAAACATTTATTATCAAAGTACTATTTATTGTTTGACTACTGTTTTTAGATTATACTATTAGGCAAGTAATATTCAACAGAGGGGATATATGTGACAGTGATTCATTTAGTATTTCAAATCTATTTAGAAGTAAAATATAAAATCAAGAAGGTTTATGAGCTACTGTATACATCTTAAGGAAGGTTTTTCTTAACATCTCAATGAAAATCAAGAATCATTGCAAGCAAATATTTCAGTGGTTTCCCAACTAATGTTTAAAGATAGTCCTAAAAACATCTTAGGTGACCGGTAAGGTCATATCTAACCATACTTCACCACTTGGACTGTTTCACCAAATAAGAAATCCTGAACATCCAGAGGGAGAAAAATGAAAGTAACAGTGTGAAAGAGTCTGATAAGACAGGAAACTGTTCAGAAGCTTAGTTCTGACAAATAGAGAAAAATAGAGAGTACAGTAAATTGATTTCATGATTTTATCTCAGTAACTTTAAAGGAAAAGTTTTGAAAGGGTTGAAATAACTGTATTATTCCAGCTTCAGTCATGGGTAGAAGATAATGTGATAAGTCACTTCAATGAGTCCATGGATGTTAAAAAAAAGGAGCTATTCAATGAAGAAACACAGTACAAGATCATCCAGTTACCTACAAGCAGCTTGCAAGTGTTTCAGATGCAAGGCAGTGATAAAACATGAACCCAATGTATCAGTGCATAACACAAGGAGCAAAATGTGCTGCTGTCATGTAGGATTTCACAAAACAGACTCTAGTTCATTCGCATCTCAGTTTTTTCCCCCCTGCATTGTTCCTGTGTCTCTTTATCCAGTACTACTACTACTATTTCTACTATGACTTGTTTTGTTGAAGCATCTCTGAAATCAGTTTCTCTGAACATTTATTGCTCTCACTCTCATCTCACTACTTCTAGAATCATAAAAGAATCAACAGCCATCCTCTCCGTTTTCCTCCATCTGAATATTTGACCATGAGTTGGACTTTAGGAGCCTCTCTGTATTTATACTTTCTCAGTATGGATAGAAATGGCTGTATGCTCATCTCTTCTTGAAAAGCCTCATCCTTTCTGTGCACTCACCCTGTCTATTGTCAATGGAAATTGTTGCTTGCCCCCTGTTTCTTTATTATTCTGTTTAAAATGTTGATATATATTACGTCTTTGACATGGCATTGGAAGAAAAATAAGAGAATGCTGAAAGAGTGCATCGTTGTCATTCAGTTAGCCGGCAGCTCAGAGTCATATGAGATGCTGTTTGACTTCATTGCCGATCTGTCTCATTATTGTGCCTTATGTTTAGCAGAAGTGAATAATTTCTTTATTTTTTACTTTACTCTTGCCCTGTAGAATATTGTCATTTACTATCTGCCTGCACCCATGTCAACTCACTGCTGATTATTCTCTCCGTCTCCTTTTGTTCCCCTCCAGGATGAAAAGAACCAAGTGTTGATCACAAATGCCTGGCTGCAGCTGGTACGTCTCATTTTTAAGTCCTTTTTTGTGTGATCACTGCATAATAATTGTCGTTTAGGATATTTTTGGAAGCCATATGTGGGTTGTGTCATTCATATTTCCAATAAGTGAACACATCTGACTGCTCTTGAAGGCATAGCACAAGCTACAACCAATAACCTTTTGTTTAAAAAAAAAAAAAAATTCTGGGAGCAAACAAGAAACAGCACGATGCAGTTTTATGTCAGACATCTTTAAGTGCCAAGTATAAAGGAAAAATAATGTCAGGATGGATCAAAAATGATAATATGATATTATATAATATTTAATAATAGCATGGCATAATAAGCCTATTTATTGTCAGCATTATAGCAGAGGATGGTGATAGAAATATATTTTCAAAGATATTCTTTCATGACTCAAGATTTAAAACACTGGGTTACTTTCTTTTGCTGTTTAAGCTTTTCTATTTTACCTTTGTTTTGCTCTTAAAAATGATATCTCTGTGTTGCTACATATCAGGCCTTTGACATTTTCAACATTTAAAATACAATTTTTAAATCTTGGTTCCTATTTCAGAACATGAACAAACATAATGTTTTCAGGCAACTCATATTAAAATAACACTTATAATATGTCTTAATTATACTCATGGCTTGGCTACATCCAGGTCATTGTGCTATGAAGGTGAGGCTAAAGCCACAGAAAAATCAACATCCTCCTCAACTAATACAGTCACACACTGAAATACAAAAATAGTGCCGTTCCTACAGACAGGTGACAAAGAAAGACATTACTTTTTAAGTTTTTAGGCCACTACATGCCAGTCTCTGGGATATTCCTGGACTTATCAGCATTCCCATATTCCCAAAGATATTCTCCCACTTTATATTTTGATAATGGTCTTGGCAGCGTCTGTCTAACACATCAATCCAAAATCTCCCATAGGTGTTCAGCTGGGTTGAGTTCTAGTGACTGTGAAGTGACTCACATCCATTTCATACACATCAAACCACTGAACCATAAACCCCTAGTGTCTTGTGGATAGGTTCATTGTCAGCTTGTCCAGGATTACTGCCGTCAGCACAGATATATGTCATCATAAATTTGACCACTCAGAACAAGTTATTGATCTGTATTTACCATGTTCCCTAAGGAGGTAAGTGGACCAATCCATGCTAGCTAAGTACTGCCCAAAGCATAACTGCTACACAATATCTTCATTGTAGACAGTGAAAGGTTCAGATTTTTACTTTGTCGTGGTGTAGAAGTATTTAACCTCCTAAGACCCGAACTCTTCCATGGCATGCATTTTTAATTTCTCTTTGATATTTGGGCATATTGGGGCCCGATGAATGTAAAAACAAAGAATTACCAGATTTATTTTTTTTTTTACCTTATTTTTGTTTTTAAGAAAAATAAGAGCCACATATGAGGATATTCATTTAAAATTTTGATAGAACAGTAGCAGTATAATGTCCTCGTAAGTGGATATCAGGCCCATGTAGAGCAAAATTGAGTATTTTGGTCTAAATAACCCAAAATGTGATGTCCACATATGTGGACGCCAGGTCCTAGGAGGTTAATACAAAATATGTACATTTCTGTAAAAAGTCCATCTGTGACACTCATCTTGGCAATTACTTGCACTAAGTTGAAGTAATTGTTTCCTGTATGACTTCATTAGTCTCTCATGTCATTGTGGGAGAAATTTGATATTGTTGATATATTCCTTTTTTTTTTAGTTATTTGAGGTTTGTAGATATTCGTTAATGCAGAGCCCTCCATGGTGGCTGTTAGTCAGGAGGTAGGACAGGTCATCTACTAAAAAAAAGTTTGGTAGGTTTGATCCCCTGTTGCACCAGTCTGCTAGAGTATCCTTGAGTGAGATACTGAATGCTGAGCTGCTCTTGATGAGGTCATTGGAATATGAATGTAAGACAGAAAACACTAAGATGTAGAAAAAATGGTTGTATGAATGTGCGTTTGAATGAGACATGCTGTATAAAGAGCTTTGAGTGTTCAAATAGGCTAGAAAGGTACTACATAAGAACAACTCCACATATCTATCCTAAGCACTGCCACATTTCAGGTTGTTGTCTGGACTTCATGATTGTTGTGTGGATTTCATGACTGCAAGTTGTCCAAGTCCTTTGATTTCAAAAGTCCAAATCAGTATCCCTCCACTACTGTGCTTGACAGCTGGCATGAGGTGCTTGTACTGATATGCTGTGTTTGTTTTTTGCCAAATGTGGATTGGGAACTTTATGGTCACACATCTCCACTTTGATCTCAAGTTTCCAAAAAGCATTGTTACAAAAGCCATTTGGCTTAAACGGCAAACCTAAGCTGCTACTGTGTTCTTTTTAGAGAGAAGAGTCCTTAACATTGAAAATATTAACTGAGGTCTGTAGCATCTGAGATGCAGCTCTTAGGTTTTTTGCAATTTCTCTGAGGATTTCTTGGTCTGACCTTGTGGTAAATTTACAGGCACATCCATTCCTGGGGAGGCTGCATGTGTTAAAATATGCCTGAATGCTCTGAACCAGCAAACTGCTAAAACTGTTCAAATCTATTTGATAAGTAGCACCTGTCTTTTAATTCCTATGTAAGCAGTAAGGGTGTACTTTGTTTTCACAGGACTCTATGCAGTCCAGTCAAAACATTTGTGTTTACATGACTGTATGTGTGAAGGGAAAAAATGGATTGGACTGTTGACTTAGGTTGCAAGTTGCAGCAAATGTCACACTGTATCTGTGGTAATTTTGTTTGCATATACTTCCAAGCACTACCTTCACTATTTCTTTAAAAACTTTGCATTGCTTCAACACAGTCCACCAAAACTAAATGGCCTGTATTTATATAGCACTTTACTAGTCCCTAAGGACCCCAAAGCGCTTTACACATCCAGTCATCCACCCATTCACACACTGGTGATGGCAAGCTACGTTGTAGCCACAGCCACCCCTGGGGCACACTGACAGAGGCGAGCCTGTGTGTGGTTGCTATGCTGTTGTCAAACGAATTCCTATCTCTTATCCACTTGACTTAAGTAGAATTTCTATATCAGAATAAGAAGTAAATGGCATAAGAAATATGCATTGCAGCGTTTAGTAGCTCTAGGAAAAGTGTTACATCAAACCAGCCAGGTAGGTACAACAGTCTCATTATAACAACAGCCACACTCAGAAGATCCCATTAAGTATGTCACAGCCGTCAGGTTGAGTTGGCTGCTGACTAGCTTACAAGTTGAATAAATCAATTATTCAGGAAGCCTCCTCTTTAATACTGGCATCTACTATGGTTCAATGGCTTAAGGGGGCTTTGCAGACATTGCAATTTTTGAGAGAGACCTAAGATGTACATTAACCAGCTCATACAAAGTCAGCTAGACAGTCAAAGAAAGGACAAGTTTGAGATTACAGGTTTATCAGTCAATGATTGTTCTACATCCAGATGTGACTGAAATACTCAGCACTGAAAATAAAAGAAAAAATAAATAAATAAAAATAGTGTATCTGAAATGGTGTTATTGTTAATAATCCATTGATTATGAAACCAACATTTTGTAGAATATTTATATAGTAATATGGCCATTGCAGTACAAATAAAATCAATTCACCCTTGCAAATAACAAAAATCAGATTAGTGCTACATTTTCAATTACGTCTGTTACCTCTTTGGATTTGCAGTTGACTCTCATGTGTCATATATGAATTCGAAAAAAAAATCAGCCTTTCATACTCTCAAGAACCTAGTTGTCTCAAATTAGTGATGCTGTCTTAAATGTATGTTATGCAACCATACCTATTCTTAGACAGCTGTTACCTTATGTAGCCTTCAGTCCTCCTCATCTGTTCCTGACAGACTACAAAGTTAGTGAGCTGTGATTAGTTCTGTTGGCTGTTAGTTGTGTGTTTCCAGCCAATGAACATGAAAAGAAGTACCAAACCGCCAAGGCCCACAGATGACAAGTGTAGTGATTAAGTTATTATCTGCGTGAGTGCAGACATATGCAGCAGGCCCATTTGAGATGAATGGAATATCTTTGAAATCATTTTCTATTGTATATTTAACTGACAGATGGTGTTGAAACATGTTGACAGTCACAAGGACTAAACCTTTTAAATGGAAGAAAAAAAATTATATAAAAATGCATGCATGCACATATACATACACACAAACAGATGATCCCAAATATACTGTGGCTACTTTAGCTCTGGGAATTTTTGTTGGTACATGAGAAACTTGCCCTGTGCTTTCAGCAATTGAATCCCTCCACCATATATTTCTATACACACCATATAGCTCTCATGCAGCAAAAACACATCCAACTCATTGGAGCATGGAAAAACTATTTTCTGTAGTGTCTGTCACTCGGATGTTAGCAGCAGATTCTTTGATTGCTGCAAGTAGTGGGACAAGACCTCGATGGACTGGGTGTGACCCACTAATTTTTGGATTTTATTGAGTCTGAAGACACGTGGTCAAGCCACTCCTTTTTGTAATATGGCAAAACACTTTATCCTGTAACCACCTTTGCCGTGAGTAAATGTGCTTGCCATGTAATGTTTAGGTGAATGGTCTGTCGACATGAATACCCTGACAACTAGATTTCCAAACAGTGACTTGTATTGTAAAGACATGCTCAATGTTGTGGTTAATCTGGGTAACATGTGTGTTTGCACACAGATTTAGAAAAAAAGCATACTACTAGCATACTCTTAGATGCCAGGATGAATGCCAGTATTTATACCACTGTGGATCATATATCATCACGCTGTGCATTATAAGTAATGAAAATAAGCACAGAAGCAACACATAGCACACTCACTCTTTGTGTCTTTAAAAGATTTGATGCTGTGTTCAGTTAGCTGAATATTGGCCTAGGCTCAAATGGGACTGCACATGGTTAGCGCCAACAACTGCTGGCCTGGCAACGTTTCTGTGCCAGGCTTCATTATCAGAGTTAGAGACAAAGTGTAAGAGCCAACAGCTGTATTAGCCTGTATGAAGAGGAAATATTTGACTTCTAATGGGTTGAAGCTGTCCTCTTGTTAAGGACTTAAATCGCTTCTTATCCTCAAACAGAGGAGTATCTAATACAGCTACACTTTACTACAAGCACCTAAAAATCTGGTGGTAGTTTTACTGTCATTTGACAAAGAAAAAAATCTATAGCAAGCATTATGAATATTATATTCAAATTTTTTGAGTGGAAAGTAGAATCCTGTACATCATCATCCTCTAGGATCTGCTATAGAAAATCTAACTACAATAAGTATCCTTGGTTAGTCACAAAACTTTTCAGATCAGTTGAGATGAGGATTCAAATACCATGTGAAAGCAGAAATTAATATCAATGCACATAAAGCAGATGGAAATTTCAGCTTATCAGTGGATTTCTTCCTACTGCAGTTTCTGATACTTTTGGTCATTCAAAGGTAAAGCAATAATGTCATGAAACACCAGTGATGTGATATATATACCACTGTACCAAGAATATATAGGGTGGGGAAAATGTTTTAAAAAAAAATCAATAAATATCCTTCACATGTCACTTGTGTCGACCCTCCACTTTTCCATTGCCTTATTTTTTTTTTCTAATTTGACACTTTGTTTCAGCATTGGACAGACATTTACCTCTCATGGAACCCAGACAGTTACCCTGGGGTTCAGAATCTCCGTTTCCCTTCAAATCTAGTGTGGGTCCCAGATATTCTTCTCTACAACAGGTATGTTACATTCTCATCTTTTTGAGTTGGTCTTATCAGGCTAGTCATTGGATCACTTCATTGGCTTCCAATGAACTATAAGTTAATATATAGATCTTCTAATACCATTAGAAGAACATGCCTTGCTCAAATGGCTTTGAAATATTTCAACCGGAAACAGAAAAAAAAAAAAACTTCTTTACTTTAATTTTAACATACGGTGATTATAAGGAAGTTTAAACATATTTTTATAACATGTCAAAAAACAAATAAAGCAAAGAAATACTCTGAAAGAAATGCTTACTTTTACAATTAGTGAAGTTTCCCACAATTTCAATTAATTTATTATTTAAGCAGTAAAATTATATAAAATCAACATCTAATCAATGTATGCCATTTTTAATCATCCACCACATGTATCCATTAGTTCACTTTTCTTGGGTTCCCACAAAGTCTAAAGTCTGAGCCTTATGATCATAGCAACTGATTGTAGATGTTTAAAGGAAATTCTCTTAACATTTATATAGGTGTGACTAATTTACCCCCCCCCAAAAAAACCCCCAAAAAACAAAAAAACAAAAAAAACAAAAACAAAACAAAACAAAAAAAACAAAAAACATTTTCACAACTTAAAATCAAACACAATTAAATACATATTTTTTCATTCTCAGTCATAACAGACTGAGAAAAGGAAATCGTGTTTTTGGAGCTTGCACAAGCCACCTTCTGGCTAAAATGCCAATCTGAAGGGTAAAACACACAATTTTTAAATGACAGTAAATCAATTATCATTTTTGGTAATGAGCAATTTATTTTACCATTTTAAGATACTTATTCATCTATTCACTAGCTAAAACAGTAATATAAAAAGCTTACAAACTATTTCAGACCAAATTAAGTAAAACATTTCATAATGTCTTTTCAAACATAGTTTCTCAGGCACTAGCTGCTAAATTTACCCATTATATAATTTGCAGTCCACAGGCATGACAACTTACACAGTTCTTGGTATTTCACCATTTTGTATTTAAAATTGTTCACATGGTAAAGTGTAGTGAATTAGAATGGGTATTTAATAAGTGCACTGACTTTAAGCAAATGATAAGGACAGGCAGCCCACATTACAAAATCTCCACTTTGCTGTTAATTACATCATACTGCCCACTAGAATAATCAACAGTTTCCTCTACTTGATTTTTACCATTTAATTTTTCATTAGATTTCATTATATATTTTGGTTTTTACGTTTCCTCTCTTTCTCCATTCTTCTTCTATGTAGAAAAAAATAATTTCTTTTGTGAATGGACAGAAACACTACACTACATTGCCATGTATCTGTGTACCAAAAAAACACAGCAGAATGAAAGATTCTATAGATGAAATATCACTCTGGGTTATAGTGTCATTTAATTAAATGATCGAGTCAATTCCCTCTGTGGGGAATAAACCATAACTCCTCTTAGGCTTTGCATCTGTTTCCAGTAACAGCATAGGACTCTGACTACTGAAAAGACTGTGCCAAGTGGGTGAAACTGCCAATGCTTTGGCTAGTTTGAAAACTAATAATACTTCAAGCTTCAGAAGAATAGAGAGAATTTAATCTATATTCTGTACTACCTTTATTTATTTGCAGAATTCTTCTCTTCTCTCAATTCCATGTTTTAGGCCCGGCCACCGTGGTTGTAGAGGAGGTTCAATTCAATAATGAACCACAGGCTCTTGGAAACATCCATCTGAACAAGCTCATTTCTTCCTTTATCAAAGAATGGGGCTTTAATAGCACAAAGGGGAAATAATCTGTCTCTTGAACACTGGCTCACTGGCTTCTTTGATACAGAGGTCAGTAGAACAGAACCTCTTTTCTTTCAGTATATTTGGCTAGACATGAGGCTCCTGTGCTCATTGTCCTGCTTGGCTAGATTGAAGAAATACAAAGCGCTTGGGCTGCTTTCACAATGTCGTCTAGATCTGGTCAGATTTAAGAAGAATTCAAGCACCTCACATTACTGCCAGTGAGTGACTTGATCATTTTCCAGAGTCCTTTGCATTTTGACCTTTTCTGTGGCACCAATGTTGTCCTCAAACATAACCTGATTTTAGACTTTTATAACATATACCGACAGCTGCCTACACAGTAAATAAATAACACAGAACACATTTACCCTTTTGCAAAACAGCTGTGACATAATGAAATCAACAGCAACAGCAACACCCAGTGTGCCTCTGTGGGGTACATCAATCATGATTTTGTCTACAAGCATTTGCTGAGAAAAATAGATAAATAAATAAAGTCAATAAAAAGTGAAATCAAAATATTCACTTCAGAGAAGAATTTGGTAGGTGTCTTGAAACACTTAAAATTCCTTTGGAAATTACAGTAGTATATTTTAGGAGTTGCAACAGCATAGACAATTTTAGGAAGTTTTTTTAAAATTTTATTTATCTATTTATTTTTTGGCCATAGTAAGTAATCGTTACAGTTTAAACAGCAAAGTGGAAGACAGTTCTTACTTAAGGATGTCCACTTGCTTAACATTAATCAAAGAAATGTGCAAGGCAAGGCTACTTGAGGAAACGCTGAAGTGGTATTTATATAGTGCTCCAGTTTATGTGACTAAAACAGACAGCTATGTAATTGTGGATCATTATTAACCTGTCAAAGCAGATGATATTAAACAGGACATCAACGCTTCACTTAACTCCTTGCAATAATACACTGCTTCTTAGCTTAGAGAAGAAGTAGACTTGCGATGGGAAAAAGACAACAGGACACAAGATAGAGGTAGATTTGACTCCTCATGTTTCTGTTTCAGCTTCTTTAAGTTGATTAAATATTCTTTCATAAGGGAGAGATAGTGACAGATTTACAGCTTACCTATGACTGAATGAGAGAGAGAATGAGTGAGAAAGAGGGATGGAAGCAAGAGCTCTGGGTGTCTACAAGGGACGATACAGAACATTAAGCAGCTTACAGTAGGGATAACTGATAATGATCAATATGCCTCTGACAGAGATCTAGATTGTAACTGACATTTTTCATGGATTCAACATAAATCTGGAGTAAAATCATTTACTCTTATTTTTATGAATCAAGAAAGCAAGCATGAGAGGAGATTAAAATTATGAGAAGATGAAGTTTTACTAATCCCTATTGGGAAACTAGGTCAGTGCAGTGGCAAGGCTTTAGCACATGCAATTTTTTTTTTAAAAATTCAAAGTGACAGGACCACCCTCATTCCACCCCCACCAAATCTCGACATTAAACCTCCTCTATCCCCCATGTCAGAGAGATTTACCACTTCACTGCTAAGGTTTAGTAGGTAATGGGCATTGCAGGTTTTGGTTGCATAGGGAACAATCTAATGTATTTACCAACTTGTCAGATGTCAATTATTGGTATCCTTCAGTCCCAGAAGGAATCACATCAAATGATCTTTTCAAAATTAAGATACTTTTAAGTCAGGACCTGCCCACAGGATCTGTCACAAATGTTTACTGTCTTTACTACTATGCCCCTTAAACACAACATGAAAGCCATGGGAGTCAGGACTGTTGGGCCAGCTGACAATAAGCTACAATGGTATACACAGACCTTAAGTCAATCTTCAGACCATTCAGCCCTTTGTGCAAAAAATAAATTCTTATTTATTTATTTTATCACAGACAACGTGATGATGATGACAGTGCCCCTTCCCAAGTGGTGGACTCTAATGCAAGTACAGATTTCTAGTAGATTATGTTCTGGATTGTGGATATTCAGAAATGCTATAAGTTCTTCCAAGTCTTCAGCCATGGTTGACACTTCACCTGACCTTCTTCCTTTCATCTGACCCTGGTCAGAGTAAAGCCTGGATCAAGCAACTTTGCTTTGGTCCCATCAGCCTCACATCAGCAACCTCACATCTGTACAATGTGAGGCTGCTGCCCCTATGATTTACAAAGTCTAGGCCCAGGTCAATCATGTTCAACCCTAAAGGTATGTCTGGGACTATGAAGTCTGACTGGCAATGTAGAATGTTACCTGTCTGGTGGGGAAGAAGCAGCAGACAGTATTGGAAGTGAAAAGATACCAGTGATCATATTCCTTCTACTGGTGTAGAGGTGTTTAGTTGGACTTTTATCTGAGAGAACAAAAGGGTGAACCTGGTGCAGCTGCACTTCTCAAAAAGGGTGATTATTTTTTTATGCCTATGAAACAAAAAACAGTTCAAAGAACTTCATCTTATTACAGTCTCTGAGTGGGACATTAAGGTTTCCTGGCTCAGGACTTGATATCAGATACTGTTTGATCATAAGGTAGTTCATACAACAACACCTTAGGACAAAGATCAGTGGATTGACTTTGACATTATTTCAGAGAATGTGCATTTTAATGTACCTCTTTCTGTATCCTGGATACCTTTTATGTTTCGTTTTTCTAAAGAAAGTTAGTGACTTTGACTTAGTCAAGAATTTTTGAACACTAGGTCCAGAAAGTGGGGACAGTTGTAATTTTGTATTTGTTTGTGTCAGCACATAAACAAATCAATAATCTCCTCACATGAATAAAAGATGAATACAATGACAATATCTCTCTGTCAAAGACATGGATTTGAATATTTCATCATTTATAGACATTTGGAGAGCTGGAATACAAAAAGACTAAGTTTTCTACTTTTTTCATGTAAATAATATAGCCCATTTATCTGTAAAGAAGCATTACTTTCTTTATATTATAGCTAGTTATCTAAAAGATAAACTGCTGACACAAACTATATCAGTGTTTGACAAGAATGATATGTCAGTCCAGGCTATTTCATTGCATGTCTCCACTGACTATTGAAACCGGACTTCATATTCTGTACTGCTCTGTGAGAAAGGTATTTAAAGTTACAGTGCAGTAATGAACAATTTAATTTAAGTAATATTTCACTTCCATATATGATTTATCCATTCTTTTTCACTTTTAATACTGGGATATTACACTTTTGGAATTATTTATTGCTATAAAGTAAAGTTTTTGAAGAATTCCATTAAGAAAAAACTCAATAAAAAGTCAATTGGGATTTAAGACGTATTGGCCATGTAGTTTCCATGTGATCTTTTATTAATATGTGATCTAATTAAAAGCAGTTAAAGTTATATATCAAGAATTCATTAATGCCTGGGTCTGTGTGTGCTGTACATTATTCAAGTCATTGTCTTTCATATTAAACATTTATATTGGTGTTTTGAGAGCGGGTTTGGTAAATGAAAAATGAAATGTTTTTATTTCAATTGTTAATGCTTTAATCTGTCCATGTGAGGTAGATGTATTCCGGATACCATTACAAGGCTAAATGCTAAGATCATTTATTCTAGGCAATGGATGAGAGCTACTCCGAAATATTCTCACAGTCTCTGTCTTCCACCCTTTAAGTGAAATAAATGATTAGATTTAAATTATGGATGTAGCATTATAAATCTACATCCATTAAAGCTTTGTCCTGTCATACGTCTTCTGGATTCAGTCCCAACAAATCTATGCTCTACCTGCTAAGCAAAAACCTTGTCAGAAGAATTTAAATGTTGTTTAAATGTCCCTCACTCTCCAGTTGCATATAGTCTCATGCTACAAGCAGTAAATATCTACTAATGGAAAATAACAGATGATGGTGCGGTTCGAACTGTTGTCTGAGTTGCATTAACATTCATTCATCCTTTAAAATGAGATATATTGAGTTGCCAGTGTACCTCATTCAGTTTTCCTTTTTAAGAGGTCACAGCATACTGAAATATGTGAATTAAATATTATACTTGTTATGAATACATGGATAAATAGGTATAATTGTATGCCATTTAGCGGTTCATTACTTTTGCAAGGAGGCTGTTTTCAGTCCATATGCTTTGTCCATTTGGTAGTTTTTCCCCTTCTTTTCCATCTCATTATCCAGCATAAACAAAACTCAAAAGTGTTTACAACCGTGATAGGGTATAGTTATACACAGCAGGCTTTGAGCTAAATGATAAAATTATATGCTAATTGCTCATGATGACCGTGCTAACATACTCAGATGCTTGGCAATTTAGTTTAGTTCTTTCCATTTGATGACCTCCCCTGTAGCCTCATTGACAAGTTTTGACATCTGACAAGTATATTTCAATCAAGATGTGTTTTGATAACCACTGGAATAGTCCGCAGATTTTTCAAGCTAATCCCTACTTCAGCGGGTCTGAATTATAACAAAACCAGAAATTATTTGGTCCTAAACCAAATTACACAATTTCAGACATTCCAGTTTCAGTTTAGAATTTATTAAAAGCTACATTTTTTATATTTTTCACATGCTTACTTTTACAACAATGAATAGAGGTCACTGTTGCTTGCACAGTGAAATTGGCTTCAAAGAATATGCTTCACCAAAAACTCATAGTGATTGCTTTGATTACTGACAGTTGCCTGTCATTTTTCATGTTTGACTGCAAATACTTGGTAACGACTAGCTGAGGGACAGTAAAACTTGAGTTTTACAACAACTGAGAGATTAGCTGCAAAAGTCTGTCACTTCCATGGTCATTCCACTGGTCATTGACCAGTCTCTGCACCTGTAATAATAGCAAGTGCTTTCCTAGTGACTGCCTCCATCAACCTCCATCATCCACTTGCAACCTGCTGGGGAGTACTCATTCTTCCTTCACAACAGGCAGTTCCCAGATGGGTCCTGACCAGTCTGTAGAGCTGTATGACTGGGGCATTTTTAATTTTATCCCACATTGTAACCATAATTGTCAGACACCTAGAATGAATGAAGTTAATGTCACATACTAATCTCAACATAATATGAATCAGTGGTAGCTCACTAGCTAACAGTGGCATGGTTTAATTTGACTGTTAGTTGTTAGTTAGTTGTTGGTATATTAAACTGTCAGTGTAGAAGACTTTATTATTAGTATGTGTGTTGTCAGAAGCTCAATAGATAAATGCAGCATCAAATCAAATCAGCCTAACAAAGCAAAAGTATTCTTCACTGACTTCTCAGATACTCTTCTGGTTATTTTTACTCTCTGAAAGAAACATTAATCAGTTGCTGTGTTCCAGAGATTTTGAGCACGCGAAATACATAATCCCTGGTCTGCTTGAAGGACGTCTTGGTAACAGACGACTGTGTTTATTTAACATGATGAGCAAAATTAAACACTCTCTGTCTGGATCTACACTAATCCCCCTTGTCTCTGCCTTCTGTCACCTTCATTCACCACTTGATGTTTTTTTGTCTAGCTCCTTTTTAAGCTATCTTTACTTTTGTAGTTGACTCTGATTCAGCTTAATAACTTCTATTTGCCTCCTTCTGTGTTTTTTTTCTCTTCCATTTAATACTTATGTTAAAATGTCCCATATAAATACTCTTGTCTCCATATAGTGCTGATGAGAGGTTTGATGCCACGTTCCATACAAATGTGCTGGTCAATGCTTCGGGAGCCTGTCAGTACATTCCACCAGGTGAGACATCCCAGATGTTTCTATGTTCTTACACTACCATTCCACACTACTCCCACCACGCTAAATCCAAATTGTCATCATCTTAGGGACATCATTATCTCAACATCATCATTACTGTTATCACTGCCATCAACACGCTTCTCATTCTCACCTCACTGTTCTGGTGAACAATCTGTTTTCAGATTCCCAAGATAATGTCATTTTACAGTCACTGAACATTAGAGACTGTTTCCACTTCCTCCACATACCAAAGTTGTTCCACTTGATATAGATCTAGTGACTCGGGAGGCCAATGAAGATCACTGAACTCACTTTCTTGTTTACAAAACCAGAATCGGATTGCTGTCTTGCATTATTTTACTGCAATAGCCATTGGAAGACTGTAAATTATGGGTATAAGAAATATATAGTCAGCAAAAATATTCAGACTATAGCATGCAGACATACAAGTTCAAGTTTGCAGAGAAAACATTCCCCTTACTGTTATACCACTACCACCAACTTGGATTATTAACAAAAGCTAGCTCTAGCCTCAGCATTGTCTTCTTGGCTGACAGGAGAAGAGCACGTCATGGTCTTCCACTTATTATGCTTTCTAAAAGGCTTACCATCATCTTTCTGTCAGCTTTAACTAGTCTCACCATTCTCTTTTAGTCTTTTACATGCACTTTTCTGTTTGCAGAACTGCTGCTCACTGAGCAATTTTTGTAAACTCTGGAGATTGTTCTGGTGAAAATCTCAGGAGATCAGCAATTTCAGAATCACTCAAACTAGCCTGCCCGGCGTCAGCAAAGATGCCATGGCCACTGAACTTAAATACCCCACCCCACTCCCCACCTAACGTTTGATATAACACTAACTAAAGCTCTTGATCTGTTTCTAGATCAGTATTTTTTGAATCGCAAAGCTGATGTTTATTTGTATTCTAAAAGGTTATCAGTGTCTCTAATAAATGGCTTGGAATATACTAGATATTTACTATCAGAGAAGCATTTATTTAAATTATGTTTAAGCAACAATTGACATGTAGAAGTAACTTTTTGTTATTTTAAAAATAAATATTTACATTTAAAAAAACTGATTGGTTTCTAAAAGTAATTTATCTGCAGGTATCTTGAAGAGTACCTGCTACATCGACGTTCGGTGGTTCCCGTTTGATATTCAGAAGTGTGACCTGAAATTTGGTTCCTGGACCCACAATGGTTGGTTGCTGGATCTCCAGATGATGGAAGTCGATGTCTCTACATATATACCCAATGGGGAATGGGACCTTGTTGGTAAGAACAAAAACAAAATGTCATGCATAGATGCTGAATATGAAAGACTCTGACGAGACTCTCAGGGAGTTTCAGCATTAACTATGCCTTTTATATCATCTTCCACAAAGTGAAACATCTAATCAGTGTCACACATTTTGACAGCAGGTGTTTCAGCTGTGTTTCCCTCTTTGTAAGATGCCACTCTCATTGTCAATCAGTCCACAATGAAGGGGGCTTTAGATGGGGTGAATAATGCAGCTTCTATTTAGTACAGTACTAAATAAATCTTCAACAAATTCTGCTTCTGACAGCATTTCTGTACAATACAGGTGATGCAAATTTCAAATACTGATCACAACAGGTAGGCTAGCAAAGCTAAAAAAAAATCCCCAGAAGTAGTAAAAAAGAACTATCTCAGTTCATACCTTCAAGCCTTTCAGAAGCATCTAGGAAATGACTCCAGCATTTTGCCTACAGTTAGGGTTAGGGTTGATGACTCAGAAGGTTAAAGCATATCAAAAAAATATGGAAAGTTGCCCATCAAAGTGCCGTTTAAAATCATCCTCCTAACTTTATCCCTCATCCTACCAATATTTTTACCATATCTATTCCACTGCTTCTGTCTCCATATGGAAATAAGGAACTCACATCATCTCTAATCCAGGTATGGGTGTTAATCGGAGCCCAGTGGACTAATTTCCAGACACAAACTGACTCACACACAAAGTTGGTGCACCCAGCTGGCTGGGGGAATAGAGGGGGGTTGTGAATGTGTGTGGTGACAGCTGGCCCAGGGATGGTTCACTTAATTCAGGCACAGCCAGGCAGCTAGCTGGCCAAGAACACACACTGTCCTGGTGCCTTAGAACATGCCCATGTTCATGCCAGAGTACAAACGCACACTCAAAAGCAAGCAGACACACATTGTTTCACTGTCTCAGGGGGTAACTCATTAAACTAAACCATTCCTGAGCCCATTAACCTAATCTGAACAATCACAACTGAATGCCTCACCCCCACCCTTCATCTATTTATAACCTTTACCCTAAAACCAACTCTTATCCTCAAAAAGCAGTCTGGACCCTTTGGGACTGCACTTTAAGTCTCCAAGGTGACACATGTACCCATGGGTTAGTGTTCCGTCAGGTTAAAGTCCCTAAAGGGAATGGAGGACATGACCCCATACAAGCGCGCACACATACACACATACACACACACACACACACACACACACACACACACACACACACACACACACACAAGATGTGGTAAATGCATCTGCAGGTCTACAATCCATCAAATTAATAGAAACTAACAAAGGCTATTTCTCTTCGGCAGCCGGGTGACAAGAGTTGTAAATGAAATGAAATTGAAACCGTGCAATCAATTTAAACTGAATTCCTATAGGAAGTACCGCTCACACACGCAGTGGTAATATCAAGTGTTTTCTGTTACTCACTTGAAATAAGTTGTGCATTTTGACTGTATTGTTGATTGTGTCATTTTCACAATCAATTAATTGCTATTAGAGGTGTATAATGCTGGGCAAACCATAAACAGGCAGCGCTGACTTTTATTCACCACTGACTGTTGATTGTAAGCTACAAGTGACTGCCTGCCAGTCACACATACTCACACAGAGGTCCTTGATTGATGATATTAATCAAGAGGACAAGCTAACATTGTCTGCATTCCACCTTAAAATGATTATGCATATGAAACGAATCTGCTATTGTTACTGATCATTTAGCTATACAATTGTACTTGAACTTGTAGTTTTTCTGACTATGGCCAGACCAATGTGATGTTGATTTCTGTTACTGACCTTATAAAAATCAAAATATATCTATGCCAACAAGAAAGATAAAACTATAGTGTTGAATATGCCAGATATATATGACTGCTTTTGGAGATGTAGCTGGGTAATCTGAAGCATTTACTAACATTTGCAGGTTTTAAAATTTTGTGCCAGTCCTTTACTCTTGCTCGGCATATAATACAAACAATGATCATGGCACAGTGCATTGCAGCTACAGCAACTTTCCACAATCTCCAAAGAGCATTTTATTTGAAACTATTTAAATTACAGGTAAAGATAAATACAAGATCCTTTTTGTTTTTGTTTCTGTTTTTTGGGGGGTTTTTTACAAAAAAAGAGTTACTGTTCAGATCTGGCCATCTGGACATGAAAGCTATACTTTCACTCTTTAGTCACCATGAAATGAACTTGAACATAAAATAAACTTCAGTCACTGCTTTTTAATGTCATTTTACTGTTTTAATTTAATTTTTTATCTACCCTTACTTGTTTTGATACGTTGAACTAGTACTGTGTACAAAAGGTTCCTTTTAAATATACTGTAAGGTTCAGCAACAGGAACTGTTGTTTGTCTGTAAAATAGATGTGGAATTATTCATAAATTTTAATAGTTTATACTTGAAAGTTATCAAGCTGGTTTTGATCAAACAAATTCCAATAACAGATGGTATCAGGATGAAAAGATGGCCAGCTGGTCAGCAAACAGATTCAAAAGCCAATTACTGCTCTCAACAAATGGCTGTCATTTTAAAGCCATGAACTTGCAACTTCTGTTTCAGTCACTACTGTATGAGCAATTCTTTATACTGATTATAACTCCCTGCTAAACAAACAGGTGGAATGGATTTGAGATTATTGTGTTATATAAATGATAACGTCACACAATTTTAATTTAGGCACAAGTTGATTTTCTTTTGTTTTTGGTTTTTTCAAAGCAAGCCGCTTCCCAACATGATTAACTAAATCCCAGTCCAGACAAAATAACATTAATCTGATTGGTTAAAGTCTACAAATTTATGAAATACAGAAATTGAAAGAAGAAAAAAAATACTATTATCATATTCATCAGTTTCCAACATCTTCTATAAAAAGTACAAGTTGGCTTTCCATAACATTTAAAACATTATACTTCTACAAATATTTTGCCTGTATTTATTTACATTTTATTCATTTTAACTAATGCCTTTTTGTAAACAAGGCCATACATGAAGTTAAAAATGTGCATCATTGGCTTATTTTAGTGTTTATAAAAAAATATTCAGTCAAGCAGAAGAAAGAACTGGACCTTTATTTCATAATGCTGTGTTTTTGACCTCTAAACTGACACCTTTTTACCCCTTAATATGTCTCGCAGGTGTACCAGCAAAGCGTAATGAGCTGTATTATGACTGCTGCAAGGAGCCCTACCCCGATGTGACGTTCACAGTCACTATGCGCCGCAGGACTCTTTATTATGGCTTAAACCTGCTCATCCCCTGTGTGCTCATCTCTGGTCTGGCACTGTTGGTCTTTCTGCTCCCTGCTGACTCTGGAGAAAAGATCTCACTGGGTACAGAGGATCACATACACATCAGGCCATCCTTGCACACAAAGACACAGATACACAGTTTCATGCAGGGGGACAATGATTCATGATTATATTCATACATGTAGACAAAAATGTACCTTTCTCCCCTACTTTGGTCATCTCTGCCCACCAGACTGCAATTGCTTACCCATTTATTTGTCTTTGCTTTATGCTAATGCTGACATTATTGCTGTGAATAAGCATTTGCGTTGAATTCTGTTCATTAGCAGATGAATAAAAGCACCACTGTTAACGCAGCAAAGATAATCATGTGGACCTGAAAATGCCAGCTTGTTTCAAAATGCCATTCCGTGAGACAGGGCTGCACTAAATAGAAATGAGACAGTAACCCTTTGACAGTCGATAAGATAATAAATATTCTAAAATACATTCATAGCTTTTGTCACCTGGTTTGAAGACAATTTAACAGCAGAAGAGACGTTTAATGAAATAATGTATCTAATGTGTGTCTGCCTTTTTCAGGCATAACGGTACTGCTGTCTCTGACAGTGTTCATGTTACTGGTAGCAGAGATCATGCCTGCCACTTCAGACTCAGTTCCTCTAATTGGTAAGACAATATTCAGCTCCTCGTAATGCTTTTATTGGTGATTATTTAATTGTTGGTTAAAAAAACAACATTAAAGCAATTAACATGGGTAACAAAATGATAAAACTAGATATTGAATATTACATGTATGTTTCACAGGATGGTGAACTTAAATGTTTTACTATTAATTATAGTCATGTGAAGGTTTTCACAGGAACCTAAGCAGTCTTTTGAAAAAGTATGCACACCCCTCGATTCAGTGGCTTCTAGAACAAAATTTAGCAGCAATAGCTTGAAGCACTGATTGGTTTTCTATATGACTTCATTAGTCCCTAAAATAATTGTGGAGAAATCTTCTTTGCAAGGTTTATGGGGAGTTCCTTTAAGGTCTCATCATACCACTTCATTTGTTGAGTCAAGCTGCCAAAACTTCTGCTTTAATAGAAGTAGTTGTAATTGCTGATTATCAGTTAACCATGTCGATTTACACAGTAGTGCATAGAGACTGTACTCTGATGTCCTCCTAAAGACATGGATGTTAATTGGTGATTCTAAATTGGTTATGGATGCCAACACTAGGAAATGTTATTTAAATCACAATCTAATATTTCCATTTCCAAATATCCAAGAGCCAAAATGTGTGCAATTTTTAGTTTATTTTCAATTGATGTAATTGTTTTTGCAATAAATAGGTAAGAAAATTATAATATATCACGACTTACCCAAAAGGTGGAAAAGGTATAAAGTGCAGCAGTCAGGGTAGTGGGTCAGTATGGAGATTTTATTTTCTCAATTTACTGTTCAGAGAGAAAACCATGGAAAGTTGCCGGATGAAAAAAATAATTTACCCAGGAGACAGTTGGCTACAATAGGTTAGAGTGTCAAAATAGATCTTTATGCCTCATACTCACATCACAGGGCAGTCTGTAGCAGAAAACATTCTTTGCACAGATGGACTGATATGTTGTGGCTGTGGGCGGGTTCTGAAGAGTGTGGGGTGGGTGTTTGCTTGCTGATGCAGTATGTGAAGATTATATTCAGCGTAGGAGATAAACAGTTGTGTTGCATAAGACCATACTGATGCAGACAGGGGAAGACAAGGCAGCAGACTTTAAGAAGGGAGGAGAAGCTGCAGATAGGGCTGCTGCCCTGCATCATCTGGCAGCTCAGTGATGTAAAACAAAGCCAAGAGCAAACACGCCTTTTAGAGTAGATGTTTTACACACTACAGATACTGTATATCAGAGATAATAGATAAAAGAAAAAAATCTCTTTGACATTTACTATCAGAGGTTATCACACAATTCCAATTATATTGTGACACGGAAACGTATAATTTCATTAGCCCACCTTTCTGCTTAATCGCTGACATCACTGCATTAGAATGTGTTTGAAAAACATGCTTTCCTACATGGAAAGGATATGCATTTTTATGTCCTTATGTGTCTTCCAGTGCCTCCAAGGCTGCGTATGTGTTATGTGTTTTGGCTACATTGTAGATTAACAAAAAAGATGTCAGCCATCCTCTTAACCACCCCTGGGGTGTTATGACCTTAGATTTGTTGACAGGGATAATTTCCTCACTGAATAATCAACCAGCTACCTTACTTGGTGACAGTGATCATGCTTTCTAATATAATAATTTTAAAATGACCATTTCACTTATTTATTTAAATAAATAAATAATTTAATAACACATTACAATATCTACTAACAAGCTGTGTGTCCTTTATTGAAATTGCAATATACTTATTTGTTCGTATTCTTCTTCAGCTCAGTATTTTGCTAGCACCATGATGATTGTGGGATTGTCGGTGGTGGTAACTGTTCTGGTTCTGCAATTCCACCACCATGACCCCCACGGAGGAAAAATGCCTAAATGGGTGAGTTCACTAAGGGGAAAAAAGAGACATATTAATTACAGTATTATTTCAATAACCACCTCTCTAAAACAGTGGTTTCCAAGCTTTGATATGCCCCTCTTTGGAAGTTGAAAAAGGTTAGTACTTGCAACAAAAAGGGTACGTATCATTAGCACAATAACAATAACAGACCCTTCTTTGTTTAGTAAAAAAATAAATACATAAAAATCAATAAATTTTGCTCTACAAGGGCCTGATATCCACTTACGAGGACATTATACTGCCACTGTTCTATCAAAATTTAAAACTAATGTCCTCTTATGTGGATCTCATTTTTCAATGAGGTAAACAAAAAGAAAAATCAGGTAATTCTTTGTTTTTACATTCATCAGGTCCCAATCAGCCCAAATAGCAAAGAGAAATTAAAAATGCATGTTATGAAACCGTTTGGGTCTTAGGAGGTTACAGGTACTTTTTAAAACTATACTCTGCAAAACTTCTCTTAAAACCTTTACCACTTGGGGCAACATTTTAGGAGTGGCTGTAAACAGGTCATTTCTGGTGTATGCTGCTTTTATCTTTTGATTTTTCCTTTTAGTCCTGCACTCATTCTCTTAAGAAGCTTTGCCTTTTTGTTAGGCCACCAAAAAAATGCAAGAAATACACATTTTCAGGATAAAATCATACCAATTGTTTTTTCAATTCTGTTGCTAGCTTTAGTCATTTTAGAAGATCTTAGACTATTTTTGGTAAGTGTCAATTAAACTGTCTATGTAGGTTTTCAGTCGTCCAGGTCATGGTAGTCTAAGGAACACTTTCCAGTGTAAATAAGCATATCAATCAAATCTTTCCACCTTCTTGCCTCCAGCTAAATCTTTGTCTTTCTTATTTCTTTCTTTCAGGTCCGAGTCTTTCTTCTCAACTGGTGCGCTTGGTTCCTCCGCATGAAGAAGCCTGGAGAGGAAAGCAAAACTCCAGTGAGCTCAAGCAGTCCTCCAACTTATAAGTACTCCCATTCTCCTGCTCACCACACTAGCACCACCAGCATTCAGATGAGCACCATACCAGGGCAGCCATCCACTCAGGCAACAACAACCAATGGAAACATGAACCTATACTTTAGCTACCACTCGATGGGCACAGACAACCCTGTGTTTCCACCTAGTGTTGATTCAGGTGTGGTTGTGTGCGGTAGTGGAAGTGGAGGTGGGGGTAATCATCATAGTGGTACCTCCCAGCTTGACATCCACTCAGACCAGACACGGACTTTGCTTTTGGAGCAGATTCCCGAAATTTGCCGGATCTTGGAAGAAGTGCAGTACATTGCGAATCGCTTCCGAGAGCAGGACGAGGGGGAGGCAATCTGCAGCGAGTGGAAATTTGCAGCCGCAGTCGTGGACCGGTTATGCCTGGTGGCTTTCTCGCTGTTCTCCATCATCTGCACCTTCACCATTCTCATGTCAGCTCCCAATTTCATTGAAGCTGTGTCAAAAGACTTTACGTAAGGCTGCTCTCTATCATCACTAACAGATAAAAACTAACAGTAGAAATTCTGACACAATTAGACCTGCACCACACAAGCCTCTCTTATACTTTTATGTGAAGACACACACGCTCAAGTTAATTTAGAATTGATATCACCATAGATCAGTATCAAGCCTTTATCTCTCTCATTACACATTTGGTATATAGCTGGGGTAATGTGTTTCTTCCCTGTCAAGGTTGCTCTTTAGCTTACAACATACATACAGGTACATAGGAAGTTGAAGCAACATGTAGTAGTTAATGATGTAGAAAGTCAGACTAATGCACTTTTCTTCTGTATCCCTGCTGCACCACATCATTTACTTGCCACCATTTTAGCGTCACGTCTCATCAGAATTCACTCTTTCCCTTACAGCTTTTCTTTTCTCTTAATTTTAGAATTTACACATCCTGTCTTCACTCCGTTTTCTAGAAATGTCTTACCTAAACAACTTCAGCAGTTACATATATAGTACAGTGTTTTGCAGGTGTATTCTTGTAATGCATTTTTTCTTTGTATTTTATAAATAAATCCACATTTTACAGTGCAATCTGGTTAAGCTGAAATTGTTTTTTTAATGAGTTAGCAAATTCACTGAGATCTACTGAAATTGCACATTTCACTAATCTGAGGTGTGAAATTACTGAGTATTTTCATTTTAGATAAATATACCATATTTCCCTCACTAACTGAAATTTGATTTAAAAAT
The DNA here is from genome assembly GCF_013358895.1 of Oreochromis aureus. NCBI lineage: Eukaryota > Metazoa > Chordata > Actinopteri > Cichliformes > Cichlidae > Oreochromis > Oreochromis aureus. The sequence continues at coordinate 35,661,496 of NC_052947.1, forward strand.
TCAATTCAACTCAATTTTATTTATATAGTGGTCCACTCAAGGTGAAAATGCCCATTATAATTTCCCACAGCCTGACTTACAAGTGTATCTGACTCACAAAGGAAGCCAAATAATTTCTTTATACCTTCATTGTTACTCTTCCTTTTACAAATGGAGCTATTAGTCTTCTATATGTTACAGTTTTTCTCGATTGCTTAAACACTTTTCTTGAAACTATGACTTGTATTCTCAAAACAGTAAACACAAATCCATAACGTCTCACCCAATTTCCCAAACATTGTATTTTCAGGTGAAAATTAAGCTCTACAATCAAAACCATTCACTCTTGCTGAAAAACCAAACTTTGCCCACAGACATCACACACAAGGCCTCAAAAACACACACACTACAACATAGTCTTACACATTGGTGCAATAAATTTAAAACAATATTTCCAAAACTGGAAAGTTATGTTGCTTGTGGTTCTTCCCCTCAAAAATCTTTTCACATGATGAACACAAAAGACCCAATGTACATACAGTGGCACATTTTTATTCATGTACCATATAGTACAACACACACCAAAAACATTATTCCATCTCAGCATCCTGTCTGTGGTCCGGGTCAGGCCAGGGAATCTCATCCACATCACAGGCTATATTGGCCCTGGCCAGGCAGCAGGGGTAAAATCCTCTTACATGCCTGATCCACCACTGGCATGCATTTACTGATATGTATAGGCAGGCTTCTTCCACGATCTGGAGGAGGTGAACACGGACATAAGGTTCTCTGTCATACACTTTCCACCGCCATGCCGAAAATAACTCCTCTATCGGGTTTAGAAAGGGAGAGTATGCAGGCAGAAAGATGTTAGAAAACCTTGGGTTATTGGTAAACCAGTCATGAACCAGAGCAGCGTGATGGAAGCTGACATTACACCAAACAACAGCGTGGTGAGGCTGCTCTGGCTGTGCTGGTTCACTGTAGTCCCACTGGAACATATGTTGTCTTAGACCATCAAGAAAAGCAAGGAGAAGCATAGTGTTACAGGGTCCTAGAATGGCATGGCGGTGGAGTACCCCTCGTTGGCTGACGGCTGTGACAGAGTGACATTCCCTCCACGCTGACCAGGGACATTTACAATAGCCCGATGGCCAATTCTGTTCCTCCACCTCCTCCTTGGTGTCCTAGACCTGCTTTTTCTCCTCAACCTCTTCCTTTGCATCTCTTTGAATCCATTGTTTCAAACCTGAATGAGTTTCTGATTGGTGTGTGATAAATTGTGACTCGTAGTGTCAGCCGTGCTGACTTAAGTTAACATTATTGAATGGAAGTGCTTTCTAAATGGCTACATGGCGTAAGCACTGAAAAATGTAGGGATTTGTGTGTAGAGTTTTGCAGTAACAGTTCACCACATCGGACTCATGTGTTAAAGCAGGGGAATAGTGTTTATAGTTCAGGGAAATGGGTGTGCTTTTTGAAAAATAGCATTATGGTTTTGAAATTTTAGTTCAAAAGATTGGTTATAGTGTTTAAGCAATCGAGAAAAACTGCAATATATTGCCTGCCCTTTATTAGGTTTATTTACAGCAGACAGAACAACGCAGAATACGTAGGCACCAAAATGTTAATACACCTCTGCTAACCCTACCTTACAGGCCAAATCTCACCAATCTCTGCTTCTCCACAGCAACCCAGTCTGTCAGTGGCAGTTCATTTAAACTACAGGAATGATTTACCAGACACAGGAAAAATACTCGGTCAACATTACTGTTTTGAAATGACATTAAAGTGACGAATTAATACTACCGGAACTTTTCTGTGACTGAAAACTTAATGGTTTGGCTCTTTTTAGGCCAGTTTATTAAAGTGTCACTTTATTACATCCATCCCTTGTGTTAATACAGTATAGTTTTGTTAGCATATGAAGCACTAATTGTAAATCACTCACACTCATTTACAGTGCAATTTTTCCTTGGGTAGTAATTCATCTGTGTTTATTTGTGTGAGCTAGACATGTTTTTGTATTCTTACACAGAAACTCACAATACAGAAAGAGAATATTTTGAAATCTATTCTGAGATGTGCATTTGGTACTGTTTTGTAGTGGTGAGTGCTTTGTATTTTACTCTCTAATGCTCAGTGAAAGGCAAACACTTTTCTTCCCTAATCTCTAGTGACAACATGTGATTACTGGGTGACTTGATGCAACAGATTTTTGTTCAACTTTGTCTCTTTTCACCCCCTGACTGTCCTCTGTTTCTAGGGGGCAAAAGACATGAGTGAATTCCCATTTTAAAAACCCACATACATTCACAGCCTTTTTCCACCAGCTATTGGACATTTTAAATGGTGTTAAGTGGAGAAACTAAAGAAGAATGAAGCAACACCATACAGTATACCACACAGCGATTGCAGAAATAGTCACTGAAATGGAATTCATGCTGTTACAGCTAATCAATGCACCACGTACAGACAAACAGCTGCCAACTGCTGTCGACCTTTTATGCCACTAAAGCATTGTAGACAGTTTGTTATATCCAGTCATAATAGACATGAAGCAAAAGGTGAAGCCAATGAAATGTACAATGTTGCTTTATTGCCAATTCTTTTTTGCGAACTTAAGCTGCATTCAAAAATCTACTTTTCTGTGACCAGGGATTTGATGTTTTTATTTGCTTTAAAGGTCACAAATATGCTTTTAAAAAATACCAAGGAGTAGTCTTATAATCTTTAAATGAACAGGCAGACATTTGTTTCGAACAGATCAAAAGATGAATACCACTTTCACATCTGTGTAATAAAGGAGCTTTAGTCAGAGCTCTGGAGTTAGCTTAAGCTACCTACATGCTGATGGTAACTTACTTGACTGACAAATTTCTGTCTAACTCAGAGAAACAAATCAATTTTTTACCAAGTTGAACAATTCTATTAAATATTGGTCAGTGTTCTAATTGTGCATGGTCCTAGCATATTCCAAATTTTACAGTATGTGCTTAAATATGAAACCAGTCATAGATGATCTGATAACAAAACATTTATTGGGAATTTATTGGAAATGCCTGTAAATGTCCATGCAGATAGAAGTGGGAAGGTGTCACAAATGTGCTCAATCTCACCTACCAACGTGTTGGGACATACAGATGCAATAGTTCATATGAGGCATGAATTGAAAGGTTTGTGCATTTGAAGAAATAAAACCATGTCAGGAATTGTTTAATGTAAAAGACAATGCAATTTACAATTCAATATGTTGAAGTTCACCCCCACACAAAAGGCTCGAATTGTTTTTTAAAGGTTAAATTCTGCTGAATGATTTTGAAAAGTATAGCTAAAAATGAGGATGTGGCAGTTTACTTTTTGCCATGCTTTTGAATTTGTCTGTTGCTTTTAATGGTTTTTAAACTGACAATGTTGTATTTTGGTCAACTTGAGTGTCTTATTCTTTGTAGTCTGTGCCTCAGTATCATTCAGAGTCATTCTAGGTTGAATAATGTACATAAATGCTCAGTGTACATGACTATTTTGAGAAAAATAAAGGAGTGACTAATAATTATTGGCATTTCGCTTGCTGACATGCTACAATTCATGAAATTATATAGTTGGATTAAAATGTTACCACCAGAGTTTTCAATCAGTCGTGATAAATTCTGGAATCGACTGGAAGTGGTCATTACTAGGATGTTTTTTGCAATCTGAACAGTCAGTGAAATGACAGCTTGTCATGTAATATGCCTGCCTAATCACAGAAGTGACTTCTATGGTATTGTTCACACAGTTAATAAAATGTCATATTTCACTGACAGAATCATACATTATTTTTTTCTCACAATAAGCTCTAACAAAAGAGTTCAAAATTTAGAAAAATATACACACAATCAGGTTCATAATTATTTGAACAATGCAACCCATAATGGGTTCTGTATACCATAACAGTGGATTTAAAAAAAGACAACCAAGATGTGATTAATGTGCAGACTTTCAGCTTTAATTTAAGCAGAGATTTAAATCTGGTGGTAATTCCAAATGCTAAACTTTGGTAGCCATTCGTTGGTGCTTTTAAAATAAGGTCCAGACAGACGCTGATGCAACTGAAAAAGGCCGTCATTACCCTGAAAAATAAATAAATAAATCTATCTATCAGACAAAACAGCAAAACTGGGTATATTCTTAAAAAGCCATGCACCGGGTAGCTCATTAACAGCCAAGGGCAAGAAAGACCACAGAAGACAAACATCTAAGTATTGAGACTGGGGGAAGCAAGGAAAAGGGAAAGAACCCCTCATGATCCGAAGCATACAACAATATCAGTCAATCATGATGAAGCAGAGTGACCCACAAACAAATAGCAACTGAAGCCAACTACAGTAAACTACTAGCAGAGGCCAACAAGGAAGGTAACAGAGCAATGGATGATTTTCCATGGGTTCCAGGCTTCAGGTCATTCATTGTCTAGTATTAAACACAATTATCAAAACTAACAAACTTTGTTAATTTTCTAATTATTTTTTAGCCTCTGAAAATAGGAGAATTTCTTTAAAAATGTCTGTAAACAGTTAATGTAAACAATTAATATCTCTGTTAAATCATTTAAATGAAACATAAAAGTCTGCACTACAATCATCTTGACTGCATGACTTAAATTGTTTGATTGCTGGACTGTGATGTTATAGAGGCAAAGTTACAATATTTCTATTATTGTCCAAATATGTATGACCCTAACTGCATATGTCTTCTTCATGACAGTGAGATGATGAAGCTTCACATGTGCAGTAAGATCCATGAAGTCAAGAGCCATTCAGCATAGCATAAAGGTTAAACTGTGAACAAATCTAAAGGTACCGTATTTTTCGGACTATAAGGCGCACCGGATTATAAGGCGCACTATAGATTAACAGGTCTGTGTTCATACGTATAATGCAGATTATAAGATGCATTAAGGAAAACAAAACAGTCAGATAAGTCAAATTTTACTCAACTCATTCTTCTTCTGCTTCCTCCATTTCCGTACCATTAATTGATTAATGTTGAATTCTCTCGCAGCTGCTCTATTCCCATGTTGTTGCAGTATATTAATGACTAACCTCGTATTGTGGATAGGTTATCTCAGTTGTTCTCCTAACTGAAGTTTGGGCCGTTTACAGCATCCTGCCATGTGACTGCATTTGTTCCTAACCATCGGGAACCCTCATGTTAGCTTTTATCGAGTCGAAAAAGGTTAGTGTTCATCCTCCAGCTTCAGTGTGTTTATGTTATGCTAACATTACAGTGTTGCCAACTCCTCAGTAATGAAAATCGCTATTGGCTGTCCTAAAAGTCGCTAGAAGTCGCCAAATGACGTCATCGCCTAATTTGCATAATTGGTCATGCTAATGTAATTGTAACCTACGTTGTTGGAGAGAGAAATAACATCGTGGAAGAGACATAAAGTGAGTAAAAAACGTCCTAAATGCATTTAGAATTTATTTAGAGCTACAAATTAAATTTCTTTTAGCAATTATTGTTTTTTTTAATGTCACAATTCCAACCTTGCACCTTTATCCGGGCTTGGACCGGCAAAAGTGACCCGAAATAGGCACTCTGGTGGAGTGTGTGTGTGTGTGTGTGTTTATAAGTAGTTTTAAACCTTGTGATCCACAAAACAGCATAACAGTAAAAGAAGAACTGACTGCGTTACAGTCAGTGCGGGAGCAGCGGCTTTGCTCATGCGCGATTCATTTGCAGTTTGGACGCATAGGTTTGAACATCTCCTGCCCTGATAGAAGCTGCGTGAGGACTATCCTCCGCCTGTGAGCCCTTTGGCACGGGCGAGGTGCCCATGGCAGCACCCGCTGCTTGTTGAGAGTAGGAGCGATACACGCTTTCACGTCAAAAAGTCATCATAAATAAGTCTCCAGTAACACCAGAAAAAGTCGCCAGATTTGTCGCTAGTTGCTTTTTAGAAAAAAAGTCGCTAAAGGGGTCTGAATCAAAACCGGTTCTGAAGCAGGTGAAAACCTGGCCAGCAGGAGCCACCTCTGCTCTTCAGGACTGTTTTGAGAGCACTGACTGGAACATGTTTAGGGAGGCAGCAACTTACGGCGACTTCACTGACTTGGAGGAGTACACGTCATCAGTGTCCAGCTACATCAACAAATGCAGCGATGACGTCACTGTCTCCAAGACCATCATCTCACGACCCAATCAGAAACCGTGGATTACTGCGGAAGTGCGTGCACTTCTGAGGACCAGAGACTCTGCCTTCAAAGCGGGAGATAAGGTGGCGCTTAGCAGAGCTAGGGCCGAACTTTCTCGGCCATCAGAGAGGCGAAGCGCACACGCCCAGAGAATCCACAACCACTTCAAGGACAGCGGCGACACACGGCGCATGTGGTAGGGCTTACAAGCCATCACCAACTACAGGACGACAACACCTGCCTGTGATGGTGACGGCTCCCTCCCAGATGCGCTGAACAACTTCTACGCCGGTTCGACAGGCAGAACGACGTGGCGGCGAGGAAGTCCACCCTCCTCCGAGCGACCAGGTGCTGTGTCTCACTACAGCTGAGGTGAGGAAAACTCTACGCAGAGTCAACCCACGTAAAGCTGCTGGTCCAGACAACATCCCAGGCAGAGTGCTCAGAGAATGTGCTGAACAGCTGGCAGATGTTCTCACCGACATCTTCAACATCTCTCTGAGCAGTGCCGTCGCTCCCACGTGCTTCAAGGCCACCACCATCGTCCCGTGCCCAAGAAGTCTTCTGTGTCCTGTCTCAACGACTACCGTCCTGTTGCACTTACACCCACCATCATGAAGTGCTTCGAGCGGCTCGTCATGAGACACATCAAGACCCTGCTGCCCCCTCACTGGACCCACTGCAATTTGCATACCGCCATAACCGCTCAACGGATGACGCCATCTCCACTGCACTCCATCTTGCCCTCACACACTTGGACAAGGACGACACACACGTTCGAATGCTGTACATAGATTTCAGCTCAGCATTTAACACGATCATCCCCCAACAACTGATCGGAAAGCTGAGCCTGTTGGGCCTGAACACCTCCCTCTGCAACTGGATCCTGGACTTTCTGACCGGAAGGCCTCAGTCAGTACGGATCGGGAACTGCATCTCCAGCACCACCACACTGAGCACTGGGGCCCCACAAGGCTATGTGCTCAGTCCTCTGCTGTTCACACTGCTGACTCATGACTGTGTGGCAACACACAGTTCAAACCACATCATTAAGTTCGCTGATGACACGACCGTGGTGGGTCTCATTAGCAGGAACGACGAGTCAGCGTACAGAGAGGAAGTGCAGAGGCTATCGGACTGGTGTAAAGACAACAACCTGTCTCTGAATGTTGACAAGACAAAAGAGATGGTTGTTGACTTTAGAAGGACACGAGGCGACCACTCACCGCTGAGCATCAACGGCTCCTCTGTGGAGATCGTCGACAGCACCAAGTTCCTGGGCGTCCACCTGGAGAAAGACCTCGGATGGTCCCTCAACACCAGCTTCCTGCACAAGAAAGCCCAACAGCGTCTCTTCTTTCTGAGAAGACTGAGAAAGGCCCAGCTTCCACCACCGATCCTGACCACCTTCTATAGAGGAACTATTGAGACCATCCTGAGCAGGTGCATCACTGTCTGGTTTGGGAACTGTGCCATATCGGACCGCAAGACCCTACAGCGGATAGTGGGAACAGCAGAGAAGATCATTGGAGTCTCTCTCCCCTCTATTAAGGACATCTACACCACACGCTGCATCCGCAAAGCCACCAGCATTGTGGCTGATTGGACACACCCCTCTCACACACTCTTCACACTCCTGCCATCTGGAAAAAGGTACCGAAGCATTTGGGCACACACATCCAGACTGTGCAACAGCTTCTTTCCACAAGCCATCCGTCTCCTCAACAAAAGGGACTGGACTGATAACACACACACACACACACACACACACACACACACACACACACACACACACACACACACACACACACACTCTATCACTCAGCTCAACTCAACTACCTCAAAGCACTGAGACTGGACTTACACATCAACCTGTAAATGCTCTTTTTGCACAATATTTTTATGCTTGCTGTTCCTGCATTACCTACATACCAAGTATGTTTACGGTTTCCTTTGCACTACTTACCTAGTTAGAATAGTTAGTTTTAGTTAGATAGTAAGTTTTTGTTAATTTATGTTGTAATTTATGTTAGGTCAGTCTGTCCTGTCTCTAGTTAGCTAGTTTAGTGATTTTATGTTGTAAATTTATGTTGCATGTAGCACCTTGGCCCTGGAGGAACGCTGTTTCGCCTCACTGTGTACAAACTGTATATGGCTGAAGTGACAATAAAGCCAACTTGACTTGACTTGACTTGACTTGAAAACTCGCTAAATATAGCGACAAAGTCGCTAAGTTGGCAACACTGTAACATTACATTATACTAGCTGTGTCGCTAGTGATCACATAGCACATCATTATATACCAGCTAGTCCAACTTCAGTAACCCTACAAAAGTCACTGCTGTTTAGTTTTCTGTCTTCATTTATGTTGGAAGTGATAGCAGAGCTGTACGTTTTAATTTTTTCAAATCTCTTACTCAGAACATGCTATATCAAGTTTAGGTGGAAATTAGCGACCTAACTTCCTGCTAACTTCTAACTCTTCTAAGACTTAACACCTGGTAAAGCAGCAACACTGATCATTTTGTTAAAGACGAAAGATTTAGACAGTTTTTACCTCTCATTGATGCCGCAGTGTTCATTTTAATTTTGGGACCTGAAGTGAGTTTTGGACCCAGATTACTTCGCTCCTGACTACGGTAGCCGTAATGCTCCGACAATCCATCAAGCGGTGCGGCTTCGTAGCTTACCAAAGTCGTACTAAAACATTTTTTGACAGATTTTTGAGCGCCGTGACCACATAAAATCGGTTTGAGGTCAGTAAGCACAACCAGAATTCATACATAAGGCGCACTGGATTATAAGGTGCATTGTCGATTTTTGAGAAAATTAAAGGTTTTTAAGTGCGCCTTATAGTGCGGAAAATACAGTAATTAACTTGCTGCTGTGTCAAGCTCCTAGCTTGAAAAGAGACATCCACAACCAGAACCACGTGTTGATTTATCAAACTAGACATATGCCAGTATTGATAGATTTTTTTTTAAGATAAGAAGTGACATTTTTTGACATTTCAAAACTAATACATGTTCGATGCGATGCAAAATTCAAAGATTCCCTGTTTTAGGAATAGTATTTCTAGGCTCAGGCCTCAGATTACTACACAAAATTGTGCCAGAACCTTCTCTGCACCCTGAGCTGATAAGTTAAACTAAGCTCAGATATGTGTACATGTAACAAACATTCTTCAGACAGTATGGCTCAGCAGCCTTCCTCATTTCCCAAGAGGAAGGAATGGAGAAAATAAACAAAGTCAGACAGTATCCAATCTCCTTACTGCCTATGATATTAGTCAGGAGTTTCAGCAGCTTAGCACACACACACACACACACACACACACACACACACACACACACACACACACACACACACACACACACACACACACACACACACACACACACACACACACACACACAAACACACAGACACCAAATGCTGCTCAGCAGTGTGATAACATGTTCAAATTGGTCAAATCTAATCTCAGGCTTCACTGCACACATACAGACAGCTGTAGGTGGCTGGAATTGCACCCCACAGTATCACACCACAAATACATGGACCCCAACCTTCCATCTGCCAGCAGGCCAAGGTGACAGACACAGTGTCATAACCTTTGCCTGAAATTGTCCTGGAACAGGCCACTTTGGTTGTACTGGATGCTTGCACAGTTCTGGTGAGTAATGTTTTCTCTGTTTGGTGGCACTGTTGGTCTCAGGTAATCTGGAACACACCTCTGTGGGCTTAATAATGTAGTTCAATATAAAGACCACACACCTAACATCTCCAGTAAGGTGTATGTATATGGTCCTAAACAGTTCTAAGATAAAATGTTTTGCGACTTGCAGCTAAATAAATACAAGCTAACCTGAGTATTTTGAATAACTATTTTCTTACAATAATAAAATGCAATACAACATAATGTCTTATTGCATCTTTATTATTTAGAATGCAAAAAGTCAAAAGTACTTACTGCATACTGAATATGAGGACAGCCAGCTTCTAGCCAATGATCTGAAAGTCATTGCTGTCGTGGCTCTTTCATGAAGCAGTTTGTTTTTAAATAACCTGCATGACCTAGTAAGTCTAATCTGATCTCTGTAATCACACATTTTCTATTCAAATGGCAGTTCTCAGCAGTATTAAAACAAATTGAACCCAGTGAGAACATAAGGCTTACCCAACATCAGTCTGTGGTCTCCATCATAGCTGACAATGTGACTGTCTGTCAAACATTCATGTTACCAGCTGTCCTCATTGTCATACAGATGTGGCAACCAACCATGGATGTTTGTATGTTAAAATCTACACTTCACCTTGTCTATGACCCAGGAATAATAAAAATAATAAAAATAGCAATAATAATAATTACATCCACGTCCATCTATTTCAGTTAAATGTTTATTTTTTCTTCATTTAGAAAATTTCAATTTAGTTTTAATCACGTGTAATTCCCTCCAACTAGGGCACGCACAATGACTTTACACATGCATGGCTTTCTCATGTATCGCCAACAGCAACATCTGACCTCCTAACCTCCTTTAATAACCTCTTTTCTCCCAATCACTTTTGTTATGAGCCAAGATTATGCACTAAGAATAACTGTGAATATGCACTGTAATCGTAGTGTTACTATGAGAGCATTTGTTAAGAATAGATTAGAAAAGGATTGAAGGAGTAAATGAGATTGTATATCCCATTCACCCTGAAATCAGATTAAGAGCATTTTATTTATATTTTTTATTTTTTACACACCACATACATATACAAAAACTTTTGTTCAGGAGTTTCTGTAATTACAACCATGAGAAAGTGATTTTAATTAATGGTAATATTTCAATTCTGATTAGACATGTTCTGATAAAGTATATTTAAATGGCATCGCAAAGCAAGAAAACTCATCAAGAATAATAGGTACGCGATATGTACTGCATCTCTCTCTGCCACAGTTCCTAAACCTGCATAAAACCAGTAAATAGTAACACTGAAGGAGGAAAAAAAGACAACGCAATAGCACATGAGAAGTCAGGCAGAACCTCATAAACTGGCAGTTAAAGTCCTCTCAAGTTTGAATAACTATTTTCCCCTTAAGGCAGTCAGGGGTGAATGGTGACAGTTACCATTTGCACTGCTGCTTTTTATTGCAGATGTTTTGTTGCAGTATATTATGTTAAATATGATGTCTCTGCTTGCTGTTACCAGATCAGTAAGGTGTGGAGAGGCAGTGTGTGTGACAGACACAGCCTGTGTCTGGCCCCTGCCCCAGTGCTGCAGTGAGTTAACTTAATGTGTTTGAAGAGGCATACTTTCTGTTTTTGCGCTTCGTGCCCTAAGTGATACAAATAGGCTGCTGATGTGTGTGGGAGCCATAGCGGAAACATTTCATCATTTGATGATCATCATTTCTCCTCCTGTCTGAACACATACCGTCTACCTTGTTTTTTTCCTCCTTTTGTATTTGTGAAACATTACCACCTACTATATGTACATGTCTACTCATCCCTGTTCACACATCTCCTATATCTCTTTTACACATCTCTTTTCTCCACCTCTGATTACATTTGTATTATAAAATTAAGTAAACATGTAAACCATTAAGTTACAGTAATTAAGTAGTGCTATGCTTCCAATGTGAAGATGAAATGTCTCCTTTCTGAATAGTTTGTTATATATGACATAAATGAATTTAGTGAAACACATGTATGAGATGAAGGAAGCTGATAAGCCAGTCAGGGTGAGCGAATGCATTTTTATTACACTGTATGCAATTCACTTCCAGCATATATTGTGTCTGAAAAGCAATGAAGGTTGAGAAAAAAAACTGAGCCAGCTTTTTGCGTTGTATCTTTGTAATTCCCAACAATGGCTGCCCAGAAATGATTTTGTGCACTTCTTGTAGTATAAAAAGCTTTTCCCCCCCAGCAGAATCAGTCAGAATGCACTGTTGTGCAAAACACTTTCACTTTGCCAAAAATATGTGTGCATTTAAATCTAAAAATATTTACAGGATGTGAGTAAGAGAATTGTTTTTTTTTTTTTTTTTTAAATGGCTCTAACATTGATCTAACCCGTGGTGGAGAGAATGCCAGCTTTGGCTGAGGTCCTCTACAGGAAGCATGTGGTACAGGTCATGCTCTGGCACTTAGTTCTGCTATGGGGCAAAGTGCACCACTGGCAGCATGGCGTTCATAACCGAGGCAGTGCATCATCAATCATCATGTTGACATGATCCCAGAGACAGGCATCCATGAACATGCTGACAACAAGTACACCATCCTGTAGCTCATAACCATACTGAAGGGAATTATATTTTTTAAATTTATTTACTGGTAAAAATAGTAAACACAAAATTAATTAGTTAGGGATTACAGAAGCTGTATAATAAAAAAAGAAAATGTGAAATAAATCTAAAAATGTTTTTTATCTTTTATGCAATTTATTTTCATGAATAGAGATTTACAATTTACAGTTGGCAAGATGGCTGATAATTTGAAATGTTATTCAAATTAGTCAGGTCATATCCTGTTTGGCTGGGGTTGATGTCCACTATTTATGGGACTTTAGAGGACATGCCAAATGAATCTGTGATCCAACAAAGAAATTAACTGTATATATCCAAACATGAAGAGATGAATAAATAACTGTGATTATTATTGTACCAGTGCTGCATGATTCATCTTAGTTCAACTTCATGTGGAGAAATAGCTGGTATTTACAGAAAGTAATGTTCTTCTATGAACAAAATTGTTTTTTTTTCTTGAGCCAGAAATAACACACACTAACTACTAGAGATGGCACGATACCACTTTTTTATGTCCGATACCGATACCGATATCATAAATTTGGATATCTGCCGATACCGATATGAATCCGATATTGTGTTTTTTATTCAATAAAACTGTTTTTTTAATATCTTGCTGCATTTTGTATAAGTTCATACTCAAGTTTAAATGAACAACAACACTAAAGCTATTCTGTTATACCTGTGTGTAAAAAATACACTGCACCCAAAATATTTCATAGTTCAGCAACACTGATCAATCTAATAAACCTTACCTAACTTAAAACCTAACTTAAACCTACTCCATCCTCCCTATTCTGGTATTTTAAAGAGTACTTAGCAGAAATATTAAGCAACCTAACTAATAGGGTTGCAAACTCCCAGCAAAAAAAAAAATAGGAACCACCCACCCTCCACCTCATGATGCTTAATCGATGTAATCAACTTTAATTTGATGCAGGGTGAAAAAAATGCACAGAAACAAATTATTTTTCAAGAATAATTAAATAGATTCAACATCTTTCTTCAACAGAATTGCAGAATTCACAGATGGTACCTTCCCAAAGGAAAAAGTACTATAGCTTACTAGGGTATATAGACTTAAGAGTTACTATATATAGTAATGGACTTCTATACATTTTACATCAGATTAAAACTTTGGGAGTAAGATTCAGATAATTATTAATTAAAAGCTAGATATTTTAAATGAGAATAAGAAAGAAAAGTATGTCTTTGTGCCCCCTTTTCCCTGTTCATGCCCTATCGGCCCCCCTGGCTAAACTTTGCTAGATCCGCCCCTGCACAGTTACCAGCCGTCAGCTGCGTAGAAAAGGATCCTGGTGTAGAAAGTAATATTAAATAAATTCTAACAACAGCTTATCAAGGTTAAACGTGCTGCTGTTGTTCAGCCGCTGGTTTCCTCTTTCTGGTGCAAAGTGGGCCAAAAACAAAGAAGAGAGACGGACTCGCTACAGAAAAGCCGATCAGCTGATCGTTAAGCAGTTTCATGATTGAAGTAGCGGCAGGAAGGTGAGGGAGAGGCAGTCACTCCATATATCGGTTGTTAAGCTTAACATGGGAACGCTTTACAAACATTCAGAGATGAACTTACACACTTGCTTTACTTCTCTCTGGGATAACTTCCTCGGAGATGAAATGCTGGTTTGGTAGCGAGGCTACAAATACACACAGCCCCTCTATCACATGACGCATACTGCTGCAATGTGCTACGGTTATGAGCCGAGTTACGCCGTGTTGCAAGTTTTGTGCGATGCTTTTTTGATATTTAATGGATCGGATTACATTTTTTATTTTTCGCCGATATCCGATCCAGTAATTTAGGTCAGTATCGGACCGATACCGATACGTAATATCGGATCGGTCCATCTCTACTAACTACAACCATATGTAGTCTAGTCAAAGATAGTGGATAACAGATTTAATTTGACAATAGGTTCTATGAATGGTGCAATCGCCACAAATCAGATTTAGGGATTCAGGATAAAGGCACTTCCATAAGTAAATAAATAACCAAACAAGATATACATACATATATAATACAAACACAATATATCAGGTTCCTACAGCTTTCGCGTCAACATTTTTCTCTGACCAATTGAAATGCTTGCCTCTTTCTTTTCTCTGAAAAAAAGAAACAAGAAAGAAAGAAAGGAAGCATACTGAGGGCTCATTATGGCTAATGGTATATAACATTTTTATCCTCAAACCAGAATTGGCAATCTTGTGCAGGCTGGTAGGTATTTTGGTTGCAATGACTCTAATCGGAATCAGCATACAAGAAAATTAATTGCAGACATTTTATCTAGCTAAGTTAAGTTAAACTAACACAAGGAGCAACAAACTAACCAAGTTCTGCAGAGAAGTCTAATTGAAGTTGTAAAATTATCTTCCTCACCTAAGTTAATATTTTAGCATTTTCCTTTAACTCTGGATCTTTTATTCTGCATTACAGTATCTCTGTTGTCATTAGCTAGAAAATAATGCTTAAAATATTAATATTTTAAGGCCCAAGGAAGGAATTTTGAAGTCTTGCAAGGAGTGATGTAAATAAATGTATGCACCTTTAAGTAATGTTTTTATGCAGTATGTTGCATTACAGGCATCCTGACTCTGAGTCAATTTGCATTGGCAAAGTTAAGTAGATTTTCTCTTCTAAGGTAGTCAACATGTGCTGTCTAACTCAGCGGTTACCCATTGCCTTATGAACTAATGCGACTTTTCTCTGTTTGTCTCATGTGTCCGTTTGTGTGTGTTTAAGTAAATTTTAGGGAATGTGCAATACACATGTTCAGACCAGTCTTACGGAAGAGCAGCTTAAGTCAGGGGAGATGAACCACATGCTGAAATAGGCTGTATAGGGAGATGGAAAGAGAGCAAGAGAGAGGAGTAGGAGACAGAGAGATGGGCTGTGCCTCAGGGTATGTGTTACTACTATTTTTCAACCTAATGAGATAATACACAAATCAAACATACACAAACACGTTTGCATGCATGCACACACATACACAATCAGACTAATGCGCACAGCCAAGATTTTCTCTATCATATCAGTGTCTGTGAGTTGCTTACAAAGAGAAGCCATAGCTCAAAGAAGACTTTTCAGTTGGCTTCATACAACATCAAAAAAATACTCACTAAACTTGTAAACTTGTGTGTTTGGGTGTAAATATGTGTATCTCTTTCAAATGTGGATAAAAGGAGTTCTGGGGATCATTTCTCTAACCCTAGAAACCAGGAGTTTGGGTGGCGCCAGAGTTTGCACAGTGGGTGGGAACCTGGTTGTTCAGACAACTCCTGAGGCGATCTGCACCAATTAAATGTCTGTATTTACATGGGATTTGACTCTCATGCTGAGAACTCTTGAACTGGAGTCCGAAGCAGTTGTGTGAGAGTTAAGGTGGTCATTATTGTCTTGGATAAACAGTGTTTCAATGGCTTCATCCATGTCCAGACACTCTGCACTCCAACAGGAAGTCAAGCACAAAGAGACAAAATGCAGCACTGTGCATTGAAAACATGGGAAAACACATTTTGATATTGTCTTTAGCACAATACAAAGTCAACAATAACTAAGATGTATGTGGAGGTGTATCTGTGTCAGTGTCAATGGGTACTGCAGTTTGGCTAGCATCCGTTCGGCAACCTCGTTAGTTTTAGTTCCATGTTATGCTGAAGAATGAGGAATAATATCCACTATGGTACTAATGAGAGTTATAGTTTCTTGGCATTGTAGAGGCAAACACACACATGCACACACTGATGTATTGATATTTTACAGTAGCAATCTCGTACTGTCTGAATAAAAATGCGTTTATAACAATCCATAAACTTGGTGAGCCACTCTACATTAAATTATAAAAAGGACCATAAATAATTTCTTGTAATCCTTGTAAAGTGAAACGTTCAACACATTCCCCATATCAAAACAAACAACAAACTATGTAAAACATTTAACCATATGATTCTATCATGAACTATAAAAATGACAGCACGCATAGTGATATATTTAGATTTAGTCATATAGTATATTAAGTATTAAGTATTCCTGTATAGAAACCCTATGTGTACACACACGTCTACATATATGAAAGAGGGGGGAAGAGGGGTAAGGAAAATGAATAATACCTGAGGGGGAGTAGGTGTAGCCAGGCAGGAGAGTTTCTGGAGGTTAAAAAAAATAAAAGGCCTTTGGGGATTGCCCTGAGGTAGCGTTGGTTCCAGGCACTTGTGCTGCACATGTGATGTCACCTGGCGAGAACAAAGGGCACATAATGTACAACGGTCTTGCCGTGTTTATGGATGGAAATGATAGTTGCTTTAACGACAACCCCTGCTACAGTGTCAGCCTGAGTCAATCTTATTCAGAATCAACATGACAGAAAAAAAGATTATTCGTGGCATTAAACAAAAATTTTGAATAAAACATTAAATAAAAATGTCAAGCAAATATAGATATATTTACTCAGACATATGCAATATCCATTTTTATGAAACCCAGACTTTTGAAAGAAGTTGGATGCAGGTCATTCAATTAAAGCTCTTCTGACTTGTATTTTTTTCCCCTTCAAGGACTTATTACATCACTCTTTTGCTTCAAATGATCTTTATTTTATCATGTTTAGAAAGCTTTTTGATTTTCAATTTGTGCATGCTTTGCAAGTTATATTGGTCTGCCTGCAGTTATGCTTGGTAATTTTGCTTTGTTTCCATGCTATAACTCCATAAGTGTGTGTGGCCCATCTACCATATATTTATTATGACGCAGATTGGGGCCCTAGGTTCTTTTCTCTTATTACAGTATGCATTGAAACTCAAGTTTATGTAACTTAAATTACCCCCAGAAAATAAATACAAATTAATAATACGCTAGGGTTAATTATAAGACCTATGCTTGAACGACTTACATCTCATAGCAATATGCAAATATTTTTCACCATAAACAAAATGAACCTACTGAGTACGTAAACTTAAAAGTGTCTGTTTACTGATTATAATTTAAAAAAAATTAATGTCCACTTTTGTTTAGTTGTTCAACTGAAATTTCAGAGAAATTTCATCAATTACCAATAACTATCTTATTTTTAAGCCGTTAAAACAACGTATGGGAAAGTAAAAGTTGCAGGACTGAATCGTAGCTGGTGATCGTTGTGACCCCAAACGTAATGGTCGCTTCGCTCCATCTGGAGTAAACAAAATAAAACGGGGTAGTACCTTTGGAAAGTCACGTGTCCAGCAGAGAAGACTGGTAAGCAGGCCTCAACTCCGAAGCAGCACAGAAGCTCTCAAGAACAGCTGCAGAATTTATGGGGTGTGTCCGGGCCACTCTGGGCACTGCCTGTGTGCTGTCACTTTCCGGCCAACAAAATGTCCAAACAGGGCAACTAGCTGCTCATAGTCTGGTTGTTCTGCCAGTTAGCCACCACTTTATCAACAAACTGTAAACTTCCATGCAGCAAACTTCAGGTCGACATTCGCTGCTTTGCAATGCCAAATAGTTCCTGGGTTATCTAACCGACAAACCAAAACGTTTGCAGTCATAAACTGTAGCTTTACATCACTACAGGATGCCATTCGCTTCTGCGTTAGCTCCTCTGGTTGTCTCACTTTGCCTGCTCCGAGACACCACACGTCTGCACTTGTGTCTAGTTCACTTCCACTGGGACAAAACTGAGCTATCAAAGTAATACGCTTTTTTTAAAAAACAAAAACAAAACAAAAAATAAATATAACCTTTACATTCTTAACATTTTAATCATGGATTGCATCACAACAAAGCATATATTTAACTCTTTTTAACTTTGCAATATTTATCTGTTATGAACTGTGTATTTATAACAGCTTCCCCTTTATTCTTAAGTAAGCTACATATGTATTTTCTTTGGTCCCTTTGAGCAACAAGATGCTCTATAAGATGCTCTATATTGCCAGCCGAGCCTTTCAATAACTTCAAATTCAAATGAATGTCTGAAATCAGGAGAGAAGTAAACCTAAATAGGTACTTTAAAACTCTTGTAAGGAACCAAGTGTGTTAGATAGGAGGACATGGTGGGTATCTTGAAAAAGATGGGTTTTATTTACCCTAAAAATGCAAAAGAAATATACAAAATGAACTAACACTGGGCACTTAAAAGAAGTCAAATGAACAAAACTAAACTACATTCAAAATAAAAACTTAACATAACTTGAAGCTGACTGCTGTACAAAATAAATCTGATCTAACACACAAGAAATTAAGGAGATTTGAATACTGGCTGATCAGACCAGGTTGATGCATAAGAGGAATACAAATACTAACAAACTATTTAACAGTGAAGAAACAAAAACAACAGTTAGTCTCATAGTTACTTCAAATTAGTAAAACTAAACACAAGACTAAGCAAAAAAAATGCATCTCACAAGTCAAAGAAAATTTAAGATGAGTCAGCAATCAGCAATCAGCACTTCCTGTACTCTCAGCAGCCACATGGACCCTCAAGCATCAGTAAAAGAAAGAAATGCAAATAATGAATGTAACTATATTAAATGTAAAATACATAAAAAAGGACTATGTGTCATTATATTTGTGTGTCTAAGACGTGTTACCAGCTTCAGAGTTGTGTGGCTGCATGTGCGCCAATCACAATTCTAATTACATTAATTAGTAAAAGTAAAGTAATTAATCTTCTACTTCTACCATGTCTGTTGCAAACCATGATCTGATTGATTTTCTTAAATGCTAAAATGTTTTTAATCATTTTAATTGCACTACATAAACTTAACTGCAACTGAACTAAACGGAATTGAAAAAAAGATTCATTCTGATTGAAATCTGGAAACAGTGACAAGAAAGAGACAAGAAACCAACTCAATCTCCGTGTACAAAGAAAAAAAGATGGAATACTCAAAACAGAATTGGCCATATTACAAAAAAGAACAAAAGAAAACAATTGTATATTATATTTAAGATTCAAACACTTAAAATCCACAGTTTTTGTAAAAACACTCAGTTATGTAAGGCAGTAAAAAATGGAATGAATGATCAGACTAATCTCTGCAGTAAGCTGCAGGCATGTTAAAGCTGGCAGTGTCTTTTTTCCTTTGCACTGCTCCTTCAAAAGGAGGAAAGGCAATACCCCATGCTTTGTTTGAGCCTAAATTCTTCCCCTCAAAGGATGCATGGCTCTGGCTCACAAGGATTGTTAGAATTAAAGATTAAACCAATAAAACAGGAGTGTGATAACAATGAGAGACATCAATTTGATGTGGTGCGCTCTACTGAGACTGAACCACATAATTATTTGGAGGTGTAATTGAAAACCAGATTAGGGAAACAAATGAACATCAAAGATATGATTAGAACTGTTAATGAAAGGGATGCAAGCTTCTTTTTTATAATAACTTTGAAAGTGTCTGTTAACATTAAGGACAAACAATATGAAAATGATATGATTAAATCCTGCTGAAACTTAATTTGTGTCTGTTTTCAGACGATATTAGAAGATTAAAACTACAATTAAATGAGTTTCAATGAGTTTGAAAATTCATAACTGAACAAATGATATAAAGAGAAAATAAACAAATATATATAGAATTTAGAGCAAAGCCCCGTTCGAGTGCTCTCATGCAAAAAGCTTTAAGCAGGCTTTGGCATATATGGGGACATCTGTTTTGGGTTTTTTTTTTTTTTTTTCATTTTATTTCTATAAACACAGTCAAGAGGAAGAGAGCAGCAAAAGTTCACTGAGTGAGAACTGAACAAACACGGGACCACAGCTGCAGAACAGAGTGAAATTGTGTTACAGAACTGTTCTGCTTTGTGAAATCAGCAAACACTTTGTATCGTGATGCTCATAATCTGTGGTATTTACAAAACAACAGTGTAGTATCTTTTCCACACAACACAGCAATGATGGAAGCAAATATAGTGATCAAAAGGAGCCTGTTTTCTTTTGTTTAAAGCTGAACAATCTAAAGTTTCATATCATTCTTCCCACATAGGACTTTGTTCATATTTTTGGGATGTAGCTTCAATATGCAATCATGGTTGAAAATTTAAAAAGGTTTTCTATTAATGTAAAATAATAATAATATAATTAAAAATAAAAAAAAAAATACAAATACAAAACTACAAATAATACATGCATTACATCTGGGAATGATCACACATGACAGCATACTTTAGAAACCCTGCTATGCACACAACCCCTAATTTATTAGCTTGAACATTAAACTTATATAATTATTATATAAGCCAACTTTTCTGTGAATATTTGCTCCCTACCAGTGACACAGATCAGAGCATTCCAAGGGATGCTGTCACCTTTGCAGTACAGTTGAGGTTGAGCAGAGCACATTCTCTGTCATTGCCAGTGAACTCGTAGCAGATGTTTCTTTTTCCAATACAAGACACACAAGGATCAGACAACAATGCAACCACATATAAAAGTAAAACACTCAAGAAAACAAAGCACTAATGACCAGGTTCTTTATGTGTGAAGTGAAATGAGGCCTTCAAAGCAACTGCTGGTGATCTCTGTGAAGCCTCATTGTATGTTGGCTTGCAGGCCTTTAGGAGGGTCATTAGTCACCTGGCAATGACAACATAGATACCCACTGAGAAGTCTATGAAAAATCCAGGATACTTTTTGGAATCAGTGTTTCTTCTTGTTGTTCAGGCAGTCTTGGAGTGCAGGTATAATCCCTTTCAGTGGCTCTCACAAGAAACTAGTGTACTGTGTAACTTAAACATCAAATTATTATGTCATTTGAAAACAATATTGCTAATAAAATAATCCTAACACTAACAAACCCATTAATTTCTGTTTTATTAGTTCATTTATAGTGCTGCAGTATGTATAAATAAAAATATGGATAGCCTTGATCTGTATTATAGAGCATGATAAATCAGGTACAGGCAGGATTTTACAGTAGTTAAAGTACATTTAACACATCTTAAAGATCCAAATTCATATTTATACAGGCAATGCTTAGACAGCCACCCAATATAAGGTTTATACCAAAGCTCCCCTAAAGTTTGTTTGTTTGTTTCTGGAATGGTTAATCCATCACTATGCAGACGCTATTTGATTAAAATTATATTTTAAGTGCTAAAATATAAATTATGTAGTTATCCATTAATTATGAAGTCTACAGTTTTACACAAAAAAGCAGGAGAGAAATGTTAAAACACACTTCAATTTTCAATTAAAATGCCAAATTACATCTATTAACGTGTTTGCATGTAGCATGTTGGAAAAGAAAAATGTTATGTTTTAGTGGTTGATGTAATGTGATGCTTGATTAATTTCTGAATTCTCTGAAAAGCCTGTACAGTGTGGGTATAAAAATGTCAGTGCAGTTCAGTGAATTCAGTAAATTTTAGTTTTAAACAAGTTTTTTACAGATTAATAAAAAAGTGTTTTTTTGGTTTTTGTGACTGTGGGGATCTTCAAGTTCCTGGGTACCACCATCTCCCAGGATCTGAAGTGGGAGACCAACATCAACTCTATCCTCAAAAAGACCCAGCAGAGGATGTACTTCCTGAGACAACTGGGGAAGTACAGTCTTCCACAGGAGCTGCTGATCCAGTTCTACACTGCAGTCATTGAGTCTGTCCTGTGCTCCTCCATCACAGTCTGGTATGGTGCAGCCACTAAACAGGACAGCTGCAGACTGCAGCGGACTGTACGGGCAGCAGAAAGGATCATCGGCGCCCCCCTGCCCTCCATCCAGGATCTGTACCTCTCAAGAACCAGGAAACGGGCAGGGAAAATCATCACAGACCCCTCACACCCTGGACACAGACTTTTTGATCTGCTGCCCTCTGGCAGACGGTACAGAAGCCTGCAGACCAGGACCACCCGACACAGGAACAGTTTCTTTCCCCTCGCCATCTCCCTTCTAAACAGTTGAACTGTCACACTGCCCCCACTGCCAGACTGCAACTGTACCTTATATACATTCTGTAGTATTCATTCCACCTCATTTCATTTCTGTGTTTTATGTATATACGTTTAGATTAGTTATTTATAGTTGGTTTACACAGCTATGTGTATGCATGTGTAACGTATATAGACGTGTGTGTGTGTGGTGTGTGTGTGTGTGTGTGTGTGTGTGTGTGTGTGTGTGTGTGTGTGTGTGTGTGTGTGTGTGTGTGTGTGTGTGTGTGTGTGTGTGTGTGTGTGTGTGTGTGTGTGTCTGTGTGTGATTTACATTGCTGTGCTCGAGAGCCACCATCTACCGGAACCAAATTCCTTGTATTTGTCTGCACATATACTTGGCCAATAAACACGATTCTGATTCTGATTCTGATTCTGATTCTGAGCTTCTCTAATAAATTTTTAAGCACTGTATATATGAAGGTAAGCTAACACACTGTTGCCAAGGGTAGACTGTCTAACTACATCTGTGGGACACAACATTAGTTAAATGGATGGAAGAGAGCAGTGAAGAACACAGCAGCAAGAGCAGTTACAGACTACATATGGTACTATATATTTGTTTCACAGTATGTGTGCATTTTAATATTGTGGAAACTTTAAGATGGATTACACCTCAGTGAAACTGCTTTGATTAAAACCTCACCTTGGGCTGAATACAAAATGCATTTTACAAACATAAAGGAGGATAGATAACTTCTACTACTGAATATCTGAGATTCTTGTCAAAGTTTATTTACGAAGCTGCTCAGAATAACTTTCACTACAAAAAGGACCAGGGAAATTCCTAATGTTATTACTGAACGTGAGAGTGACCTTGCTTTTGACAACATCATTTATAACATCAGCTAATCCAGGCAGTTAAAAATCACACATAATTTTAAATGTGTCAGGCAATGCAAAGTCTAAAAAAGTGCTATCACTTTTAATTTATTCTGCAAGTCCAACTGCCGTGGCTCATTTTGGGGGCAAACTGTGTACACGTTTATTTTCTTAGAATACTATAGTAACTAATAATAGTAGATTAATGTTGCTCATGAAATCTTTTAGTGTTACAAAGCAGATGTGTTTGTAACTTTTGCTCTAATCATTGTGTTTGCAGCAGAATGGGCCAATGGACAGGTAAAGACATTAAAATGAATTAAAAATGAATCTTTGAATAATCTTTTGGGCACATATATTTCTTTAAAATCATTGTATTGCAAACACCATGGCTTCAGTAACTCCTGCAAAAACAGAAAATGTAGAGGAAACTGATTCTGCCTTGTATTAAGCTAACCACAACAAACACAAAATGTCACACATAAAAACTGTACAATAAATGAGTTGCATTACCTTCATTTATCCTTATTCTTATATTTCATAATCAGATTGTCTTATCCCAACAAACCAACTATAATATTATTATCTAATGCCCCAGAATACAACCAGCAGTTCTATGTAATTAATGAGCTTTCTTGGGGGCATGCTATCTACTGAATAGCCAACAGTTTCAGCTATAAGTTACCCACAGAGCTCTAAGTGGTGTGTGAATACACTATGAAAAGTATGATGAATGTGCAAAGGTAGCTTATACTGCTGCCTGCACAGAACGCAGATTTGTTTGAATTTTTAGTTTTCCACACTTTGAAATGCAAAAAACATAAAGCACTCATACAGGGAACATTAATCCTGTAAAGCAATCTTTGACAGACAATCTTCATATCAAATGAACTCAACTATAGTTTTATTATCGTGTCACAATCTGTGTGTGTGTGTGTGTGTGTGTGTGTGTGTGTGTGTGTGTGTGTGTGTGTGTGTGTGTGTAAGAGTGAGTGAGTGAGAGTGAGACTACCTTGACAGAGCTCTGGAGCACTGTAACAGGAAATACTTTGGTAGGCATGGAACTGAGAAAGAAACGGAAGTTCTCAGGGATTGATGTGTCTGCAAAGAAACAGAAGGAACATTACTCACAGCCATGAAAAAAAAAAAGGAAAAGGACTTAAATAATATCTGCAAAAATGCCCTGCAGGACTTTTTCAGTAATACAAATGCGCTGAAAAACCAAAGCATGAAACGCCACGTTAGTCATTTGTATTCATCTGAGTGCAATGCAATTAAAAGTATGTTTTAAAAGTCAGAAAGTTTAAAAATTAGTAGTTCCTGAGCAGATCAGTGCATTTAGGCCAGTAGACATGGTCAAGAAAACCTTGATGATGAAAATCAGCTTCTGTACATAAATCCTAAGACAAAAGACAGCTGACCCCAAGAAAGAGGTGCAGAAGAAGGAAGGACAGGACTAGCATGAGGATTGTAATCACTAATAACGAGTACATCTGGTCTGGTGCCATAAAAATGTGAACCAAATGATGGGTTAGCACAATAAACATACCTATGGTTGACACTGACTAATCTGTGGTATCAAAATTGTCTGAACTCTTCAAAACAAGTGCAAACTTGTCTTTTTTATGTATTGCTGTTTCACTTGTTAATTGTCTTAACCAGAATTTACACAGTGTTGAGTGGAGAAGATAAGAATTATACAAACAGATAAAGTGAGATAGGACAAAAGACAGAAGAAGGGTGATTATTCAAAAAAAAAAAAAATCATTAAAATGCATGCAAGTTGGGATATTCTGATGTCAGCTAACTTCCACCTCTGAAGGTGTCCAGATTGTCCCTGTGTTTGACTGTGATATTAAAACTTTTTCAATAATTGCTGAAGGACCATTAGCATTCAGCATGCGTGCTGAAGGGACAGCTGAAAAACAGAGATATTTCATATTGCTCTGAGAAAAAAAAATCCTCATATTTTAGCCTTTTGTCTCTCTCTGTCATTGTCTGTGGTTGAGAGAAAGACGAGGACTGTTTGCTTCACATCTACTCAACCTCGAGAACCTGGGAGACAAATTAACTACAGACCAACCTGTGTGTGCGTGTGCGTGTGTGTGTGCGTGTGCGTGCGTGCGTGCGTGCGTGCGTGTGGGTGTGTGTAGGGAGGGGTTAAGGGGAAAATAAAACAACATCATGTTTATCTGCTTTCACCAGACAGCAAACTGTTACTAATTTCTATAGTTTCTTATAATTACAAGAATACCTGGGAGCCAAAAATCTGAAATTTTTTATGCCTTTTTAAAAAAATTTAGAACAACTGACACTGTTGAAAAATTGTCCCTTATCTCTAGTTCTGCAGGCTTCTGTGGTCAAATCTTACTGATAATTGGCAGTTCTGCTGTAGTCAAACACAGAAGAGCTAACTAATGAGGCGGCTTAGTTTATATGTAGTTATAACTCTGCTGGTCGGCTATGACAAATATACCTTCCCCAAGCAGACAGAGGAGGCCAGAGACTTATTATAATATATTTATTTATTTATAATATTTACTGTAAACCTAGAATACATTTGCAGTGACAGATTGAATTCCTTTATTATTATTATTTACAATAATGAAATGCACTAACATGAAAATACAGTATTGTGCAGTTAGTTTAAAATGGCTTGGGTAGAGGTTTCCCAGACAGTTTTGCAGTTCTCCTAACCCTAATGCGGAAAACATACACAAACAATAAGGGTAATGGGGAAAACCTGTTGTATACTTGCATAGTATTATATATTAGTATAGTACTATATATTATATAATATTCATTATTGTATTTCTTATACATACTACCTGAATGTTGCACTGGGCAAAATGTTCTTCTCAATCTGCTGCTATGTTCTAGTTGGCTTGATGAGTATTTTCTCAAACAAGAGATTGCTGGTGCCAAAGTGACTAAATATCATGACTGGAACTTTTTTTTACCGATTCATGCCACTGATGGATCAGTGTATAGTTCTTAAAAAATGTATATAGCCATTTCTTCTGTTGAATTTCTAGTTACTACACCATTGTTACAGCCTGCAGTAACCTAGTGATGCCTTTATGAGCTGGTGCAGAACATATCAATCTCCCGTTTTCAGTCAGGTGTAAATTTCCCCTAATTTGATCATCATGACCTGAAAATTTGAGGAAAATAAAGGAAAGGTGAGGACTGAAATAAATGCTGGAATTTGCAGTGACCCATCATACACTGGGTAGTTTACAAACTTTCATTATGTGAGCTGATTTATAGATGAACTAATGAACAGGGCCAAATTGAGCATCTCCCTCTTTGGACCTCATTATTCCATCCCACTGATATCCAGTGCATTGGCAATATGCCTGCTAAACACAGTGAGGTGCTCTGTGCTTATGTAAAGTAGCTAATAAAGACCACAGTACCTCATGTGCATCAGTGTATTTATGAAGAATACTATGTTTGGTTTAAGATTTTTCTTCAGTGTTAGCAGTCACAGTCCTACAAATGCAGGTGTTTTTCTCTGCTTTAAAGTCTACTACAATTACTAAACTAAACTAAAAATATCATGGTCTGACCCATGCGCATCTAGACTTACACATCTCAGATACCTTCTCCACTTAACAAAAGCAACACAATAAGAAATTAGGCCAAGTAGGAACATATTGCACTATAATGTCTCACATTTCCTAATTTCAGCTTGGTTATACAATCAGAAAACCTTCACAGTGTGACCATACATTTAGTCATAATGCTGTAACGAGGAGGTGTTATTTTCACTGACTCGGTTTGTGAAAATAACAGTGTTTGTACAAAACTGCCAAAATGTTTTTATTCTAATCTGACTCTAGCTAAAAAATGTTCTGGGCATGAAATTCAAACAGATTTTTCCAGGTATGAAATCAGGGTTGGTGACGTATTTGTGTAGTTTCAGCAGGAGATCCGGTTTGATATTTTCCTTGTGATATTATGTCAGATTTTTAATAATTGCTTAGCACTGGGCCAGTCTGGTTTATAAAGAGAGAGAAGTGAGAGCTTGTCAACAAACGAGGAGGAAAAACTCTTATTGTTTAATACATGTGTGCATGTGTGGTGGAATTTATTTTATAGTTAGTTAATGAATCTGTTAAAATATTATGTAAGCTATGTATTGTTACAAATTTAACTGAAGCTGTCATGTAATTATAATAATGGACAGCTCTGAGATAATGAAGCCATGTGGTGATGTAAAATATATAAGTTGAACTGCGAGCATAATTTAGGGATTCAACTTTGACACTACAACTTTGTAGTGGTTAGAAGACACAAAATGCCATTCCGGTAAAAGTTTTCTTATTAGGCTTGAGAGCCAAAATAATATATTCTTCTCCTCGCATCACTGAAACTCCTGAAACTCAACAAGAAAGTTCTGAAACTCTATACAGGTCGATGCAACAAGGTGCAATGAACTGAAAGTTGTATTACAGCCCTCACATAGCCATCTTTAAATCTTTCCACAATTGTTCTACTCCAGCCCTTCTTCCACATTAATTTATAACATTGTTATAATCAGAATTTTTTGCTTCATAGGTGAGTGGTTATAAGGCTGTGGCTCATCAAGTGCTTGATACCTTCACATTTATTCAAAGTACTGGCCCTCAGTGAAAATTCTACAGTTTTACAGATGAATTGTGTTTCACAAGAGCTTAAAGTGGATAGGATGTGTTCAAGATTGAATTTAGATCAGCAACCCAGTAGATTAGGGAATGATGAAATTTTAGGGTTGACAGATTGATGAGCGCCAAGTCGTGGGATGTAAGAGTAATCCCTGCTGAACGCTGATTCAAAATAGGTAGGATTAAAAAAATTGTCCTGTGGAAATGGTCAGGTGAATAAGTGAAAAAAAGATGACATTATTGTGACTATAATGGTATCTGAAATTATGATAATAAGAATTATGCAAATAGCATCATAATCTTTATCAACAATTATCTTTGATGAAGACAGAAATGATAATTATGATTACAATGAAACATCATTGTGATTTTAGGGAGTCTGATGAATTATTTTTGGTACAAACAACATTATGTAAATACATTTTACTGTTTCCTATATTTGCTATTTTGTTTTCACGGATTCATTTTTTTTTTCACAGAATAGACACTACAGATGATTATCTGTCTTTGCTGTTATAAACTGCTGAACAAATGAAATATATCATGTATACAGATTAGTTCTCCTGTTCTGACTTCATTATAGAAAAGCATGGATACTGAATTTCACCGTGTTTTTCTGGTATATACTACTGCTAAAATGAGTTTGGGTTACTTAAACTGATCTGGTGCACTGCAAATAACAAATAATGAATAACAAACCCAGTGTATAGTTTTGGAAACCAACACCAGTGATACAGGAGTAATGATTACCTAATGAATAATAAATTAATTTAAAACAAATAAGTAAAAATTATTTTGGCTGTTTGAGTCTCTGGAAATCAGACTTAAGCAGGTTGCCAACATGACTCCATGACAGTCATGACTAGTTCTGGAGGTTTGATAAACACATCCCGTTCCCTTTAGGTATCATCTGCAATGGCCTGGTTGTCTTCAGCCTCGACTGGCCAACTCCTCATCTGCTTTATGTACCTGTAGTAAGGACCAGCATTTGAATTATGCACAAAATAAATGTAGTAATATGAATAAGCATTGTGATTTTCAGGCACAATAAAGGCAACATCAGTTGAGAATCATCAGAATTTGTGATAAAACACATGCACACACAAAACTTATCAGCCTTCTCTATATCTACATTTTTACATCTCCTTATCTCTGCAAGGAACATATGTATATATGGATATTATGTTTGACATAATCTATAAATCAGCATACCTGCACATACCAGTAAATTGTGAAACAGTTAACCAATAAAGGAAACATACAACAGTGAGACCTGAAAGCCACAGCCAAAGTCACCCACAGGGCTCATACATAGCAGAATGTGTAGTTTTGCCTGTACACGGGAGATGAAATACTGGAACACCCGAAGGCAGCACTACAGACACATTAAAAAGGCTAAGCACACATAGATGATCCCATAATTTCTGGAAGTCTAGTCTCAGCAGGCAAATAACTTGAAATCTGATGTGCTTTTTCCATTCATTTGGGGGCACTGATTGTAACTGAATGCTTTAGCCCAGATTCTTTTCTGCCCATTGTAAGAAACTTAGATGTTTTACAAGGTTTTTTATTATCTTCTTTAACCAACTCATAAAGGCTTCATATTTAGTTCTATTATATTAGATAGTAATATAATAAAAACATTAGATTTTATTGTAGATCTTGGTACTGTCACGGTGAGTGCTGTGGCAGTCAGACGGAGGACCCAAAAGCAGGACTCACAAACACAAAGAGGTGAACTAAAAGAGGCAGCTTTATTGCGCTGTAGAAAAACACAAACACTAAATACAAGAAAACTAAGCCAAAAACTAGAAACTAGAAACAAAGAACTAAAACTAAGAAACTTGGAAACTAAAACCGGAACAGAGAACTAGGAGTTACAAGCAGCATGGAGGAAACACACAGCAATATGGGATGAAGCAACAACAGGCCGCGTAAGAAACAGGAGGGATACAGCTGGAACAGATCTAACATAATGAGACAGGAAGGAAGCAAAACTGAAAACACTGAACACAGGACTTGGAACTGTCAAAATAAAACAGGAAACATGAGACACACTAAGACTTGGCACTGTAACCGGGGAAATAAGCAGACATGAGAACATAGCTGACTGGGGGAGACAAATGAACATGAAGACAAGAGAGACTAGAAAAAAACGTGGAATACAGGGGAGGCATAGTAACAGGAAACTAATGGCTAGAAACTATCAAAGCAGAAGCAAAACACAAGCAGAAAAACAACCAAGAGAACCAGAAGCATGAATAACAATAAATCAAAGGATATTAATTAAACCTGAAACACAAACACTGGGTGGCAGACCCAGTACAATGACAGGTACTACTGGTATCTTGTTATGTTAGGCATTTACAGGACTAGTTTCCTACCTTGAAAAAATCCTGAGTTCAATTCCACCATCAGGCCGGAGTCTTTCTGTGTGGAGTTTGCATGTTCTGCCCGTGTTTGCGTGGGTTCCCTCCAGGTACTCCGACTTCCTCCCACCGTCCATAATAATGTAATTTGGATAATCCAAATTGCCACTAGGTGTGAATGTGAGTGCAAATGGTTGTCTGGCCCTGTGACAGACTGGCAACCTGTCCAGGGTGTACCCCGCCTCTCGCCCTATGACAGCTGGGATAGGCTCCAGTGCCCCCCGCGACCCTGAAAAGGATAAGCGGAAGCAAATGGATGGATGTTTTATGTTAGGTTGAGTATTGACATAACACTGGTTTATTCCTTGAGTTGGGGAATTTTTTCCAATGATGATTTTTTTTTTTTTGAATGATGCTATGTGGCTTAACAAAGAAAGAAAAAAAAAAGGTCAAGTACAAGGAATAAAATGGAAGAAATTTATTAAAAAGCAGCCAGTGACCAAAGAAAAAATTAGAAAGACCTTCAGAAATCCTGGAAAACCATTGTTCAATACCACTCAAAAATTACAAGAAAGTCTGGCTCTTTGGTAGCAAAATACGAAGAAGTAAGAGGTGACTCAAGACTTTTGCACAGTACTATTGCTAATAGAAAAATTCTCAAACAGAATAAAAAACACAGAGAGAAAAACAAGAGAGGCAGAATTTCCAAATGTTGTTCATGAAGACAATCTTTATGTGTCAAGCTCTTTAGTAAAACAAAAGTTACATTTGTGCTGTTGGGAATAATAATTAAATGAGTAAATCGTGGCATAAGTAGCCTGTGATGATTAATTTTGCTCTATTTTGTGCAAGTTTTCACTTTTGTCTTATCTTGTCAATTTAGTACATTTGACAAGATAAATTTCAATGTCTTAGCAGTTCCTTTATTGTTATATAGTAGCTGTGACTGCAACTGGAAACCTGGGTGTCCAATGATCCAGTGATTATCTGTCCCAGCAATATGTATGCTTATGTCTCACCTTAGACACACTTGGAGATGTCCCAGAGAATAAAACTTAGTGGGACTTGGCTGAAGTAGGCAGAAGATCCACACTTAAATGGTTGTAAATCTCCACAGCTGCATCCAGATTCTGCTGGCACAATCCTTCACTGCCAGAGAAAACTAACTGCTCAGGATAGCTTGAAAGGAGGTTGGGTATGAAAAGATGTTGTAACAAGCATGAGATGGCATATAGGTTAATATACTGAAAATTAATACTGCAGTGGACATACCTAAGAAACTGTAACAGTCAAAAAATCAAATGTGAGAACTCACTGAAGGAAGTACTTGCATATATTAATGTGTGAGTGCATATGTGTGAGTATTTTGGGGGACTCCTGACTTTGAAGCTCTGTTTGAGGCTATTTCCCAAGGATGCTGGCAGGCACAACATGCTGAAGTGGCAAGTGAATCTGGCCATCACAGTGCTGTGTCCTCCTCGTGGAGAACCACATGCTGCTGTGAGGAAACAGAAAGGATGGAGGGACTATTGAAAAACTGACAAAAAGCATAAAATAGTTTTCCCCCATGAGAAAATTCATGAAATTTCCCCAGTAGTTAGCAATAATAGCACCGCTGTTGCTTTAAAGCTTGACATTCCACAGAAAGGCTACTAACACTTCTACCAACATCAGACTAACAGTGTTTTACTTTTTCTTGACAACATGTCACCAATGAAAATAAAACGATGTTCAATTTGAGGTTCAACTGATATGGAGCACTTAAGGACGGAACAGAAATGTTCAAAAAATCTAGGAAAGCAATCTAAGGAAGCATCAGTTGTGGGGCATGTGTGCATGTGCGTGTGTTCGTAGCACGGGTTAAGGCAGCAAACTTCCTTAAAAAAACAAACGAAAAAACCCCAAAAACCCCTCACACATAGCACACAAGATAAATGGGTTTCCTAAATAAATGGGCAGTCTTCATTAAAAACACCAAACAGAACAAATAAGGTTCATGCTGACTGAGTAAAAGCAAAAACAAAAGAGCTATATCTACACTTTTTAACTGAACAAAAAAACAATTTTAAGCAAATCTAAAGATGCCGAAAGGCCGAAGGCTGTGCTCAGCCGAAAAGGCCCTCTGACATTTTTTCTACGGTTAGATGAGGACATTGATTTCCATTTTATCTCTGTGAGGTAAATACAGTTTCTAAACAGCTTAGCCTTGCCCAAAAACTGGAAAGAGGGAAGACATCCAGACTAGATCTGTCTAGAGAGATTTCTGTGAGTTCTAAAACTGGTCTACTTGTAGGCAGTAGTTTGGGGAACTATATATATATGTATATAGAAAACAAAAGATTGATGCTTAGCTAGTCTAGCCCAGCTGTGCATGTAGGACTTTCAAAGTTCAAAGGCAAACCTGTTTAATTCCCCAAATCTCAGAATGCTCCTTTTTGTGGTCTATCTAAAACATCTTTACATTGTTTACACTGTTTGCAGAATTCTAAAAGAGGGGACGTTCTACCAGATACTACCAACCAGCTGGTGGTAACTCCAAGCAACCAGAGTCTCATATATACACATATATACATATTTTCAAAGGTCTTATTTTAGTGTAGCTCATCTTATTTGTATCCCTGGATCTCCTTCCAGAAAACCATGTTTTGGTCATAGAATCCAGGAAAATTGAAGACAGAGGAAGTCTGAGCAGAGAGGTCGATGAAGACAGGAAGACAGTAATCCTGTTAAGGGAGCCTCAGCTAGCACAAATTTCAAGTCACTCAAAAATTCTTTAGAACACTGTCATGAATAATTGCATACAAAGTTTAACTCTGAATTCCAACACCAAAAGTATCATCTTTGATTTGAACCACCATTAAGCCTTTCTGACAGCAGCCATGAAAACTAACATTGATTTATTTGTTTGTTTTGTTTTTCATTTTTTAATTTTCCAGCTCTCCTAATCAGATGCCTGAACCACCTCAAGTGGCTCCTTTCAACGAGGAGAAGTGGCAGCTCTACTCTGAGCCTCTCGCAAATGACTGAACTCCTAGTAATGTAACAGTTGTAGTTCCTTTCCTGAAGGGAAGTAGCTCTTGATCTACTGACAACAGCTTCAGTCCAGTCCTTGTATATTTCTTCCCAAGTTCTTAAACTGATAAGTCTCCCAAGGCCGAGGTCATCCCTGTTTCATTTGCACTGTTCCTGTTGCACTTTCCCTTCAGCTCAAAGTTCCATTAATATACTTCGGTACAGTACTAAACAGCCAGCCTTTTCAGTAATGACATTCCCATTCTTGCGGAAGATCTGCCATCCACATAACTCTAAGTTAGTCATCTTCTCCATTATTGTGGTTGGATGTACTGACCTTTCCCAAAATATAAATGGTAACCTTTCACAATATTCAAATTTAGTTTATGTTATCAAAGTTTGCAGTTCCTTTCAGCTCACCAATTTCTATACGTATTGGTGGATGTAAGCACAGGTTCATACCTTAGCATTGCTGTTGTCCTCAAACTGATCTCTGATAACTGTGAAAGGCAGCAAAAATATCAAGGTTTGACATAGTACACTACTGAGGTGCCTGGGGTTCTGCCACCCAAACAAAAATAGGTACACAAAAATAAAGTATCTCAATTAGTAAGTAACAACATGGTTAAAAATTAAGTAAAACCTAAACCTATTTTATTTGATTGTCAAATCTGTGATACAAAATTGTTGTTTGAACCAAATGACTGATTTTTTGAGGCATCATAGAAAAGGTGACAGTTACATTTTGTGTTAAATATACCATATTTAGAGGTCTGGCACTCTGTTACCCAGCAGCAAAGCCTCCAGCAAAGAAGACAGAGTAGTTGCTTTACTGATGCCCACCTGGTGAATTGCTTAGTACAATGATTCAACATAAACTGCAGACCGTTCTCCACATACTGTTTAAACACCTCCATCAGATATGCACACACTGGGTGTCGGAGCTGGGGGGGGACAGCAGGAAGTTAAATTAGATTAAATGAGATTAAATGTAACAGCATATTAAATATATCCATAAACCTATATTTACAGTATCTACCCATTTTGTAAACTAAACATGTTAGTTTTGGCATACTTAGACTACCTGGTATCTGCTTTTTCCACTGTTTCTTTTCTCAATGCTTAACTAAGATAACTGTTAAACTTTGAAAATGACTTACATTGTAACATCTAACCTCTCCCCCCAAAAAGCAAAAAAACACCTAAATTTCCTAAAATGCTGAACTATTCCTTCATCAGGTATAGTGTGTTAGACAAGACACAAAGAATTAGAATAAATACACCATTATCCCCCAAGACACTGAGAGAGAGTCTCCCAGCAAAAATAGCTACAAGAAAATCAATAGAAAATGAATTTAAAACTCTAATGAACTCCAACTACTCCACACAACTGATGAAAGTTTAATTAGTTCCTCAACACAGAGAGCATTACTAAAGCAACACTTCAATAAAGAAAGAAAAGTCACTTCCTAAAATATGTTTGTCAAAAACTGATTAAAGGAACCAAAATAGAGAGGTTGAGTAGATAAACAGAAATTATGCACAGTAAGAAAGAGGGAGAGAGAAAGAGCGAGACAGAGAGAGTTGAAAATTGATATGAGAGATGACCCATTCTTGCTGTGAAGTTAAGTCACAAAAGGCTCAGGGCTAATGCTGCCATTAACTTTGATGCAATGGGTTGCCATCAAATTTTATGCTGATGCTGAATTTCAGTGTCTTGCGATGCTTGGAAAAGCACATTAACAGCCATGTACCAGTAAATACACACTGAGGACAACACATTCACAGCTCCACACACACTGAATACTGCCATGATATAAATGGGAAAAGGGTGCTTGGTGTGGAAATAATACCCTGAGCTTGGACTATAATCAAGGGTGCAGAATTATGCACTGAAAGAAAAACAGCTACAACCAACAACAATTTGGCTACACTGTAAAAACTAACCTATGGAATAAAAATTTTTTTTTAAATTGAAGATAGTATGTGAAACATCAAGCATAGTTTCTCCCAAATGTCAAGAGCACAGTGGCTTTTTAAATCTAGATTTAAAGGCCAAATGACCATAAAACCAGGAACAGGGGCTGTACTTAGATTTAGCCTTTGGTATGTCTTGGTTCTTAGTTTTTGTCCTTGTACTTTTAAAACTTCTCAAGTTCCTTCTTCCTGATGTTGCCATCAATTGGTATAGCGACTTCTATCACTATGGACTTCCTCTGCCTGCCCACCACTACTCTGTTCGGTTGGTTAGCCATCACCTGTTTCTCTGTCTGTATCTGAAAGCTCCACAGGATTTTAGCTTGGTGATTCTCAACCATCCTTAGGGGATTATCCCATTTTGACGTCAGGACTTCCAGACCATACTTGACCCAGTTGTTTATGTATACTCTGGCAGGTTATGGCGTTCAATGTATGCCTTGCCTGATAGTGTCTTGCATCCTGCAGTTATGTGCTGGATTGTCTCAGGGACATCTTTGCAATGCCTGAACCTGGGGTCTTGCCTGGTGTGGTAGACCCCAGCCTATACTGCTCTTGTGCTTAAAGTTCATTCCAGTGCTGATTAGTGTATCTGTACTGGCTTTCAGTCCAGCTTCATCTAACTATTGGTAGAAAATTTTTAATATCAGCCATTTTTTCTGTCTGCCATACCTGTCTTTCCATGATGTTTCCTATTCTTGCTCCTCTTTTGTCTCAGGTTTCTGCTGCCTGAGGTATTTACTGAGCACGTGATCTTCCTGATGTACTCATGGATGTTTGTTCTTTCATCCTGGATAGTGGTTCTGGCACTCACTAGTCCTCAGCCTCCCTCTTTCCATTTAGCATAAAGTCTCAGGGAGATGGACGTAGGTTGAAACCCTTCATGCATCGGTTCCATCTCCTCCTTTAGCCAGCTTATTATCCCCAGCAGGGTATCTCATGATAGGCGAAGGTACTGATTGCATAGATCTTGTTCTTCCCATTTCACTGATTCCTCAAGACTGTCCTTACTCTTTGCAGGTATTTGGCAGTTGAGGCTTTCCTAGCGACTCTCTTCATGGTTCCCTTTTGTCTGGTTGATTTCAATGTACTTGTTATATCATTTAAATTGTAAAATTACACAACACCTGAATTAAGAATGAGAAAGGAAGCATATTTTAATTTGTATTCTACCTTCTTAGTCATGCTGTCCATTGGTTGAAGGCTTAGCTTCACCGAACATCGTCAAGCTCGGGGATATAAACATTTTGACTAACAAATATTTTTGCTTGTTAGTCAAATCTGTAAATCACTACTCTATGGAGCCACAGCACCTTAAGCAGATAGGATTACCCAAACAGCACAGCATAATCAGTGAAGACCTTTGTCAGGTTGAGTATCTTTGTGCTCTAATAATAACCACATTCTTACTAATGTTGAGGGTTATCTCTCTTCAGTGACCTTCAGTGAACATCCATTATCCATCATTCATCCATCCATTCTCTTCCGCTTCCCAGCTACCATAGGGCGAGAGGGAGGGTACAGCCTGGACAGATTGCCAGCGTGTCACGTCCTAAGAACAAACATTATAAATTATATGTATTTATTTGTGTGTTTACCATATCTAAATGTCTACTATTCCTTAAAAAAATAAAAAAAAGTTTCCAAATAACTGATATACAATGGAAGTAGTTGAAAAAAAACTGTTTTTTTGTTTTGTTGTATTTTTGCTTCATATTAGTCATACTGAGTTACAATCCACAATTTTCAGTTCACATGCTATTTACTTCATAACTGCATCAATTTGATAACCATAATCACCAAAATGGAATTAAATTTAAAAGCCAATCTGCTTAAAAAAAAAGAACATCATTGCAAAAGAGCCTGTATGAGCATCTTTTGCAAAGTAGCTGGTGAATTCATTTAAATATATTTAACTTAATGTTATAGTGTTAAAATAAATCAGTGAAAAACCCTCATCATAGATGTAATAAAGGTGATAATCAGCCAATATGCACTTAAAATTTCGCTATTTACAAAAAGCTTGCTTAACTGAAATTTAAAAAAAAATTGAAGTGCAAGATAATTAATGTTTACTAAGTGTTGGACAAGCAGACTCAGAAAGGTAATGTCAAAGACAGACAATGGCTCTTAACTCTTTATCAACCAAAATTCATACAGTCCTAAATGACTTATTTTGTAATTTTGGCTGTAAAATTAAAAAAATAATATTTTAAATTTTTCAGGAACTATTTGATTTTTCTCTCTGGCACAAAATAGTTGAGGAGTAAGGTAATGTGAAGCGCACATTGTAAAATCTATGTGGAGCTGATGTTCATGAGAAAAAAAAAGATTTTATGCCACACAGCAGGCATTCAGTCCTATACAGAACCCAGACATATCAATAACAGTATTTTTTTCCCATTTCTAAACATTTCTTTATCTCCTCTTGTGTCACACCATTCAATCATGACATGCACTGTACTATGTAAATGAATTCCCAAAGTGAAAATGACACTGTGAAACTAGAGCTTAAATGCAGAAGGGGTTGGAAGATCTTAAGGTCTTAGCTGCTAATCTGAGTCATCATCAATATAGTTTCACTGTTCTTGCTGTGGACTATAGCATGTTGTCCCAAAAAAAACAAGTTATCTACTTAAATTAAAAAAAAAAAAAAAAAAGGTTTCACTGTAAACATTGTGTACATCTAGCTTCAGAGTACACTAAAGCTAAATATAGTCAACATATCCATGTGTATGTGTGTGTGTTAAAATCACAGCAATCACACTGGAAATTGCTGAAAAGGTGGACGTCTGTCTGCCTAGATAATTGAATGCACATGTGTCACTGTGATGCTCTGACCCTGCCATGACCACAACAGATTTGGACAGCTCTCATCCCAAAGTCAGAGCGGTCCTGCTAGGACAGTTGCTCTGAGCACAGCTTGTACATGTGGGTCATTTTCCTTGCTAGGATACTGGACCCAAAACCCTCTGGGTAAAAAATCACCTGGATGGAGAACAGAGAAACAGTTTTAGCGATTATAGATGCAGCTGAGCTTAAGTCAATAAAACAGATCAAAGAAAAAAGAATTGATGAATCATTTTATAGAGACACAGTATATATGAGAAATTAGGATAACACTAAAACTGCCAGTTACTTCTGCAATATGAGCACAGTTTGGAATCATAATTGCTATTGATCTAAAGGGAGCTTTAAGTGTCTCTGCAGCCTGACATCCTTTTTGGCATGCAGTGCCATTTATGGGGGTGAGACCAGCAAGGATACAGGCGGCCCATTACCGTCCTTGTGGAGTGTGTTGGTGACATACAGCTATCAACTGTATGTCACCAATCTTCCCCATTGTAGTTGTGTGTCCTGAACTAGACCGAGAGATGTATGGTATGGTATGCCATATTTTATTTTTAATTTAACTTTAAGTTTGAGTAGTTTACACAAACTTAACATTAAATAATAATTTCTAATCATTTGAAATGTTGATTTATATAAGCCATAAGTCAGAATCATGTGTGCGTTTGTTTTGTGTGTACCTTTGCAGCTTTGGCATTTTGCATGGTTATGAGCTGCTGAGCAATGACAGACAACACTTCAATATTCATTCGGTTAAATTTTTCAAAACAACACCAAGCTCCTGACAGAGCCAGCCCACTGAAGAACCGCCCCATTATCTGTAAAATATTGTGATTGATTAAAAACAGATCTGTCTGTGGAAAACTGAGACTAGAAAAACTGCAAGACACTCACACTGAATACAAATACCTGCAATTCAATTGCTAGTTTTAATATTTCAAAGAAGCTATTGCACAGCTTTGTGTGTGTGTGTGTGTGTGTGTGTGTGTGTGTGTGTGTGTGTGTGTGTGTGTGTGTGTGTGTGTGTGTATGAGGCATCAGTAATTTCCACTTGACTCACAGACAGTGGAATAAAGTATTACAGATAGCCCTATATGTTGGTAAGCCACAGAGGAAGATCTGGACGAAAAATGGGATTCCAGCCTGGCTAAATCCAAGCACCTGTCCAGCTTTAATCTACTTCAGGTGTTGTTTAACAATAACAAACTACAGAAGACAGAGAGAATGCTTTCCCAGCTGTCTTGTCAGTATGTGCTTTCAGCAATAATGACTCCAACCTATCTGAACTGCAAGAGAAATAATCGAATAGCACCTTAAATGAAAAGCACAGTGGTTTTCAAAGTAAAATTCGGTGGGGCTTTTAGAAGTTTGTGGGGTTTTAGAATAAAGATATATTCAAATATTCAGTCAAAAGGTTATTACATATGGATTAGTATTAACAAGTTGTGTGTTAACTGATAATAATTGATGAAAAAATGATGAAACAAATAAACAAACAAAGAGAAAACAGTTTAAATATATTTCTCACGTAGGCTTGAATCTTAAGTTTTGAATTTTGATTTTGTAAGACAGAGTCATTGTTTGGGTCCTGTACTAAATTTATAATGTACTCTAATTAATGCAAATTTAAATAAACAAAACATTTGTCATCTTAATAATACATGTTATCTATTATAGCTACAGTTGAATTCCTACCACTGATTCCCGTAACTCAAACAGCTACTAATCAAGAGGTAAACAGACAACAGAGAACAGTTACATTAAATAAGAAAGATTAATGCTGCATAGTTGCACACAACTATATAGTTTAACTGCCACAAAGCAATAGTGCCATCTAATGGTACATGGTAGTACATTCAGTCAGATTGTCACAGGCAGCACTCTGTTAAAAACATATGTTTGCAATATAGTACATTCAAAGTTATTTAAAAAAGACACAATTATTCTTGTATTGAAAAAAAAGATCACAGAAAAAGAATGGATGCATGTTTCTATGAAACTGAAAAAGACAGAAATAAAAACAACTTACTCTAAACCCTAACCTGCATGGGATTCAAGAGAAGTCGAAATGAAATAGCACAACATTTACAAAAATGTGCCACAACGTAAGTGTAATTTATGCAACCAGTTTTACATCAGTAGTACTTTATTTAAAAGTGTATGTGTCATTTTAAATCAAGGCTGTGGTCAGTGTAAGGCAGGTATCAATAGATATACTCCACATTATTAGAAGCTGAACAGTTGCACCTTTTTATTGCTCCAGGCCCTGTATTTCAGCACTTTTTATATGTATTAAATTTTGACAAAGCAACCTATCACAACTGTCAAAACTGCTTCTGTTACAGCTTTGGCATGTGTGTCTGCCGATGGAAGATGTACAATAACATGTATAGATGATTTCACTGTTGAGCAAATCAACAGAATGAAAGCAGAGCAAATATATGTATTAATAAATTCTCATTGGTACATTCAGCAGTCCAATAATCCTAAAAAATGAGTTGAAAGTTGTTACAGTCAGATACAATAAAGACTTCAAAGAGTCTGTCTAATTGAATTCACCATCATTCTGATTGAGCTTGTTTGTCAAACTAATTTGTAAACTGCATTTTAATGTGCTGTATAAATATCTCTATTGAATATGTTGATTAACTATTACTAATAATATATGATGATTTTGTTAGTTGTTTTATGCTCTGTTATATTTGACTCTGTTTATTCTCTCACAATTTTAAGCATAGTACCAAACAAAAAAGATACTTAGAACTGGAACTCTACTCGTTTCTACTCTATTTGAGCACTCAAAGCATTTTGTTACTACAAGCCTCATTCACCCATTCACACAAGTGCTTTTTTCTATGCCTAACCACTTTTAACCTAAAACTCTACATTCAGATGGATGCACTGGGAGGAACTGGGATATAACCACCAACCTTTTGGCTTGTGGACAACTGGCGCTCCATTACTGCGCGTGGTGTGATAACCATCCTAGGAAGGTATCCCAGATATTCATAGCCATAAATGCATGTGGACAGCTCAATTGTTGCTACACAGTTGTTTAAGTTCATGTCCCAGCTGAAGGATAGTTGTCTCTGCCATTCAGGTCTAAGTTGTACCTGATATCAATCCAAAGAAAGCCTCAAGTCAAGTTTTAAACATTTATTTCCTAAGTTACACTGATCACAGGAAAAATCTCCAGTTAAATCTTGTACGTATTATATTAAGCCAAGAACAGGCGTTTATCAAAGGTCAACTGACGCTGGACTATCGTACCTTTTCCCAAACTAGATAGGTGACAATGTCCCTGGCATGGATATCGATGGTAACGACATGGCATATGTGTCAGTGGTGATGTCATTAATATGTGCCAGCTTGTTTGGTCAGGTTAAAATTTAACCACACAATAAAGAATGCACCGCGAGAATTTGTACTGCCAAATGGTCATGGTCTCCCTCCAAGTGTGTGTCCGTGTCCCTGCCCTACATTATCTGTGATATGGTCAGCACCACCTGGTGGACACAAAAACAAAGTGCAATTAAAATCTCGTATAAACAAAGATTAAGCGCACACACACACACACACACACACTGGACTGGACACCCATCACACTAATTACAGATACATAGATAAATGTACACACACACACACACACACAAATTTTGTGTATATGTGTGTGTGTGTGTTCTATGTGTGTATCTGCGATGGGTGTCCAGCCACCACTTATTCCTCCGTAGACTTCACCTGGTAGGCTGAAATGGCCTCCTTGCTGAGCTGTTGCTGTGAGGAAAACCTAGCATCCTCCACACTGAGAAGCCAATCTTCGACGTTCCCTCATGCACAGAACAGCAGAATCACTTGGGGATGAGGATTTGATTACATCTGTTGTGTCTTGTTATGTTATACTGTAATTTCCACTGGAGCAGAGAGTGGACTTCATCTGAATATTAGAAAACCCAAAGCAGAAAACAGCTGTCAATTATAACACTCTTGCCAACAAAGTTTTCGTGACAATACCGCTTTTCATTTTCAATTATGTTTTAATTTCCGGTACAAATTAAAACTGGGAATGTCCGTTTTTTGCCTTAAATGCTGCTTGTAGGAGTTCTTGCATAATGTGAGATAAT
Source organism: Oreochromis aureus (assembly GCF_013358895.1). NCBI lineage: Eukaryota > Metazoa > Chordata > Actinopteri > Cichliformes > Cichlidae > Oreochromis > Oreochromis aureus. The sequence continues at coordinate 35,703,666 of NC_052947.1, forward strand.
TCTCATCACAGTGAAAGAGCTGAAAATTTAAATTCTGCAGCTGCAATTAAAAATTACATAAACTTTATGATTAGGATGACTATCATTCAAATTAAGAATATTGTTATGCAAAACTGTTCACTTGAAAGATGTGCACGCAGGCTTTTTCTTGCTTTCAAATTACTGGATACCTAACAGCAACTGGTAGCTCAATCAGTGGTCCAATCTAAGGATTCTAATCTGCCAGATAGATGAGTATAACAGATTTTATGAGAGGTATAAGGGTTTTTTTTTTTTCAATTTCTATCTACCCTTTTAGTAAGGACTGGAACAAGAAAATAACAGGCTGAATATAACACAGTCAGAGAATAATGATCACAAGTGTGAAGGTTACTCAAACCTGACCTTTTCTCCCTCAGGGGAGACCATATTCAGGATGTCTTTGCTATATATGGTCCTCTGTTCTCCAGCACCTGCCATTTCTAGACCACCAGAAGGTTCTTCGGGCAATAAAGCAAACTCTAGTCGTGTAATGGCATCAAAACACTTCCTGAGGTGAGCCTGCACTGCTTGAGGGTTATGTGTCTGAGCCAGAATCTTTAGCAGCTAATCACTGGATAAGAAGTAAAATCTATACGTCTGAGAAAAAGGATAAATACTAGCAGAGTGTTCAAATAGTTAAAGAATTTAAGAATAATCATCTTCTATTTTTTTAAACACAAAATGTAAAATGTAAAGAATTACAGATTTCTGTAGTACATAACTGAATTAAAGAAAAGCAAAAAAACGATGATAATTGGCCATGATCTTCAAGTAGTCAGGTGTCATTAGATTAAACATAACTACAAATATGAAGTGAAAATTACAGCATGGTCTCAGGAATGGGTTTGAAAATGTCAGTGAGCCTAGTTCACACACACATTCACAAATGCAATTTAAAATTGACATCGTTAAAGGAATAAATAGAAAAAAAGATCTAGAATTTGAAAAAGCTGCTGTGTTTTCAGGGCCTGAGATCATTTAAGATGGAGAAAGATGAAGTTGAAAACTGTCCATTCAAAATTTGAAATTATATCAGGAAATCATGACCGTCATATCCTCCGAAAGGCTCATGATAAGTGCAAGAGGTAACATCCATGATGATATGGGGGTGCAATCACGCACATGGCAAGGGTAATCTTTATATCTGTTAAGCACCATAATTTCTTAATGAAGCAGTGAGGTTTTGGAGACAGATAAGCTACAATCCAGCAAAAGACTGATTTCAAAACTACAATTGGCCTTAGTGGTCTCAAAAGAAGAGTAATGTAAGTGATGTGATGCAATACAGTGAAAGAAATACCACTGACCCATTTTTTGAAAAGGGCTGCAGCTTTCAAATTGTAAATTTCAGTATATCTATCTATCTATCTGTATAGACACCCACACACACACACACACACACACACATATATATATATATATATATATATATATATATATATATATATATATATATATATATATATATATATATATATATATATATATATATATATATATATATATACAGCAAGCTGTCCATACCTGAGGCCTTGAAACTGCCAAGCAAAGACTCACAGCCTTGGCCAGCCGCTTGAGGAGGTACACCAGAGAGATAGAAGGCAGGAGAATAAACCAGCTGTTCTCCACAGAACCAGCAAAGGTGTACTCTCAGTGGCAAGGGAACAATAAGAGAACAGCACCACCAAGGCTGGAGACGGAGCAATACTGGAAGAGCATATGGGAGAAGGACGCAACCCATAACGGCAATGCTCAGTGGCTAGTGGATCTGAGGGCAGACCACAGCAACCTCCTGAACAGGGTCCGTAACCATCACAGTGGCAGATATCCAAGAAAGGGTCTCCAGTATGAAGAGTTGGACAGCACCAGGGCCCGACATGGTTCACGCCTACTGGCTGAAGAAGCTGACTGCACTCCACGAGCGTCTGGCAGCACAAATGAACCAGCTGCTAGTTAACGAGAGACACCGGAATGGCTAACTGAAGGTTGGACGGTCCTGATCCCAAGGACCCCAAGAAGGACCGGTCCCATCCAACTACCGACCAATAACCTGCCTCAGTACTACATGGAAGCTCCTGTCAGGCATCATATCGGCTAAGATGAACGGGCACATGGGTCAATACATGAGCGGGGCACAGAAAGGGATTGGCAAGAATACCAGAGGCGCAAAACACCAGCTACTGGTAGACAGAACAGTCAGCCGAGACTGCAAGACCAGACTGACCAACCTGTGCACAGCCTGGATTGATTACAAGAAGGCCTATGACTCAATGCCCCACAGCTGGATACTGGAATGCCTAGAACTGTACAAGATCAACAGGACCCTAAGAGCCTTCATCAGGAACTCAATGGGGATGTGGCGCACAACACTAGAGGCCAACCCAAGCCCATAGCACAAGTCACCATCAAGTGCGGGATCTACCAAGGAGATGCTCTGTCCCCACTGCTGTTCTGCATAGGCCTGAACCCCTCAGTGAGATCATTAACAAGACTGGCTACGGATACCGACTACGAAACGGAGCAGTTGTCAGCCACCTCCTGTACATGGATGACATCAAGCTGTATGCCAAGAGTGAACGAGACATCGATTCACTGATCCACACTACCAGGCTATACAGCAATGACATCGGGATGTCATTCTGGCTGGAGAAGTGTAGTCGGATGGTAACAAAGAGAGGAAAGGTAGTCAGAACTGAGGGGATCAAACTACCAGAAGGCAACATTGCAGACATAGAGGACAGTTACAAGTACCTGGGGATCCCGCAGGCGAATGGGAACCATGAAGAGGCCGCTAGAAAAGCTGCAACCACCAAGTACCTGCAGAGGGTCAGGCAAGTCCTGAGGAGTCAGCTGAACGGTAAGAACAAGATCCGGGCTATCAACACCTACGCCCTGCCCGTGATCAGGTACCCTGCTGGGGTAATAGGCTGGCCAAAGGAGGAGATAGAAGCCACTGACATAAAGACAAGAAAGCTCCTTACCATGCATGGAGGGTTTCACCCCAAGTCCAGAACCATGAGGCTGTACGCTAAGCGGAAGGAAGGGGGCCGGGGACTGGTGAGTGTCAGCACCACAGTCCAGGATGAGACAATGAACATCCAAGAATACATTGGGAAGATGGCCCCAACTGACCGAGTGCTCAGTGAATACCTCAGGCAGCAGAAACCCAAGAAAGAGGAGGGAGACGAGGAACCATCATGGAAGGACAGGCCCCTGCACAGTATGTACCACCGGCAGATAGAGGAGGTGGCTGATATCCAGAAATCCTACCAGTGGCTGGACAAAGCTGGACTGAAAGACAGCACAGAGGCACTAATCATGGCAGCACAAGAACAAGCTCTGAGTACAAGATCCATAGAGGCTGGGGTCTATCACACCAGGCAAGACCCCAGGTGCAGGCTGTGTAAAGATGCCCTGAGACAATCCAGCACAAAACAGCAGGGTGCAAGATGCTAGCAGGCAAGGCATACATGGAACGCCATAACCAAGTGGCGGCATAGTGTACAGGAACATCTGTGCCGAGTATAACCTGGAAGTCCTGAGGTCAAAATGGGAGATGCCCCAAGGGTGATGGAGAATGACCGAGCTAAGATCCTGTGGGACTTCCAGATACAGACGGACAAAATGGTGGTGGCTAACCAACCGGACATAGTGGTGGTAGACAAACAGGAGAAGACGGCCGTAGTGATCGATGTAGCGGTTCCGAATGACAGCAATATCAGGAAGAAGGAACACGAGAAACTGGAGAAATACCAAGGGCTCATAGAAGAGCTCGAGAGGATGTGGAGGGTGAAGGTAACGGTGGTCCCCGTGGTAATCGGAGCACTAGGTGCGGTGACTCCCAAGCTAGGCGAGTGGCTCCAGCAGATCCCGGGAACAACATCGGAGATCTCTGTCCAGAAGAGCGCAGTCCTGGGAACAGCTAAGATACTGCGCAGGACCCTCAAGCTCCCAGGCCTCTGGTAGAGGACCCGAGCTTGAAGGATAAAACCGCCCGTAGGGGCGTGCTGGGTGTTTTTTATACATATATATATATATATAGTCAGAACTGAGGGGATCGAACTACCAGAAGGCAACATTGCAGACATAGAGGACAGTTACAAGTACCTGGGGATCCCGCAGGCGAATGGGAACCATGAAGAGGCCGCTAGAAAAGCTGCAACCACCAAGTACCTGCAGAGGGTCAGGCAAGTCCTGAGGAGTCAGCTGAACAGTAAGAACAAGATCCGGGCTATCAACACCTACGCCCTGCCCGTGATCAGGTACCCTGCTGGGGTAATAGGCTGGCCAAAGGAGGAGATAGAAGCCACTGACATAAAGACAAGAAAGCTCCTTACCATGCATGGAGGGTTTCACCCCAAGTCCAGCACCCTGAGACTGTACGCTAAGCGGAAGGAAGGGGCCGAGGACTGGTGAGTGTCAGCACCACAGTCCAGGATGAGACAACGAACATCCAAGAATACATTGGGAAGATGGCCCCAACTGACCGAGTGCTCAGTGAATACCTCAGGCAGCAGAAACCCAAGAAAGAGGAGGAGACGAGGAACCATCATGGAAGGACAGGCCCCTGCACGGTATGTACCACCAGCAGATAGAGGAGGTGGCTGATATCCAGAAATCCTACCAGTGGCTGGACAAAGCTGGACTGAAAGACAGCACAGAGGCACTAATCATGGCAGCACAAGAACAAGCTCTGAGTACAAGATCCATAGAGGCTGGGGTCTATCACACCAGGCAAGACCCCAGGTGCAGGCTGTGTAAAGATGCCCCTGAGACAATCCAGCACATAACAGCAGGGTGCAAGATGCTAGCAGGCAAGGCATACATGGAACGCCATAACCAAGTGGCGGCATAGTGTACAGGAACATTTGTGCCGAGTATAACCTGGAAGTCCCGAGGTCAAAATGGGAGATGCCCCCAAGGGTGATGGAGAATGACCGAGCTAAGATCCTGTGGGACTTCCAGATACAGACGGACAAAATGGTGGTGGCTAACCAACCGGACATAGTGGTGGTAGACAAACAGGAGAAGACGGCCGTAGTGATCGATGTAGCGGTTCGAATGACAGCAATATCAGGAAGAAGGAACACGAGAAGCTGGAGAAATACCAAGGGCTCAGAGAAGAGCTCGAGAGGATGTGGAGGGTGAAGGTAACGGTGGTCCCCATGGTAATCGGAGCACTAGGTGCGGTGACTCCCAAGCTAGGCAAGTGGCTCCAGCAGATCCCGGGAACAACATCGGAGATCTCTGTCCAGAAGAGCGCAGTCCTGGGAACAGCTAAGATACTGCAAGAGGACCCTCAA